>NC_090709.1:7181556-7544056 GCF_040954835.1 Lepisosteus oculatus
TAAGTATTGAATATTTATATGGAATTTTACCACTGAAGGGAAATCTTAGTACCTGAGCATAAAAAGAATAGGAGCATACTGTAACACGTGTGAAGGCCATAAACGATATTAATTTTGGAACTTAAACATACAGTATATGGCTGGTCTCTGTACTTTAAAGAAAACATACACACCAGTATTCCATTTCTCCCTAAACATTTTAAGCATCGAAGTCTTTAACTAACGTGATACCGGAGTCAACAAGCATACTTTTAAAATTTGATTAAAAGGGAATATAATATGGAATCGCGTATCTAAAGAAATTAATAACGATATAATTATATTCATGTACCGCAACACAAGAATAGTACACGCTGTACATTGTCTGTTGATAATGTTTCTGTAGTGCTTTTTCAGCAATCTCCATGTGACCTTGCTGGTGGCGCTGTGGGTTAGGCTCCTGACTTCCTTATCACAAAGTCTGTGATCAAATCCCACTGAAGCCATGACTCTCCCCTTATAACAAACATTTCTTTGAAAAAATGAAACGTTTCCCTGGGTCAGAGATTAAATAAAACCTCACTCGCACCAAACAAATTTATATTTCTAAATATAAATATTTCAAAATATCACAATATGATCGAATTTAATTCATTTTAATAACAATGAATAGTCACCTAGTGGTAGTGGTAAAATTCCATATAAATATTCAATGCTAAAATGGGCACAGTAAAGACATTTACTGTAAATCTTTCTACGACCGACCAACGGACCACGAGTGCCCCTGTCGGTCAACCAATCACGTACCGCGGTGTTTTGCATCAATTACCTCCGGCACTTTGAATGGCTGCATCTGTATAACATCTCCAAAAAAAAAACACACCGGGCTTTGAGAGGCGATTCATAACAGCTGGAGAAGGTGTAATATTTGTGTGCGTCAGCAGTGAAACTGCATGTTGATTGATGGAGGGCTGAGCGGGGAATAACGGTTGCTCAGGGTCACAGGTCATAGTGAATTTAGGAGCTAACTGGTTCGGAGTTACAGGTTAAATAATAAAGAGTTTGTTCGAGTGTCACATCTTCGTCCTGGGTTCTTAATTTATACACTATACGTGTAGGAGAAACAAGACAGTGTGTGTGTGTGCCCAGGTAATTCTGGGAGACAGATCGAATCTGGGCTAAAAGCCCGGGAGAGTGTTGCAGGAACGTCACTCAGAAGGAAAGCCACCCAGCTGCGCCCTCTGAGCTCTGTCCAGCGCATCTTCCTCGCATGGACTCCTGCCTGCGACGGGCAGGAAACAATTAGCAAGAACAGAACGACACCCCATGGGTGTCTCATGATCACACCTTAGGTTGTGACACGTGCAGGTGTGAGGGGTTGCCGGGCTACTTTGGAGCAGAGCTTAGGCAGAGGGGGGGCGGGAAAGCAGACTCAAGGTCTGCACGATTACAGCTCTCCGCCGCCCCAGGCTTCCGCTCGATAAGCTACTGGACACACCCGCCCCTCCTCACACAGACCGTGGGAAAGCCCCCGAGTGGGAGGGCTCTCTCTTCCTCCCAGGAGCTCTTGGACACGACGCACAGACAGGGTGCGGGGAGCTGCCGCCTGCAAACATGGCTCCAGGCAGGACTCCACTCCGCAGGAGCCGCAGAGCAGAGGAGATGGGGGCAGCTTAGCTCCTGTGCAGAGACCTGAGCTGTTGTTGAAATGAAGCAGAGCAATTCAACGGCACGGGTGTGTGTGTGTGCGTGCGCCCTGGTGATCCTGGGAGACAGATCGAACTTGGGCTAAAAGAGAGGGGGCTTAGCCCTCTTCCATTTGCAAGTTGTACAGATGCAGCCATTCAAAATGGGTGAGGACTTTGGACAATCTGTATACTCAAAGTATAATTTCTTTAGCACATTTGTACAAGCACTTGGAATCTGTCCAAGCCATACTTTGTCAGGCATTTTGTTTTACTTCAACGGGCATAAAAACTTCCTTGCTTTTAACAGGGCGTTTCATAATGAAAATGATTTAAAATGCGACACCTATCATTCAACTAGAGCTTAAAATATCACAAGGATCCTCAAGAGCACAGCAAAGAGTGTATTAAAAGACACTTGTATTTATCAACGCTTTCTTTTCCGTATACCAGATTTTATGGAACCACTTCAGAGTGGTGTCAGCCAGTCAGATTCCAGGAATCGGCACTTTAAAGGAAAAATACACACCGGTATTCCATTTCTCTTTAACGATTTTAAGCATCGAAGTATTTAACTAGCATGTGAAATAGCGTGTGAAAAAGTGGTAGTTTTAAGCTTTTCTGCTAATATAATATGGAATGGCGTATCTAAAGAATTTAATATTTTGAAGATATTTTGAACATATCTTCCCTTCTGACAGCGGTTCCTGCTTCTATTGTGTGTATGTGTGCAACAGAGTAAATTTTTATAGAGAAATGGAGGCTGGACAGTATGCGTTACAATATAAACATTTATATTGATTTAAATCGTGTTTAATAATTTAATAATAATAATTTTATTAGTCATGCAAATAAAACACCTTGAATTGAATTGAATTGAGGGAGAGAGGGGGGTAGTGGGACAGATATACTGTAGACAGACTCAAGGCAAATAAGATACTTATGGGTACGCAGGCATTCACGACAGCAACATACGAAACGTTTGCACGTACTGTATAGTTAAGTTATTACTTGGTTTTCAAAGTGCAACGAAATACAATATTGTTGTTGCTGCTGTTCTGGTTGTTTTTATCCCGTAAAGCGTTTTGAGAAGCCACCTTTAAAGGCGATATATACTGTAAAACCGCTGATTCTTATGGAATGTGTTCCGCAGGAGATTCAAATTTTTATTTATTTATTTTTTAATCGCGTATCTTAGGAAATCTCAGTATAACTTTGTTCATGAACAGTGGCATGTTACATTATCATTCGTTTTTTTAACAATGCTCGCCAGCTAATGTGAATCGAAACCTGTCTTGCTAGCTTTTAAAGTCGTGCATGTGTAAACTGTACTAGAGGGCATGCAAGTTACTCTGCCCCTTTCAGCTGCAGGGAGTCCCTCTGCTGCAACACACAGCAGACAGAACGGGAGACTATTGCCTTTCATATCTGACACCAGTGAAGTAAAAGGGGTGTCTAAAGGGGTGATTTCAGACCACATTTTAGTTACTTTATTTTGTTTACTTTTAACATTTCTATAATTTACAGTAGATGTCACAATAGAAGCCCGAAGCCTATTATACTCAGTCTAGCCTTGGATCCTCTGAGTCCCATGACTCAGTCTTGTCTGCTTTCCTAGAATAAAACCAGTTAAGTCTTGTGTACTATGCAATTTATATTTTCCGATTCCATGCATTCCCTTAATGTTTAGAGTTTACTATATTCTCCAGACTCAAACACATAAGTACTAATAGCTCTGTCCCTTTAGGAGACTCTTTGCAGTACTGTGTCCCACTACCCCCGTGAATTCTTTAGGTTGGGTCTAATATTTTCCAGTAATATACAGAATGGGATACAAAATGCTGTCAGGCAGGTAACAGAGAAGAGAAAAATATAAATATTTCCATTTTACAGACGTTCACACATTTATAACATTTTGGCTCAATAAAAAGCTAACCCAATAATTAAATGTGATAAAGTATAGTTTGGATGTTTATACATTCATGTTAATCATATTCTTGATTTATTTCAATAAGTGTTCATGTTTCATTTGTTAGCTTAGAGCATATTGTGCAATGAAGAATAAAATAGCTGCATGACAAGTGACTTCCTTCTCTCAGTGGAATTTAAAAGGTAGCCTGATAAATTATAAGACAGTAAGAAAGGTTTCAATCAGGAGGAGACAATTCTTCCATTTTTTTTGTTTGATTGCTGGAAGCAAACTGATCTGAGGATCTACTCCAGCTCTTTCTCTTTTTATCATACAGTACATTTTATTTTCTTGCTTTCTGAAACACAATATAACAAAAAATAACCTCACAAACTCAAAGAAAAAATCCTTGCTCCCCCCCCCCCTCACCTTGGCAGTACTTCCTCCCATGCTTTTAACTAAGGGCATCTAAAATACTGTCAAACAGCTACAATGGTATCTCTGTACAAGGCTTTGACTGTGTCAATCACAGCACCTACCATTCCCTTACCAGCAACAACATGGATTCTAACACTCAGACATTAAAAAAGTCAGGCCAAGAGAGAAAATACCGAGCTTTACAACATGCGGTACCAGTAACATTTTACCCACAGTAGACTCACCAACCAGATGTGTTTCAGTTTCTGTGATAAGCCTAGATTAATCATATCCTCTCCTCTAGTAGGAGCACCAAGTGTAAACATGTAACGTCCCTATTAAAAATAATGGCAAAACAGAAGTTCACTCTTTCTAGAACATACCTTCCTATGGACACTCCTAAAATGTATAAAATAGTGTCCACAGCATCTCATAATAGAGGCAAATGGGGAACTACAAACTCATTTCATACAATGCCATCCATGAGGGGTTAAATACACCCTGAGAGAAATTAATTTCTGGATAATTCAACGGCTGTGATTTCTGGAATATGTATTATCCCAAATATTTTCAAAAGAAATTGAATCATTTCAATAAATCTGTGCCATTCAAGTACCTGCTCCAGACAGTAACCACTGCTAAGGGTTTATATGAAGCTTGCATTAAAAGACTTTAAAAAAATGTCATGTTCCCATAAAAAGGTCATGCCTTGGAGTATAGACCCCCAAAGGAATGCCATAGACTCAAACTGCAAAATAAACACATACAGAAAGAAAGTATTTGTATTGTAATTGCAAATCCTGGTACTGTATGAGATATTGGTATGACTTTCCTCATTACAAATCTCTTATTAGAATTTAAATTTCTCTGTAACTCCAGGTCAGAACAGAGAAAATGTAACTGCCTTAAGGAGTTTACGATTATGAAAAATAGAAGGATAAGCATGATACGTATGTCTTCTGTCATTTTCTAAGTCATGTTACTGAGCACCAAATCTTATTGAGAATATGAATCCATTTAAGGTTTATACCATTAAAGTAACGGTTTATTCCATGCTGAAAATGTTTGTTCCAGACTTTTTTGAGGCCTGTTTAATTGTGTCTGAAGTCTGATGTTGTAAATTTTATTGTTAAAAAGATCCATGAAAATGTCACTACTAAAGTTAGCTGGTTCTGTTGGTATTGTAAGTGGCAAGTAGAGCTCATATTTTAGATTTTGTGTAGTTGCTAGCGTTGAACTGTGTGTTGGATGCAAATGAATTGAAGGAATGGGCAAACATAGCTGATGCGGATCCACAGAGCCAGCATATTAAGATGTTTATAATTAGAGGCAATTTGTTTAAATAACTAGGTATGGATACTGATGTGCAAGAGAGGTGGAAAGGCTGTTTCCTTAAGCCAGCACTATAAAATGTTTTATTCTCAGTGAGATGCTGCCATTTCATAATGGGTTTCTACCACTGTGTATAGTTCCATCCACACAGTGCCTTTACTTCCATCCATTTCTAATCTCTTTATCCAGTACAGAGGATTTGGAGCCTATCCCAGTAAGCAACGGACACAAGGCAGAATACACCCTGGACATAGCGCCAGTCCATCACAGGACAGACAGACACAAACACACACACACCAGGGCCAGTTTAAATCTAACCTCAGAACCTTTCTTTTCAGAAGACTTTGTGTCTGTATCTGCTTCATTTTCTAATTTTGGTAGCACCTCTAACTGCTTGTCTTTCTTATATGCATTTACTTTGTAATCTGTGGTCCTTTTATCTGTTTTTACATCTACTGTATTGCTTTGAGATGCCACCTTTAATGGTGATATATCAAAAAAAGTTTTTTTATTATTGGTATAGGGAAACATGATCAGATTTTCCCTGGTTCAGAAAAAAAGATCTAAAGTATACTAGTTTGCCACTCTTCTCATTCCCTTTGCTAAATGACTTTTCATACTAATCTGATCAATCTAACTGCCAGTTTTCTGTGCATTCTCTATCCTGCTAGATTTGCAATTATTCTGAAAATTTTCATCTTGAAATAACTCATTTCTAAATACCTTTTTCACTGTTAACATCTTGCAGCAACTCTGCCACAAAATATACACTCTGACAGTTCATCCTGCTACCAACATTAAATAAAACAAATCTTAAGATTTCTATATTTATGTCTTTATTTAGTGGTTTCATTAGTGACAAAGGCTAAACTTTCTTGGGAAAATGTCTTTTATGTGTTGCGGAAAAAACTGACTTGCTTTAACAAAATATGTTTACAAATCCTTTCACCTGCGATTTTCGTAGTTAGAAATTATGGAACGCTCTGTTAAAAGCAAGGGAGTTTTTATGTCCGTTGCAGTTCTTTTGCAACATGAATATAATTATATCGTTATTAATTTCTTGAGATACGCGATTCCATATTATATTCCCTTTTAATCAAATTCTAAAAGTATGCTTGTTGACTCCGGTATCTCGTTAGTTAAAGACTTCGATGCTTAAAATGTTTAGGGAGAAATGGAATACTGGTGTGTATGTTTTCTTTAAAGTACCGAGACCAGCCATATACTGTATGTTTAAGTTCCAAAATTAATATCATTTATGGACTTCACACGCGTTGCAGTATGCTCCTATTCTTTTTATGCACAGGCACTAAGATCTCCCTTCTGCTTTGTGTAAGGATGGTATCAAAAGCAATCTTAAGTGGTGAGAAAGCTGTGCTCAATGTATTTAAGGGACTTAAAATTAAAAGGAGATGCTTCATATTGCTTGACTAATTTTAAAAACTAAGTTAAAAATGCAGACGCTCCCTCGGTGCGCTGCTCTGGTGCGCCGGCTCTTACACAGTGCCTGTCTGCCGTAAGCGTTACAATATACATACCCAACACTGCTTGTACCCATCTGTCATGCAAATAAAACACCTTGAATTGAATTGAATTGAGGGGAGAGGGGGGGAATACTAAAGCCAATACTGGCTCAATACCCTCAATGGGCTTTGACGTGCTAATGCGTTGGTTTAACAGTCCGGGTGTGGCAGGCTTCCAATGTCAACTCGACTCGATTGGAAGACAATGAACGCATTTTGTGATATTTAGAAATATAAATTTGTTTGGTGCGAGTGAGGTTTTATTTAATCTCTGACCAAGGGAAACGTTTCATTTTTTCAAAGAAATGTTTGTTAAAAAATAAAGTCATAGTTCCATGGGATTCAATCACAGACCATGTGACATGGGAGTCAGGAAACTAACACACAGCACCACTGGATTTAATAACGCAATTAAAACGCTATAAAATAATGTGACTAGGCACAGAAAAAGTTTACAGCACAGTACAATAATAAATGCTGACCATGACTTTAGAAGCATAAATTACCTTACACTCAATTTAAACACAAGCTGTCTTTCTGTATGAACCTCTAAGCTGGTTCATACAGAAAAAGGTAGAAATGCATTAGCCTGATTATGATTAAAAAACACATAATTAAACACGCGTTTGCGATTTAAATCAGAACACGATTTAAATCAATATAAATGTTTATATTGTAACGCATACTGTCCAGCCTCCATTTCTCTATAAAAATTTACTCTGTTGCACACACACACTAGAAGCAGGAACCGCTGTCAGAAGGGAAGATATGTTCAAAATATCGCAAATATCGATCATGTTGCGATATTTTGAAATATAAAAGTCAATTGATTGTCCATAATATCGCTATTCTATTTTTTCGAAGAAATGTTTGTTAAAAGAAAAGTCCAGCACCACCTGGATTCGAACACACAACCTGCTAGTTGGTAGTCACGCACCTAGACCAGTCGGCTACAAGACAGCTCGCATGAACAGGCAGGCGAAACAGCCCTACACAGCCCTGTCGCAGTACACGGATATAATCATACCGTTATTAAATTCTTTAGATATGCGATTCCATATTATATTCCCTTTTAATCAAATTCTAAAAGTATGCTTGTTGACTCCAGTATCACGTTAGTTAAAGACTTTGAAGCTTACAATGTTTAGGGAGAAATGGAATACTGGTGTGTATTTTATTCTTTAAAGTACCAAGACCAGCTATATACTGTATGTTTATGTTCCAAAATTAATATCGTTTATGGCCTTCACACGCGTTACAGTATGCTCCTATTCTTTTTATGCTCAGCTACTAAGATTTCCCTTCAGTGGTAAAATTCAATATCTACAACGGGCACTGTAAAGATGTTTACAGTAAGTCTTTCTCGGACAGACCAACGGACCACGAGTGCCCCTGTCGGTCAACCAATCACGTACCGTGGTACCCTGCGTCATCTTGCGTCACGATGCACGACGCCGTAGCCAATTACCTCCGGTACGTGTCTGTACCGCACACTTTGAATGGCTGCATCTGTAGCTAACCAGAGACTTGGAGAAATGCAGTAATGTTTGTAATAATGTGTAATTAATACTGTGATAACATGTTAATGAGTTGCTTATAACAGACCTGAAGTGTCACCAGAGTTAAACAGCTTCATTCTCGAAATCTGCCGTTTTTTTCCATCTAAAAATGACATCTGCCTCTTGATCCAGCCCCTCCAGCAATTCCTGTTTTCCTTCTCTGCCTCCCAGGATCCATTGGCGATCCCAAGATGCTGGCGGAGGTCCAGAAGTGCCTGACCAAGATCCAGGAGATCCTGCTGCAGATGAAGAAGTTCTGGGAGACGACCGGCATGGCGCTGGACAACCTCAAGCAGAGGACCTTCACCGGAGAGGACATGCTGGACTTCCTGGAGGACTGCGAGATGGACTTCCTGTCCAGCCTGGATAAGGCCGAGCCGATCAGTGTTGTTTTTTTTCCCAGAGCGATTCTGGTAGATCAATCTCAGAGCGGGGGTGGACAGAGCTGTCCTGCCTAGCGTCTCTCTCTGTCGGGTTGAGCTTCTCTGATCTGGTACCTGTTGGCCCAGATCTTTGTCCTGCACTCCCCAGACACTCTGACTTGTCCAGACATTGTGCTGCAGCACCAACAATCCTACAGGCAGCCCCTGAGCTGCTGATGCAGTGGTTACTGTGGCTTCTGATGGGTGCCGTGCTTGTCCAGTATAGGCACGGGTGGTGTCGTGGGGAGGCAAAAGTGTAGCCTAAGGCGATGGAGACCAAAGGCTACGAGATTGAAGAGCAAGGTGGGAGGTTTAGCAGGGGACGCAGGTGATCATGAGCTGTAGCTGTGGATCAGAGAGTAGTCATTTGCTAAACATCCAGACGGCTCCCATTGCCTTCTGGGGTAGAATTCGGTCAGATCCTTCATGGGTCAGGGATAATCCTGCGGGTGGATTATCGCTTCAAGGGTTTGCGAGACATGTGGACCACCCCCCAATGCCTTCTGGGATAGCCCCCCCCCCCCCCGAGCGAGCAGATGATTCCTGGCGGGCTGATGGGTGCGTTTTGATTCCGATTGGTCCACGTTATCTCCAGGCCTCGGTGTGGCAGGGATAAATCCTGTTGCTCTCAACTGCGCTTCACTGAACGGACTCAAAACCCCTCTCGCACCCAAGATGGCAACTGGCAACCCACTGAAGCTATGCATGTGTGAGCCTGGTCAGTACCTGGAGGGGAGACTTCTGGGAAAAACTAAGGCTGCTGCTGGAAGAAGTGGTAGTGGGGCCACCAGGGGGCACTCACCCTGCAGTTTGTGTGGGTCCTAATGCCCCAGTATAGTGACGGGGACACTGTACTGTAAACAGGTGCCGTCCTTCTGATGAGACATAAAACGGAGTTCCTGACTCTCTGTGCTCATTAACAGTCCCAGGATGTTTCTCGAAAAGAGTAAGGGTGTAACCCCGGTGTCCTGGCCAAATTTCCCATTGGCCCTTACCAATCATGGCCTCCTAATAATCCCCATCTCTGAACTGGCTTCATCACTCTGTTCTCCTCCCCACTGAGAGCTGATGTGTGGTGAGCGTTCTGGCGCACTATGGCTGCCGTCGCGTCATCCAGGTGAAGGCTGCACATTGGTGGTGGTAGTGGGATTCCCCATTACCTGTAAAGCACTTTGAGTGCGGTGTCCAGAAAAGTGTTATATAAGTGTAAGCAATTATTAATTTTTATTATAAGATCTGCTGCTATTTATCCCGACCGCGTGGGTCTGATTGTGGAAATGGAGTCACGTGGTTCAGACATCAGCGCCCCCTTTTCCCACAGCAGAAGGATCGCCAGCAGCAGGAGCGTTTCTTCTCTGCCCCGCGGCAGTGAGATCTCACTTTTCCCCGCACCACTCGGCTCAGCCTCACGTCTGTGCTTCTCCTCCCCTTCCCCGCAGATCTGGAAGAGCTTCTGCAACGTCTGCATGCACGTCCGCGGGATGTTCATCCTGCAGCCCAAGGAGGCCTACAGGTTCCTGGAGGTCAGCCCCTCGGCCCTGAGCCGGGAGCAGTGGCAGCATGAGTACGACAGCGTGGTGGCGCAGCTGGACAAGCTGAACCCCCCCACCCTCCGGGAGCTGCCGGACCAAGATGCTGGGAAGGCTGTTGAGGGGCCGAAGTAGGGCGGTGCTTCAAGTTGGGGAGGCTGCTAGGATATCGACTGCTCTGAAGGGGGTCGACTTCTCCCTTCGCCCCCATCGTGGGGTTCTTGGGGCTCCGGCGATGCTCTTCACACGCAATAAAAAGTCGATCAGCACCTCTTGCATAGTGGCTTTTTTTGCAGTGATTGTCTGTACCAGAGGCTTGACCCCTTATTTCTGGGGGGGCGAGGAATGATGTGCCTTTCGTCGAACCTCTGTATGGTGAAGGCAGATGGGCCTCGAGGGGCCCCTGCTTTCAATCCCCTGCCCATCAGCGGGTCCTCTGCTGTCTCAATCGTGTGGTGCAAGAAGGGACAAAGGTCTGACAAAGATGGCAGCTCGTGTCTGAAACTACATTTCCCAGAATGCATTGGGGGGTGGGGTGGGGGGGTGGGGGGTTGACCTGTGCCATCCTCCTTCACCTGACTGATTTGGAAGCAGACCATTGGTTAGGTGACTGCTTCAAGACAGGAAGCTGAGGACTCTAGGTCTGCTTTCTTCCTGCTGGTTGTACTTCAGATATATAGAACAGCATAGTGCCTTACAGCGCTGCGGCCCCAGTTCTGACTCCTGGAGTGCTCTATCTGTGTAGAATATGTATGTTCTCTCTGTGTCCATGTGGGTTTCCTCCCACAGTCCAGAGACATGCTAGTGGGTTCATTGGCATCTAGGAAAATTGGCCCAGGTGTGTCACCTTAGATGTTTTCTACATTTCTAAATCTCACAGTGTTTTCCTGCTTGCACAGTAGCGGTAGAAACCATGAAGTTAATTCTTACGATCGGCTTTAATTCAGACCTCTGTCTGCTAATTAGACACCCCACCATCCCGATGCTCAGGGCATGACCATGACTCTCCCCCCCCCCCAGCTGCGTGTAAAACACAGGAGGAGGAAAGAGGCTGGTTCTCTTTCGTCTGGAGTGATTCATGGGGGGTTTGACTGGATTTGGGGATGGGGATCGGGGTCCAGTCTGTTTACGGAAATAAGCAGCCATCACATTAATAATTCAGTAGATCACACATATTAAAAGAACATGGCATGCTGTTCGTCGCATGAAATACGAGTATCAGGTGCCCTAGTAGTTTTCCTTATTTTGGGCAACAGCCGTATAACTCCCAGCTGGCAGCCCCACTGAAGCTCAGCAGGTGTGAGCCTGGTCGGTACCTGGATGAGAGACCTCCTGGGATAAACTAAGGTTGCTGCTGGAAGAGGTGTTAGTGGGGCAAGCAGAGGGTGCTCACCCTGTGGTCTATGTGGGTCCTAATGCCCCAGTATAGTGATGGGGGACACTATACTATAAACAAGCGCTGTTCTTCAGATGAGACGTAAAACCAAGGTCCTGACTCTGTGGTCATTAAAAATCCCAGGGCATTTCTGGAAAAGAGTAGGGGTGTTACCCCAGTGTCCTGGACAAGTTTCCCATTGGCCCTTACCATGGCCTCCTAATAATCCCCATCTATGAATTGGCTTGATCACTCTGCTCTCCTTCCCACTGAGAGCCATGACTCCATACTTCACCTCTACATTAGAGCTCCTGACAAGCCAATCTCTGTACTAATCACCGTGTTACTGTCACTAGGAACTAAATTGAAAGTTAACATGAGGACACAGCCAGGACTTGAACTCCTTACCCTCAGGCTGAGAGTCCTGCTCGACAGGGACACAAGCCTTGTGACTGAGTCTCTTTACTCATCAACGTGTTACTCTCAGGAAAAATGTGATTGGGAAGAAAAAGAACAGTTCTCTGGCAGGACTTGACCGCACAAGGTCATAGTCAGCAGTTCAGAATCTGTCCCTTCAGATCCGCACAGCTGCTGTTCCTCGGTCCTGAGTTGAGAAGATTCGTTCCTGTCACGACCGCCAGCCAGCAGAGATCAACTTGTAAGCAAGCTAATCAGCACCAGCATCGGGTTATTATTAACAAGCGCCGCCTCACGAGTTAACACACCTGCAATTGCTCTACCGTGCGGCACGCCGGGTTATACATACCATTCTAACCCGCTTCCTGTTGCTCAGTATTGAGTTAACTTCTTGTAAACTCTACCTAGCATTTCTCTACCTTTTTGCCTTCCTGGAATTTTGGACTACACCTTTTTGCCTTCAGACTACGGATCTCGCCTTGCCCCTCGGATTGTTTGCTATCAGTGTCTATACCGGATTTACTACTGCTCTCTTTTCGACTTCGATTCTGTCTCACGTTTTGGATTGTTTGCCACCAGTGTCTTTACCGGATTTCGACCTACCTTACACCTTCTGACTACGATTCAGCTCCTAGTTTCGGTTTGTTCGCTTACTTACCTCCCTACGACTCCGGCATCTGCATTGGATCCATTTCACCTCTTCAGAGCAGCATTATAGAATACCGAGCCTTATTATGGATCACGCAGACGCACAGACACTTCGTTCCCTTCTCCCGCAGCATTCCCAAACTATCACCCAGCTTCAATCTTCACTCCAACAGCGCACTAACCAGGTCACCTGGCTTTTTTCTTCCCCTGTTTCGCCGGCTCCTGCACTAATTCCTGTAACGCATTTTGCACAAGCACCTGCTCCAACCCCCGCGGCCCCGCCCACCACTCCCTCAACCTTACCATTAGTCCTCCCGGAGAAGTATGATGGCAAACTTGCAGGCTGCATGGGCTTTATTGCTCAGTGCTCCCTGGCTTTTCAGCTGCAGCATGAGCGTTTTGCTACTCCTCGGGAGCAGATCGGATTCGCCCTTTCCTTGCTCACAGGCAAAGCATTGGATTGGGCAGCAGTATTGCTTGCTAGGGGAGATCAGCTGTTCTCTGACTTTCAGCTTTTTGCTGACCATCTCCAGGCACGTTTTTCTCAAAGCAACCCGGATTTGACTTGCCTTCGGCTTTCCTCTCTTCGCCAGGGCGACTGACCACTGCAAGATTATGTAGCTGAATTCCAAGCCCTCGCCACAGAGTCTGCCTGGAACCCTGAAACTTTGGTTTGCCTCTTCTCTAAGGGTCTCTCGGATTTAAAGGACCACCTGATGCTCAGGCCTCTACCCACCTATCGCTCAGGTGGTTGAATTGGACACCCGCAACCAGCTTCGGAGAGCAGAGAGACACCCAGGAAGCAGACCTGTGCACCCCATGGATCCTCCCCTTTTGGCACCCACCCTGCCACATGCACCCCTGTCCTTGGAGGAAAAGGAAAGGCGCCGTCAGGAGGGGCTGTGTCTGTACTGCTCTGCGTCGGGTCACCTGCTCGCCTACTTGTCCTTCGAGACTCCCACATCCATCTCGAGCTCTCCCACTGCCTACTCTTAGAGTCAGTAGTGCTGTTTTTTCACAATCCTCTTTGGGGCCTTTATTCCCAGCTGAGATTTCATGGATGGACACGCCCCTTCCCCTTTCGGTTTTGGTGGATTCAGGGGCAGTGTGGAACTTTGTGGATGCCTCTTTTGCTAAGAAGTGGGATATTCCTCTTGCTCCGGTTTCACCCCCTGTCTGCATTCAAACTTTGGATGGGTCACCGATTGCTCCTGGACAAATTACCTGGCAGGCTATTTTTTCTATCCCTTACTGTTGGTGCCACTCACGTGGAGAACATTTCACTTCTTCTCCTGGATTCCCCTGCTTACCCTGTGATCCTGGGCCTTCCCTGGCTCAAGAAGCATGATCCCCACATCTCCTGGGCCAAGAATGAGATCATCGCCCAGAGCCATGCCTGTCGTG
This sequence comes from Lepisosteus oculatus, assembly GCF_040954835.1. Lineage (NCBI taxonomy): Eukaryota > Metazoa > Chordata > Actinopteri > Semionotiformes > Lepisosteidae > Lepisosteus > Lepisosteus oculatus. Next base: position 7,195,756 of record NC_090709.1, read on the forward strand.
ACAACTGTTGTCGTCCTCCACTCAAGGTTGCTGCTGCAGTAAACCCCTTGGAAGAGCAGTCTATTACCCCCCCCCCAATATGCACATTTGAAGCAAGCCTTTGACAAACAGAAATCTCTATCGCTCCCCCCTCACTGCATCTGCGACTGTGCAATAGATTTGCTTCCAGGAACCCTCCCACCCAAAGGACGGATCTACCCCCTCACAGGCAGAGAATGAAGCCCTGCAAGATTATATCAAGGAGACCCTGGATTCGGGTTTTATTCATCCCTCCTCGTCCCCAGCCTGTGCAGGGTTTTTCTTCATAGGGAAGAAGGACGGCTTCTTGAGGCCCTGTATTGACTGTATTGACTACAGAGGGCTGAACTCCATTACAGTCAAAGATCGCTACCCCTTGCCTTTAATCCCGGCCGCTCTGGAGTCCGAACGTGGAGCGTCCATCTTCTCAAAACTAGATCTACAAGGGGCTTATAATTTAATCAGGATCCGTGAAGGGGATGAGTGGAAGACGGCCTTAATGACCACGCACAGCCACTATGAATATCCGGTTATGCCTTTTGGACTCACTAATGCCCCGGCAGTCTTCCAGTCCTTCATGAATGACCTTTAGGGACATTATTGGAAAGTTTGTTTTGGTATACTTGGACGACATCCTCATTTCTTCCGACGACCCTCAGGAACATGTCCATTACATCCAGGAGTTCTTGTCCAGACTCATCGACAACCAGCTCTACGCCAATCTCGAGAAATGCGTTTTTCATGCTTCTAAGATTCACTTTCTGGGCCATCCTGGATGCAGACGCACTCTGGACCTCCTCACAAGGGACTTCTGTTGGCCTTCCATGCGATCTGATGCAGCAGAGTACGTCCGGGCTTGCCCGGTCTGTGCAAGGAGCAAGACTCTGTGCGCTAGGCAGGCTGGTCTTTTTCACCCCTTACCGATCCCACACCGCCCTTGGTCCCACATAGCTGTTGACTTCATTACGGACCTTCCTAACAGTCAAGGTCATACGGTAATCATGGTGGTCTCCGATCGTTTTTCCAAAGCAGCCCATTTTGTCCCCCTCCCAGCATTGCCAACAGCCCAGGAAATGGTGTCAATGTTTGTGCAACAAGTCTTTAGGTTACATGGTTTGCCTGACGATGTGGTCTCGGACAGGGGACCTCAATTTGTCTCGGCCTTTTGGAAGGCTTTCTGTCAAGCTCTAGGGACACATGTATCTTTGACTTCAGGTTATCATCCTGAGGCAAATGGTCAGGTGGAAAGGACAAACCAAAGCCTCCTGACCTTTTTGAGAACCTTCACCTCCAACTCACAGGATGATTGGTCATCGCTGCTTCCCTGGGCAGAATATGCCCACAATTCTCTTACCTTCTCCTCCACAGGTCTCTCTCCCTTCCTCTGCTCATTAGGTTATCAGCCCACTGTCATCCCTGTCACACCTCCGGACACAGCAGTGCCATCAGTGCAACAATATATTTCCAAGCTGCGAAGGACCTGGAGAATAGTGAGGACAGCTCTCACCAAGTCGGCCCAGCGCCACGCCAAATTCGCCAACCGACACCGCAGACAAGCCCCTCATTTTCGGAGAGGACAGTTTGTTTGGTTATCTACACGGAATCTACCTCTACATCAGCTTTCCAAGAAGCTTGGGCCTAGGTATATCAGCCCCTTCCTGATTCTCTCCCGGATCATCCCGGTTACCTTCCGCCTTGCTCTCCCCCTACCCTCAGAATCAACCCCTCATTCCGTGTCTCCCTCCTGAAACCCTTTTGCCAGCTCCTCGTCGCATAAAGGGGCGCCCGACTTATATGGTCCACAAGATCATCGACTCCAGATGGAACCTCGGTACCCTTCAGTACCGACTGGGAGGGTTTTGGCCCCGATGAGAGATCTTAGGTTCCGGAGAAGGATATTTTGGACACTACACTAATCAGAGACTTTCACCGTCTCGGCCGTCGAGAGCCGCCCGTGAGGGGGGGGTTCTGTCACAACCGCCAACCAGCAGAGATTAACTCTTAAGCGAGCTAATCAGCGCCAGCAGCGGGTTATTATTAATAAGCACCACCGCACGAGTTAACACACCTTCAATTGCTCTACCGTGCAGCACGCTGGGTTATTTCTACCATTCTAACCTGCTTTCCATTGCTCGGTATTGAGTTAACTTGTCGTAAGCTCTACAGCGTTACAGTTCCCCTGGAATACCTGGGCCTCAGAGCCCGCTAACTGTTCGAACCCTGGCCCACAGGGGCCAAACACGCTTTCCCTGAGATCTCGGTGGTTTTGATCTCCATGAAGAGAGTGGGCGTGGTTTTCTTTTCCAGACTCCCAGTCCTGCTGCTTGGAGCTCGGCGGACTGGCCACAGCAGCGTCCTGCAGACTTGCGCTTCAGAAGAAGGCAGAGTCCAGGGGAAACGAGACTGGCTGTGGTGTCTCTCCATGTTTCCTAACAGCCGTCCAGCCTGCAGAACCACACATGCAGGGCGCCCAGCTCCTGTCCGAGGGGAACCGGTCCTTCATCATTCCCAAGGGAAGACAGGAGTGAAGTTGACACCCCTAGGATTGCTCCCTGAGTGTAGGCTGGGCTGCAGTCTTGAATTAAAGAGATCCCCTCAGTTTATTTAATTGATGTATTATTTTGATGTTGTATCTCACTACTGCTGGTCCTACAGGGGCTTATTTTAATGTTTATTCACAGTAAGGTGAACCCTATGGGCGAGTAATGTTCCTGCCTCGTGTACGACTACGCCACCTAGCAATACAAACGGGGTGTTAGGGCCCCTCTACATTACCACAGGTTCTGTTTATCTCCCAGAATCACCAATGCACACAAAGACCAGTGACAAGCATTTGTATTGTATAAGTGCCCTTTTTATTTTCCAACTACATTCACATTCACTATCAACCAAAAGCACAACGAAAACAGCAGCAGCAGCAAAAGGTCCTTCCCAGGGTCATAATGAACACAGAGGGGCAGCAGTCTTTTCTGTAAAATACTGAACAGAGGCCACTCGAATGTTTCTACTTAGTACCTGTAGTCTCTGATGGCCCACTTGGAAGAGAGGGGTATCACCCAGTCCTATTTCCCCTAGTCTCCGTTCAGGTATCAGTAGAAATTCTCTGCAGACTGTATTACATTCCCCTCAGTTTGAATCAGCTAGCTGTGTCAGTTTCCTTGTTCCTTGCCTTCCGGTATTAGAAGTCTCTGCACAGTACCTCCATGCAGTTTCCCTTGTGCTGCCTGTGTCGTGTCCAGGGTCCAGTGGGAATCAGGAGCCCCCTCTGTTCTGTCTCAGGTCTTTTTATCCCACTCCTATCCAATCCCTTTCAGGGAGTTTTCTGCTGTCCCTGTCAGAATCGGGTTTGCTTAGTATTTTTCCAGGAGGAAGCTTGTGTTGTTTGAGGGGTGTGGGAGTGCCAAGCTAGGTGTCATGGGACCTTATCAGTTCACCCCTTGGTCTGGCTAAAACTGGCTCATCGACTCCTCACACCTCCAAGTCTTGATACCTAATTGCTTGGGTGTGAATTTTTTTACTGACTGTTCCTGCTAGACAGTATTCATTGGGACAACTGCAGTCGCCCCCCTTGTGTGAGAGGCAACATTGACACCATCCCGGAAATCAACATAACCTAATCAATCACAGCCTGTTTCTGCTTCCGTGGCCCACATCCTGCAACACTAATCAACATAACCCAATCAATCCCGGCCTGTTACTGCCTCAATGGCCCACATCCTGCGACACACACTTCGAATTAGCTTTGACCTAAATACTATCTACTCTAAATGTTGAAGTAAGAGACAAGATGTTAAAAGAGTTAATAACTTAAGTCAGTTCTGCCTGAAAATTAGACTTCTAAGCAACAGGGGTTTATGGCAGGAAAGGGGGTTAACTGATAAGGATTCCAGAGCATGGAACCCACTGGGGGCATAATCTTAAACTGACCATTTGGCCAGGGTCTCTTAACTGGCCAAATACCATGACCCTCCCCCTTACCATAACACCGAATGACGTCTGAAGTAGCAGACGTCTGGACAGGCACCTAAAAGTTTGTACCGGCACATCGAACAATACTTCGGTTTTGTTGTTTCTTGCGGGAAACAAGACTTCGGCTTTATTGTTCCTTGCATGCAATAAACTCATCTGTTTTACTTCATCTCGGGATCAAGAACCTTATTCCTTCTGTTACAACAGTATCTTGCCCTATTTCGGGCTCTTTTAACTGAAGGGCTTTGGCTATATCAGGCTTAAGACCGCTCAAATAAATTTGTTTAATCACAGCAGAGGCGTCGCTATTCACATCATCTTCGTCACTTAGTCCTGAGCATTCCAGCCAGAGTGTGATGAAGCGGTCAGTGAAGTCAGCCACATCCTCGTTTTCTTTTTGCTGAAACGCAGATATCTTTTTCCAATCTGTCTTTGGTGGATAATTTTGTCGCCAAACCCATTCCCATCGCCCTCCCCTGCCGTTATCCTCACACAATTGTTTAAGTTCTCCGACACGCTTTTCCCCTGTCCTTCTGAGGATCATAGCGGCAGTCAGGGGGGAGATACCACAAGTATCTTTTAATTCCTGAAGCGCACTCCAGGTTCGCTGCATCCCTAATTTTGGGTGCGGTACTTCTCTAGCCCACCGGTCAATATCCTCCGGTTTTGGATTTGATCGTATTGGGGGTTCAGGGAAGGTAGGTGCGAGAACGGACCCCCTCGGCGGGGTGCGAGACGGAGTTAGAGTGGCCATGTCATCAACGGCGCCAGCCCCTGCTACATCAACTCCTTTCCCACTTCGAGTGAGAGTACAGATCTGAGGGCGCCCTCCCTCTAACAGGGGAGACCCTGATCCGTCTTTATCACACTCATACCAAGTGTTATCCCAATCAGACCCCCCATCTCCATATGGCCACTGTGGGAATTGATCCCAGTTATTTTCGTTTCCTGCCTGTTTGTTCCCCTGTGGGAGAACAGGATATAACTTAGTCGCCGGCTATAACACATTAACCATGCAGCGTGACCAGGAACTAATTCCTTCTTTAGTTTCTCATTCTCCTGTACTGCCTCTTTAGCTTTTTTTCTAGTTCCTCTTTTGCCGTGAATAAATTATCTTTCCTCTCATTTAACACTTTTATTTTTTCTGTGAACTCCTTCTCTATTTTATCCCATTCTGATTTCTCCTTTATGCTAATCTGCCACCTCAGGTGTCGGCCGATCACCAGGGCTGCAGCTAAATCTTTGTTTTTGCTCCAATGTTCATACGCTTTTTTACAGGCATCTTCGCCCCAAACTCCTTCTGACAGACTCAGCTTCTTCCTATATTTTTCTTCCCTTTCAGTTAACTTACACTTTTCCGATATGTAATCAGATACTTCTACCACTTTCTCAAACACCCGATTAGCACACGTTTGGTTTCTTTAAGATTTACTTTTGTCGTGTGTGAGGTAACAGCTCATTCAGTAGGGGGATGTTTTCACTTGGAAAAACCTGTGCATTACTGCACTCGTTCAGCTAAGGGCGTCTGTTACCTCCAGATCTAAATGCCTCTCAGAGACTTATAGAGAGGACTTACACCGCACTGTTCACAGGTAAGGAACGAGACCTCGAAAACCCCCTTTCTTGATCAGTAATTCACCATCCCCAGAACGCCAGCATCAATGCTTTTGCCCCGGGGTGGACTTACACACTGAGCTCAAGCAGGGTGATTCTCGGGTCTCAACGTCCTTTAAATCCTGCTACTTAATGCTTTGCTCTTTTATTATGAGGTGTGTTTATGTTAGTGTCGTGCGTGTGTATATGTATTTCACAAACAAGGAAAACACCAAAAATATACATACATATATATCTCTTCTACTTCTGTTTTCCTTTAAAACAAAAAACCACGCCACGCCAATCCGTGCACGATCAAGGGGTAGCTCTCAGGACCCCGGGTGCAATTAAGGCCCACACCAATCCTGGATTATACGTGCATTTAATGCACCACTCAGCTCCAGAACCCCGGGCGCAATTAAGGCCCACACCGATCCTGAGCCTCAGAACTCCGGGCGCAATTAAGGCCCACACCAGTCCTGAATTACGTGCATTTAATGCACCACTCAGCTCCAGAACCCCGGGCGCAATTAAGGCCCACACCGATCCTGAGCCTCAGAACTCTGGGCGCAATTAAGGCCCAAACCAGTCCTGAACTTCAGAACTCCGGGCGCAATTAAGGCCCACACCAGTCCTGAACTTCACGGTAAAGGTCCAAAACCCGTTCAAAAACTCCACACGCAATTAAGGCATACACCAGCTTCGAACGCCTGTACACAATACCGCGGGCCGCCTGCCAGACCAAATTTTGGGCTTACAGCAAACAACCCATTACATACACCGGTGTCTTCCCCAGGCCAGAGGAATTCAGGAACTCACGTTTACTCCGTCATCTCGGGCGATTCTAGCAGGGAGCAGAGACTTCCCAATCGGTCAGAGAGAGTCGGGACTTTCAAATAAAGAGGAGTCCTAACCTCTTAGTAATGTGTGCGCTGACCGTCTCTCCTGCCGATGGGAAGTTCTGTGCCTTCTGGAGCATCCGCCGACTACGCCAAATTTGTTGTAACAGAAGGAATAAGGTTCTTGATCCCGAGATGAAGTAAAACAGATGAGTTTATTGCATGCAAGGAACAATAAAGCCGAAGTCTTGTTTCCCGCAAGAAACAACAAAACCGAAGTATTGTTTGATGTGCCGGTACAAACTTTTAGGTGCCTGTCCAGACGTCTGCTACTTCAGACGTCATTCGGTGTTATGGTAAGGGGGAGGGTCATGGTATATACAGTTAAGAGACCCTGGCCAAATGGTCAGTTTAAGATTATGCCCCCTCGCATCTGGAATCCTTATCAGTTAACCCCCTTTCCTGCCATAAACCCCTGTTGCTTAGAAGTCTAGTTTTCAGGCAAAACTGACTTAAGTTAACCCTTTTTACATCTTGTCTCTTACTTCAGCCCTCTTCCATTTGCTAGTTCAAAGTTGTACAACCCATTTGTATCTGCTAGGCGGCGCAGTCGTCGTGCACAAAGAACGCTTTGAAAAGCGTCAAAGGCAAGTCATTCCGAGTTGGTCGTTTGTGTTTTCCGTTCAGACGCGAAATGCTGAAATGATCTCTCGGCTCCTCGGTTGTCATTTCTGCTCCGTAAAGGAATCAGAGCACGCGTCGGCTTCCAGCACGGTGGGTCGGGACACGATGCTGGGGGTCGGAGTGTATAATGTCTTCCTCCTTAGTATAGTGGCAAGTATCCCCGCCTGTCATGCGGGAGACCAGGGTTCGATTCCCCGACGGGGAGTAGCTTTTCTTTCACCTCCTTAGAGAAAGGACTGCCTTACACTTCTCTGTTTTCTTTCACAGCGTCGTGCACCTTTTCATTGCTCTCGCTTTCAGAGCCTCCGCACGGCACACGACTCGACATCAGGAAGCACATTGAAGTGAAAGCAGGAAGCGCTGCGACATGCACTGTGCAGATCCCGCCACACTAAGAGGTGAGTGGGTCTGTTCGATGCACAAAGAACGCTTTGATAAGCGCCAAAGGCAAGTCATTCCGAGTTGGTCGTCTGTGTTTTCCGTTCAGACGCGAAATGCTGAAATGATCTCTCGGCTCCTCGGTTGTCATTTCTGCTCCGTAAAGGAATCACAGCAAGCGTCGGCTTCCAGCACAGTGGGTCGGGACACGATGCCGGGGGTCGGAGAGAGCGATGTCTTCCTCGTTAGTATAGGACCTGTCACCTGTCCCCACCTGTCACGCGGGAGACCGGGGTACATCAGGACGCGCATTGAAGTGAAAGCAGGATGCGCTGCGACATGCACTGTGCAGATCCCGCCACACTAAGAGGTGAGTGGGTCTGTTCGATCACAGCGCTAGGCGAATCCCCAATCCCCTTTTGTGCGTGGCGACAAAAGAAGACTGTTTCCACCCGGTTTTGAACCAGGGACCCTTCGCGTGTGAGGTGAACGTGATAACCACTACACTACGGAAACGGTGGTAAGATGTGCCCAGCGGCCCAGTGCTGAGCTTCGCCAATGCGATTCAGCTGCTTCCAGTGCCTTTATTGGAGTGCACCAGAGACCAGCACGCCTGTCATGGACGGAGCAGGAAAGGCGGCGCCCCATTCTACAGCCCTCTCCACGCAATTGACGAAATCGGGCTACTGAAGTGGAGAAAATCGTCTCTCCAGAAAGTGCAAATATCATCTTGGAGAGTATAAATCCTATTGCTGAAGGACCAGGGTAAAGTTAGCTTGAAGTTCGAAAATGATTTTGGCACGCCTGTAGAGCTTTCACAAAATCTCTTAGAGTTACAAAAACACTTGCTTTGTGTATAAAATACATTGTGAATGCTTTCTCAGCCTTTACTTTCTCGTTTTTATGACATTTTTTTGACCAACCACGAATATTCTTTTGTTCATATCTCCGCAATGGAAGCACAGAATGCCTTTAAACCAAATGCATTTTAAAGACCACGAACCCGGGGGACCGCTGTGTTCACACGTTCACAACGCGAGAAATACTGTTCAATACGGCTTCGTGCGAAAAACCTGTATATGACCATAAGAAGCAGAACAGCGTAGTCTCCAATTACCCAGACTGTAAGCACGGGAATAAAGCTTTGTTTGATTTCTGAAACCCTTCCTTTACGTCCTGTTTTCATTCAGGTAAGGGTCAACTATATTCACAATACTACTGACAGCAGGAAGATTAAAATATTCTTTACTCAGAAGCTTATTAAAAACAGCTTCCATGATGTTCATACCGACTTTTTACACAGAACACTGACACAGCTTTATGTTCTGAATCTCTTTTTCTCGTGCTTTTATTTCATGTGGCGCAATGCACTGGGATGGGGGTATTCTGTTCACAAACCAATAGCGTTTAAACCACAGCACCCACAATTCTGCAGGTTAGTGTTTTGCACACTACGCAGGTCCTCTGACTTTTCCCAGCTTTGTTTTGGGTTGTGGAACCTTTATTTTTTATGATTTTTTGAAGATAACACTGTCTGGTGTGTAAAACACTTGGTTTCAGCAGTGTGGCTGTTGTATTTGAAATGCTATTGAGCCATGAAGATGACCCACCTGTCCCAGTATATTACCTGTAGTGTTATTATCAGAAAATCATAAAAAAATAAAGAAAGGGGCAACAGCCACAGCAAGGTTATATAAAGTTAGGGGGCCTGTCTGGTGTGTAAAACACTTGGTTTTAGCAGTGTGGCTGTTGTATTTGAAATGCTATTGAGCCATGAAGATGACCCACCTATCCCAGTGTGTTACCTGTAGTGTTATCTTCAGAAAATCATTACAAAATAAAGAAAGGGGCCACAGCCACAGCAAGGTTGGATGAGGTTCGGGGGCCTATCTGGTGTGTAAAACACTTGGTTTCTGCAGTGTGGCTGTTGTATTTGAAATGCTTTTGATTCATGAAGACGACCCACCTATCCTGGTGTATTACCTGTAGTGTTATCTTCAAAAAATCATAAAAAAATAAAGGTTCCACAACCTAAAACAAGGCTGGGAAAAGTCAGAGGACCTGTTTAGTGTGCAAAACACTTGCAGCATTGTGGGTGCTGTGATTTAAAATGCTTTTGGTTTGTGAACAGAATACCCCTATCCCAGTGCATTGTGCCATATTAAATAAAAGCACGAGAAAAAGAGATTCAGAACGCAAAGCTGTGTCAGTGTTCTGTGTAAAAAATCGGTTTGAACATCATGGGAGCTGTTTTTAATAAGCTGCTGAGTAAAGAATATTTTAATCTTCCTGCTGTCAGTAGTATTGTCAATATAGTTGACCCTTACCTGAATGAAAACAGGGCGTAATTGAAGGGTTTCAGAAATCAAACATAGCTTTATTCCTGTGCTTACAGTCTGGGTAATTGGAGACTGCGCTGTTCTGCTTCCTATGGTCATATATGGGTTTTTCGCTTAGTTGGTTAAAGCGCTTCTCGATCAAACAAAAGAACCGAGATTCAAATCCCAGCCGTGTCTTTCTTCCTATCTTGGAGTACAGAATGTACCATTTTGGGCAATCACAAAGGGCTTGATTTCGTTAAATACATCTGTTCATTTCCTTTCTGGAAAACTTTTTTTTGATTAAATTCACACAGCTTGCGAAAAATGAAATTCAATTCTTGGTTATCAGTGCAGAAGAAATATTACCGTCTGGCAAAATAAACGGTAAGAGATTTTTTTTTTAACCGAAAACTTGTGATTCAAGAAAAGACCCTACTAGTCAGTCACTGTGGCGCAATCGGTTAGCGCGTCCGGCTGTTAACCGAAAGGTTGGTGGTTCGAGTTCACACAGGGACGGGGTTCTTTTGCGATGTAAACGTTGTCTTCAGTCGATTGGATTTCTCAGCAAACCATAACCATTTTAATATTTGCAGGAAATACGAGTGTTTAACATGTGTCAGGGTCACCAGGAAATGTCCAATAATGCCCAACATTGCAACTCCCCAGAAAACCATATTCATCCCAAAAATATTATCGTCGAATCTTCATTTATACTCCAGTTGAATCCTCTGCTGAAATATTTTAAAAATACAATGCAGGTTTGTTTGAGAACTTGACAAGCATTGTATCGATGGCATTGTGCAGTGCAGTTGGATTTTGATATTTTGACATATTTACCTTAATTTTAAACATAAATACTACACAGTCTATTGTAATTTTAAAATACATTAGCTGAGGATGCAAAGGGGTGAAAGGGAAAGGTATAGTAAAAACGAGGATAGGATTGGTGGAGGTGGTAGGGGTATTGATGGTTTTTCTCTGTAGAGGATGATTGAGTTTTTTATCCTTCTTTGAAGTGAGAAATTGGAAGAGTTGGGAGTTGAGGGATCTGATGAGGTTAGTTATAAAAGGAAGTTGATGTGGAGCTGTTAGCCGTAAAACTTCCTAACGTCTTTGATGTTGTCATCAAAGATAAACTGCAGCAAGCAAAGATAAAGAAAATTATCTTTGCTTACTGCCCTGTCTTTCTCACACCTGAAGAAGGCTCCACGGCCAACACGTTATGTTTCCTTTCTTCTCTTTTCAGCATGGAATAATCCTTTTCTTTTTCCTTTGCAGCCTACGCATGCTGACACAGCTACTCACCTGATATATAACATTCCTATAATTGCAACTACAGATGCAGCCATTCAAAATGGGCAAGGTATTTCGCGGCATACCCCGGTGGGCGTGTAGCGGTATCACGCGGTATCACGCAGTGTCACGTGGTTAATCGCGCGTCATTTGACGCTCTGCCGGAAACTATCCGGCGTCACCTTGTAAAACCGCCAGGGGGAGCTTAACCTCTCATGTACAGCATTTGAGCCTTTAATTTTGAACTGTGTATTACAGCATGTTAATCATCAGTCATTAAAATGTTGGTATATTTTATGAAAGCAAGATTGCTCAGTTGGACAAAAGTACACAACCTACCTTTATAGAAATATTTATGCATCAAAGCCTTTACTGAAGATATTACTAATAGTATTAATAATGGATGACTTTGGACAAGCTGTATACTCAAAGTATAATTTCTTGAGCACACTTGTACAAGCACTTGGAATCTGTCCAAGCCATACTTTGTCAGGCATTTTGTTTTACTTCAACGGGCATAAAAACTTCCTTGCTTTTAACAGGGCGTTTCATAATTTCTAACTATGAAAATGATTTAAAATGCGACACTTATCATTCAACTACAGCTCAAAATATCACAAGGATCCTCAAGAGCACAGCAAAGAGTGTATTAAAAGACACTTGTATTTATCAACGCTTTCTTTTCCGTATACCAAATTTTATGGAACCACTTCAGAAGGGTGTCAGCCAGTCAGGTTCCAGGAATCGGTACTTTAAAGGAAAAATACACACCAGTATTCCATTTCTCCCTAACGATTTTAAGCATCGAAGTATTTAACTAGCATGTGAAATAGCGTGTGAAAAAGTGGTAGTTTTATGCTTTTCTGCCAATATAATATGGAATCGCGTATCTAAAGAATTTAATAAGGGTATGATTATATTTGTGTACTGCGACAGGGCTGTGTAGGGCTGTTTTGCCTCCCTGTTCATGTGTGTTGTCTTGTAGCCTACTGGTCTATGTGCCTGACTAACAACTGGTAAGTTGTGTGTTTGAATCCAGCTGGTGCTGGACTTTTCTTTTAACAAACATTTCTTCAAAAAAATTGAATAGCGATATTATGGACAATCAATTGATTTTTATATTTCAAAATATCGCAACATGATTGATTCTAAGTCATTTTTGATTACAATGAATAGTCACCTTCTTCCCTTCTGACAATGGTCCCTGCTTCTGCTTTCTGCTTCTATTGTGTGTGTGTGTGTGCAACAGAGTAAATTTTTATAGAGAAATGGAGGCTGGACAGTATGCGTTACAATATAAACATTTATATTGATTTAAATCGTGTTCTGATTTAAATCGCAAACGCATGTTTAATTATATGTGTTTTTTAATCATAATCAGGCTAATGCAACATACATTGATACATTATCTTTGTCTTCTAAGTATCTTAATAAACTTTCAGCATAGCTTTCTACCCGTCAAGATTTATATTTCTTGAGATTTTGGGATCAAACGTGGAAGGATTAGATTGTAATCATTTTTATTTGTCAAATACGTGATGATACGTTTCTGAAAATCTGATCATGTTTCTCTATAACAATAATAAAAAACTTTATTTTACATATCGCCTTTAAAAGTGGCATCTCAAAGCAATACAGTAGATCGAAAAACAGTTAAAAGGGACCAAATTTAATACCAGACAATCGCAAATGCGTTTTCAATAAAATTATTTTATTCATTCAGCAGAGAGTGAGAGGGACATCCAGCAGAGAGAGACACACACACCCGTTTTCATTGACAAAAAGTAATTGTTTTTTTTTAACTTTTTTTTTTACATGTTTTGTTTGTGGACAGACTGTCCACAAACACGAGACTGTCTTTCTCAGACTTACATTCCCGAATGTCCCCCGCCCCGGTCAACAATCCTAGGAAGAACACGAAACAGCCTGTTAATAAAATTGTTACAATTTTGTTTGGTCAGTTTTTCCTCCCAGAATTTATAGATCGCATCGATCAGTTCCAAACTGCTCCCTGATATATGGGGCAGCATGCTGTGTGACCACGACTTCCTCGAAGAATACACGGTCCATAATTCCTTCGAAAATAAGAAGTGGTCCCGGGTCTCTTCAAGATATACCCCCCCAGACGTGAACCTTCAGTGGATGTTTGGGCTTTGGCTTGTCCACGTCTCCCCTTCTTGCAAAATGCCATTGTTGAAAACTGTTCCAGAGCCACTGTTGTTTCGTCAGTAAAAAGAACATCCTGAAATGCCTCCCCCTGTTCAATCCATTGGAGCGCTTGCTTGAGTCTTTCCTCTTTGTTTTTTAGCCTTATCATGGGGCATGTGTTGGTTTTTCTGTATCTCCATCCAAGCCTCCTGCGTACTCTTCTTATCGATGTCGGGCTAATATTCGCACCGAGGTCAGCCCATAGCCGTCTTTGGACTTGCATCGCCGGTAGCTCATCATTTTCATCTGTCAGTTTGTCAATAGCTCGCACAATAGGACTTGAAAAAAAAGAGATCAGTAGTTAGTTTTAAAAATAATGTACATAGTTGTATTTACATGCAAGAAAGGTATTTTTAGAAATTTATTTACCTTTGAATCGTCCTCGGTTTAGATTCTCTTTGCCTCCTCTCCCCTTTATAATGCCCTCTCACTGTGCTTTCAGAAACGATGATGTCCATTGAAACCAACTGCTGTACAATGTCCCGTGTTGACTTCCCATTTCTTTTCATCTTCATTATTTGATGTGAGTCTTCGTGATTTTGGTCATTGTCCGTCCCCTTACCAAAGCGATACAGTGGTGCAGCTTGAATTCTGTACCTATATACTGTATGGTATGGTACTGATAAAACATGCACCATACCGATGAGCTAATGCCAGGAAAAGAAACTCCTATTTTATTTAAAACACAATACGCCAGGAAATGTGTCTGACGCATTAGCAAGTTAAAACAATTGGGTCGAAAACCTGGGCGTAACACCATTTCCTTTTTCTGATCACTCGCTTTCTGGATACACATCTCACCTGTCCTGTTCTTTGTTTTCCTGGTTTGCTGATTATGCCTGCTGCGGTCCACTCCTACCCTCACACCTAAAGAACACTATTTTAAATTTCTTGGCGCAGTTCATTAACCCTTGTATGTGCTGTCCGGGCTCAAAATGCAATTTAGAGCTTAATAAGATACACTCCACAGGCATTCACAACAGCAACATATGAAACGTTTTATTTTTTAATCGCGTATCTAAGGAAATCTCAGTATTTTGCACGTACTGTATAGTTAAGTTATTACTTGGTTTTCAAAGTGCAATGAAATACAATATTGTTGTTGCTGCTGTTCTGGTTGTTTTTATCCTGTAAAGTGTTTTGAGAAGCCACCTTTAAAGGCGATATATACTGTAAAACCGCTGATTCTTATGGATGTGTTCCGCAGGAGATTCAAATTTTTATTTATTTATTTTTTAATCGCGTATCTAAGGAAATCTCAGCATAACTTTGTCCATGAACAAACAGTGGCATGCTCTCCCTCAAGTCTGGTATGTCTCCTGTATTTGCCCTATACTCTCAGGGCTTGTCTCTCAGCTGAGTGATCAAAAGATGAACAGCTCAGCTTAACTGCAATATACTGAATTTCACACTTGGGTAAAACAGATGCTAGTGTTGATTGGGCAGGGGAGGGCCAGTTGTGCTCCTGAACTAGTCCCTCCTCTCTTTGTTATTCCTGTATTTGCGTCACAGTCTATTAACTCCAGCAGTGCCCTAAAAAAACAGCTCTGATGAGTTACATATTTAACTAACATTTCACAAATCTATCTAAAACAAATTTTGGTACAATTCCTTTTTTACTTGAAGACCTTTAGCTCAGCTGGCAAGACCTGGGTTTGAGGCTATACAGTGAGGCACGAACTAGGGTGGGAGTGGCAAGGGCACAAGCCCTAGAACCCAAACCATTACAATAACGAAATGACAGACAATTAAACGGGGGTAATTTCGAAGTCGTAAATATGAGATACCATAGCGCGGTTTGTTTCACTCCCTGGCGAGAATGAGTTTCCATAGTTATGTGTAATCTTGATACATCACATCACTTTATTTGGGCTTTAACCTCCAGCTGTTACCCCTCACACTCAAATGTTTAAGAAAAAGAGTTTTAATTGAAGCTTTGCCCAGCAGAGTGTTTGGATAGAAGGAAGAAATAAAAGCGCTATTCGCGACTGTCTAGCACAGTAATCACCAACTCCAATAATAATAACAATAATAATAACGAAAGAATCCCGGCTTCTGCTTAAAAAAAAAATGAAATTATGCGTCTCCAACACTGGCTGGAGACTACGTGTGTCCGGGCTCAGCGGTTATATAGGACAGGACTCGGCGAGCTGCAGGTGAAACTCATTGCTCTGCTCTCCCTGTGTGGAATGCGCTTCTCCTCCCTCCAGACTCCACAGCGGGAACAAAACTCCCCTTTACTGTCTTCATACATCCCTCTTAAATCCCAGAAATACAGAAACTCTGTGGCGTTTCTGTAAATTAGTATTGAGTTTTTCTGTTCGAGGTTACAAGCAGAAACAAAAAAGCGATGAAAGTAGGAAGTTATTTCTGCTCTTAGGCAACAACGTGTAAAAAATAAATTTTCTGATTCCTAAAACCTAATAAAATCAATGTGAGTCTCCCTTCCATTCCCAATGCACATAACTCAATATAAACCAGTGACGTTCAGGTACTTTTCTTTTTTAAGTATTATTGATATTTTTAGCATATTGTAAGTGGATTTTTTTTCAAACATTTTATTTTTAGATCATATGGAACACAATCAACCCATTGTAACTTCCCATAGGTAATTCCTGAGCTTTATAACTGTGTATTATTTCTTTTTACCTTGTTTTAATATATTTTTTATTTTTGCATTTTACAGAGCTTTTTTAATATGTTGTGAGCATTTAAGTGTCATTTTAAAATAGGACTATCAATGCTCCTGACTTTTAAACCTGTATTCTGATATTATTTTCTCCACCTGCAGATGAAGAGGGAGGTATTTGATTTTAAATGTGTTGATTTTGGGGGAAAATGTACATCAATTTCCTTGTATGTATCACCAGTGGAAAACTTGGTATTTTGGGATGAATTGCAATCTTTACTGCAAGGCCTTCAGACTGATATAGAAATGACGGGAGATTTAAATGACACATTTGATAAATCAGACAGGAACAGCATAACATCTAAAATGGCAGAACCCCCTAAAGTACTGAAAAATTTCAGGCACATTCATAATAAATAAAATGTATTTAATTTAAAGCATAAAATTTGCTTTAAAAAGAAAACCACAATTTGTACGATATCATAATTCAATATCAATGTTCAGATGAAGGATTTGGAGAAGCAACAGCAATAGGAAAGTACATTGATTTTGGGATAATGTTTGCATCTGAATAATCCTTCCTCCTGGAAAGAAGAAAAAAAAACATGTTTTGAGTCTCAGTCTTCAGGATCCGAAAAAAACGTGCAAATTTTTTCCCATGTATTTTGAATAAAGTTATAACTCTCATAGAAGATAAATTTTATCAGTTGAATGCAGTCGATACTTTCGCCTTTTTATATGATGACAGGACCTACATTTAGGGCTCAGTACTGATAACACTGCTGCTATTGATGGACTAGAAATAAGTGATGTATTGGCAGTTTGTTTTCTGAGGCAAGCAGTCCTAGAACACCTCCTATAATGTTATAGATTCAGAGCAAGAAATATTTTTCCACCTCGTCTCACCTAATGCTATTGCATTAACAAGGCTGAAATTGGCTTTTTATTCGCCAGCTTCTTCGTGTTTTTCGTTCCATCTTAAATGCTGCTGCTGTGATGTTATGCCGCCTTTTGCCTTTAGATGGCTCTCTACAGTCATTTTTAAAAATACGTATCCAGATATATTACTGTACATATCCTCAGTAAAGGGGAATATGTAAGTAGAGACTGTCCAAATTGCATTTCTGTATTAAACACATTTCAGAAACACAACTCTCAATAAAACAAACTGGCATGTTATACAACGAGTAAATAAGACAAAGGCAAAGCATAAGTTCACTGGCACTTTCTGCATATTTTCCACGACCTTGCCTTCTGATCATAAAAAGTCTCAAACTCCTGCATTTTGCAAGAAATTTTAATATAGCAGTTTTAAAAGGGACATCTAGAACATGGCATATGAGAATATATGGGACCCAACATTTTTGTCGGTTGGGTAGAAGAACGCTTCTTCGCTTTCTACACTGGCTATGTCCCTGACCTCTACAAACGATATATTGATGACTGCGTCGGTGCCGCCACATGCTCCAGCGATCAACTTGAGTTCTTCCTGCACCATTTCACCAACTTCCACCCATCCCTCAAATATACGGTTAACATATCTTCCACCACTCTTCCGTTTCTAGACATCCACTTGTCTATCAACTACCCCTGACTGTCCACTTCAGTTTATTACAAACCCACGGATTCACACAGCTACCTCCTGTACAGCTCATTTCACCCCAACCACACTAAAAACTCTCTTCCTTTTTCACAGTTCCTTAGGTTACGACGATTATGCAGCGACGACATCGACTTCGATAACCAAGCCCTCGAAATGTACTCATTTTTCATCAACAGAGGATACCCCAGCAGTGTGATTGACAGGGCCCTTGCCCGAGCCAAAAACACCCCCTGGACCATCAACCCGATCAGGAACTCCTGCCGTAACAACTGCATTCCTTTGGTGCTTCCTTACCACCCTAACACACTTCCTATCCCCAGGACCATTAACCAGAACTTTTCCATCCTACAGGATGATCCCTCCATTGGGGCCCTCTTTTCTGATCGCCCTATCATCTCATATCACCGACCACCTAATCTGCGTAACCTCCTTGTTCACAGCTCCCTTGACCGGCCTCAACAACCATCCACACCAGGCACTTTCCTTTGCAACAGAGCTCGCTGTATCACCTGCAAGTACACACCACCACCACACTCATTCAAGGCCCCTCAGGACAATTCCGGATCGCCCAGACAGCATCTTGTACCTCCAGCAACCTTATTTACTGTATCTCTTGCAGTAAATGCCCAGCCATCTACATTGGAGAAACAGGAAGGAGACTCGGAGACCGCTTCAGAGAACATGTCAGGGCTGTGAAGATTAAAGATCTCTCCAAGCCCATTGTTTCTCATTTCACCTCTGACGGCCACAACCACTCTAATCTCTCCGTCTGTGTTCTCAAAGACGGTTTTCCGAACTCATACATCAGAAAGACCACCGAAACTAAAATTATTCTGCAGCTAGGATCACACATTCTCCCTTCCCTTAACGACAGATTACTGTTCTTTTAAATTTTCTCCATTCATTGGAAGTTTCATTTCACACCTCTCTGCACCCATTCTGACTTCACACCTCTTGATTGGCCTCTCTTTCTGTCCCCTGCTCCCGCCTCTCACTCCTCCTCCTTCCCAACCTTTGTTCTCCCGCTGCTTTACCTTTGCCTACTGCCCTGTCTCTCTCACACCTGAAGAAGGCTCCACGGCCGAAACGTTGTGTTCTCTTTCTTCTTTTTTTTCAGCATGGAATAAACCTATTACTTGTTCCTGAGAATATATGGTTAACTTAGGATGAGCAGAGGGTGATCCCACTTTCTGCTTATTGCTGTGAACCTACCTCCTGGTTATAAAAATGTCTAAAAATTCTGACACAGATGTGTGAGAGACAATGGAAAAGACTATCAAAATCCTGAACTTCAGGACATTTTACTGTACCATTTTAAAAATATGACCCTCTGAACATGGCATGTGAGAAAATGACATGTGCGAATACATTGGGAAAAGGTGAATCCAATTTCTGCTGAATTGCTATGGCCCTCCCTCCTGATTATAAAATCGTCTCACAATTCTGACACTGAGGTATGAGACACAATGTAACAGGAACTCATAATCGTGACGTACAAGAGATTTTACTGATACGTTTTTTTTAATAATGACCCTCTGAACATGGCATGTGAGGATTTATAGTCAACAAAATAGCACACATTCTGCCAATTTGCTTTGTCCCTCCTTCCTCGTTACCAAAACATCTTAGTATACCGATACCGGTAAATGTCTCTAAATCCAGAAGTTAAGTTTTCAAAGTATATCGGAGTCAACCGATACTGATCAGGTTCTGCTGCTGCTGAGCCCGCAGCCTTCACCATAAGGTCCAAATCCCCAAGCCTGCTGACCATATATGTCCATCCCTTCTCGTCAAAACTCGTATTTTCACAGGGTACCCTTCAGAAATCTCAGTATAGAATGAAAAAAAAACTCCAATAGATCTCGGCCGCTGTTGGTGATTTTCCTTTAAAAACAAATGAATCCCTGGAACTTTTATGGAGTGTATCACTTTCACTGAGACTGAGGAGTGTTAAGCTGTACATGAGTCTTTGTGGCTCGGTTGTTAACCAAAAGGGTGGTGATTTGAGCCCTCCCAGGGACGCTATGAGCCTTTTAATGAACACACCCTCCTCACTTCATTTCTCCACGGCCGGTCTGCCCCCTACTGCCGGTAGGGGGCAGTAGGCTCTCAAATATTGCTAGCTGTGTATATAGTGAAGAAGCAGAGGTTAGTTTCTCATCTGCATGTTGCAGAGCCTTACGCAACTCGTAACAACAGCTGGGGTTTGATCCCTGCACGGCTTATTAGTTGAAAGACCATTGTAAATGACGTGTAACTGATTTATCCAGCTGGCTTTTATGTTTCACACTAAATTGCTATCTTGAAACCAGAAGGAGAAAGAAGGAAAACAACCATGGTGCATCAAGAAGGAAAGCTGTTTTACACTGACTTCACTCCTTTTAATTTAATCCAGCTTGTGAAGACAACTGCGCCCTATCAAAGGAAAATGTTACCCAAAAGTTGGAAAGCACGCTCTGAATCCGTCTGTATATTTGATTTCCGCGATCCGTTCAAGGCTGCTTGGTGTTTCGCAAGCAAATCATTTCAGGGAAGAAACTCAGTTTAGTGTACTACGGGTGCATTTTCACTCATTGAGTTAAATCTTTGTACTCTCTTTGCATTCTCAGCTATAATATTACAAAATTACAGTTCGGATTAATTGGAAAACGTCACAAGCATTATTAGGTTAGGACTGTAAAAGTGTATTTTAATATCTTGGTATATCTATCTTCATTTTGATATAGATGTAACCATAAATGTTGTTAAGCATATTGTACATTTGTCGTACTTTTTAAAACATTTTAGTTGAGGACACACGGCGACTATTATACCTTGTGATACATGCAAGACATCTGTAAACGAAGATGTAATTGCAATAAAATGGGCAATTAACAGAAAAGCACAATTTGTATAATATTATTTCTCTATGTCGATGATCATTTGAAGGATTTGAAGAAACTATCAAAGAAACAGCAGTGATAGCAGGTGATTTTGGTTTTGAACCCAACTTTACACCTCAATAATCCATTTGTTCTCGAAAAAAGAAAAGACAGGCATGTTTTGAGTCTCATAATGATCCTCTTCTCGATTCAAAGAAACGTATAAATTTGATTCCTTCCGTAGTATTTTGGATTTTCTTACGAAGATCTCATGAATTATTGCCAGGATCTATATTTAGCGTTCGGTAGCGATAACACTGCTGATATTGATTGAGTAAAAATCTATGATGTATTGACAGCTTTATCTGAAGCGAGAAGTCCTCGAACGCCGCTTATGAAGTGTTGGGATTCATACCATGAAATACTTTTTGTTTTCCAACCCAACTGCTGCTTTTGCATTACACATTATGCGAACATTACCAGTTTTGGTAGCTTCTTTGCGCGATTTTTCAAAACTGAAACTAATTACAAAATTATTTAAGATCAACCATGTCCAAAATTGTAAATCAGGACTAATATTAATATCAACTGAAATTACTACAGAAGAAAAGATTTAACTGAAATATTAATTAGACTATGCAAGCCTAAAAAGTAGAACAATTCAATTTATATAACTTTTATTTTTTTATTTTTTGAGAAATGGGCTCACACCGGAAGACACTAACGTTTCTCTTCGTTAGAGTATGTGAATAACAGTTTAACCCAAAATGTTTGGAGTCCACAGGGAGGACTTGCTTGCTGACTGATCTCTCAAGAATCCTGGGTGAGATTCAACAGGTGTTTGAATCTTGACAGCCACAAAAGTTTGATGACCTTCTCTGGATTTCCTGAATATGACATTAAATTAGTTCAAATCATTTGGTAGTTAACAGAACTAAATGCTTTGGAGGTACATTTAAAACAGCAGAGCAACACTGTAGCTCTTCGAGTGTGCCTGAGTTTAGCTTTCACTCAACAGAAGATTGCGATGTGAGCACAGTAAAGCACCTGGAGATGCCGGGGACTCATACATACTCTACCACTGAGCTACATCCCCGACAGAGCAGATTAAACAGAGTCTTAAACTTTAAGGGACAGAAACGACTCCTTATTACAGCTAACATTAATTAAAATGACATCACAACAAAAGAGTTGAGCCTGTGTAGGTGAGACTAGGATAACTTTGTAGGCGAGAGAGAGGATTATGAAAATGTGCGGGTGCTTCTTAGAAGCACGTTGGTGGTACAAGCGACTTCCAAATAATTTAGTCGGATTTGAATCCTGGACAGTGCCTCTCTAAAACTTTTCAAGATAATCTGTGGTCCGGTAAAACATCTTTTGAACTTGCATTCCAGTTAGAAAGCATGGTTTTAAAAACCAAAACACTCAATAAGGAAGAAGCAGATCTCTTTACACAAGACGGCAGTGTGATATGAGAATTCCTCTGTTGTTGAAGGATTCAGACTCCTTCTCAGAGGTCCTTGCTCACCAAATAACTTTACAGCTGAGGAAGAGCACCACGGAAAATACCCAACTCAACCAGCAAGCGCGTTGGTTGCTCTTGCTCTTAATGCAAGGAGATGTTTTTGTTTTCCTTGCAATAATCATTATTAACCAGAACAGCAGCACAACTGGTTGCATTTGTGATTATGTCACTTCTCTGCCTCAACAAGGTCTATAAAAGACTCTGAAAGTAGTAGAGCAAAACTGAGTTCAAAATCATATTAGTAATTCTAAGCGATATCTGCATACAGACGATCCAATAAGAACGTTGAAATCTTTTAATTTCGCCTCTCTATATATTGCGCTGCTTTTTACCCTGGTGTAAAACTATTGGATTGAAGGAATGCTTACCGCGTGGTTAAAATTTATCGTTGTTATTTGGAGAAATCTGTGAACTCAAGATTTTATATGCTTTAAAAAACAACCATACGAATAGGAAAAAACGACAGTGCTGATTATTTTCCCAAGATGGAGCATTGATGACCTATCCGAGCCAAGTGATAAAGCTCACCCAGAGGATACTCTAGCAGAACGTCAAAGAACATTCACCTTTGTAACCAAGGCAACCACAGGAACAATATCAAGAAGCACAATCAATTCTCCATTTAAATCTTTTGTGTAAGGTATGCTTTGTGAAAGCATGAAGTAAATCCCCTGATCTCTTTTGAACATGGATAAAGTATTTCTGATGGAAAGCTATGCGCAAAGATATAATAATCTCGATACTTGTTTTCTAAAAGAAGGCTTATTACGAAACCTTTCCCCATACTACTTTTTCGTACACGATCAACAATCACACCGGACAAATATCGGAATGAAATGGCCTTTTTTTAATTAAGGAAATTCATGAAGTAGAGGAGTGACATCATCACAAAGGCGTCATACACTAAATGTTGATCACTTTGTCACCCCACATGTTGCCCCACGTCCGCTACCTGAGGGCATAGATTTCTATACATTTCCTGACCAGCTGAGCCCGGGCTAGCCCCCGTCTCGCCGCTACACATAGGGTCTTTATCACTCCTTCTGACATCTGTAACACACTTTTAGTGGGGGGGAATCCCACTGCTGCCTGATATCTCCTTAAGAATCACTTTGTGTTGTTGCTTCCTTGTGATTTCCTTGTGATTTCAACCAATTTCAAAACAATTAATTTGAGTAACAATAATAGTCAAATGTGAGTGTCCCTGCAAATTGTGATCTAATTAAGACAGACACATGTCCCAGTTTTATTTATCAAAGCTAGATATACATTTTCTCATGCAACTTTATTTCAAAAGCCATTTGATTTCACTCATTTTGTAAAAAAAGAGAAAACAAAAATGTATGGATGTCAATCTTAATCAACTTAACTTCCGGCATAATTTTCAACCTTCTAACCCACCACCGGCATCCGACTAGCTCAGTCTGTAGATTATGAAATTGTTCAGGCTGTAAAGGATGAAATTCTTCATCTCAGGGTCCTGGGTTGGAGCTTCACCTTGGGCAAGGTGTATTTTCTGAGTTAAAGAAAGTCCCCCTTCATCCTTGACTATTTTACAATGTAATGGTACCTACCACAACTCGATAATCCAGGTCCGTCTGAACATTATCTAAAAGCACATGTCTTTCCGTGTTTGAGTATCTAAATTACGGAAGTCAATGCTGCTATCAAGGAAAAATAAAATAAAATCCTGGGTTATGTAGTTTTGAGACTCTAAATATCTTACTTTCATATTGAAGTGGTACAATGGATTCCAGGGCACATTCGTTCTTGATTCAGGATATATACTGTATGAGTGTGCTAATGGTTAAAACTGTGTTTACATGAGGTACAAACGGTAACATTTCCATTCCGAGAAGAAAGCCAGTCTGTGCGCATTTCTCAGCGTACACATTGTCAGGAACACAAAACCCACAGTGACAGAAACCTATCGATAGCCTGTAGGAACATTGCAAATGTAACAGGTTGTTTATACACACATATGATATCGTTGCTAACTTGTAATTAGGATATAATTTGGTATTTCTTAATTACGAGAACGCAGGATTTTTTTCCCTTGGTGGCAACAATACGCTTTTGCAATAAATCATAGACTCTGCTTTCAAAATAGCTGCACCAGGCACTTGGACAAAGATAAACCCAGGGATTTAAAATTCAGAAATATGAATGGTCAATTGCTTACAGTTAGGGTTTTTACGTTTTCTTATTTAGCGATTTGTATATCAATCTTTAAAAAAAACATTAAAATGCTAACAATATATAAAGTAAAAACAACAGCACCGATAAAAACTGGGGACACAAGTAGTTTTTTTTACAATCAGATTCCAATCTCTAATGCCGTGTGTGAGAGCTTACGTAACTTTCCTTTTCTCACATTTTCTGACGACTATTCCGAAGGAGCGCTCTGTCAACTCCTAATACTTTTCGAAAATCTGCCTGCGTTTGATTATTGTCGTTTTAGTTTTTAAAAAAGTTCAATATTGATCATACTGTAACTAAAGAAAATAATTATCACGAGCAAAAAGACTGAAGATGCGAGTCGCTCTTGAATCAGAGCTGGGTGACACTTCTGTTCTGATATGGTTGTACGAGAAGCAGGAAGAACCACTTCTCTCCTATGGAGCACAAGTGAGATACTGTATATCAATGAAGCAGGAGTTGAACCTACAATCTCCTGATGAAAATGTGTTATCCATTACGCCACTGGCCTTGGCTTTATGACTCCATTGCACCATAGTGAACTGAGCGTTACTACTAGTAATACATCACCCCCAGTCAAAAATTTCGAAGTAAAAAAAAATCACGTTTTCTACATTTTTGTCTGTTTAAAAATATAATATCTTTAAAAAAGACAAAGGGTTTGTGTGTTGCGCTAAAATGCCACTTAATTTTGAATACAAATAAAAACAGTTTTCTTCCAAGAAATCATAATTTTTCCCTATCCTTCATACTGTGACTGCTGTAGTAGTATCATACAAACACCCATACTAATCCACCACACGCTGGAATTTCTGGAAGGCAACGTAAATATTGCTCTGCCCGTTGGTGGATTAGGTATGCGCGCTATATTTCAATGTAAATATACATTGAACCTATCAAAAAAGTGATTTTTGATTCAAAATCGATTAACGTAAAAACTGATAAAGCTAATGCTTTTTTTTCATACAGATGCAGCCATTGAAAATGGGTGAGGTATTTCGCGGCATACCGCGACACGCCCACCGGGGTATCACGCAGTTCACGTGTGTCACGTGACTAACTATCCAGCGTCGCCTTGTAAAACCGCCAGGGGGAGCTTAACCTCTCATGTACAGCATTTGAGCCTTTAATTTTGAACTGTGTATTACAGCATGTTAATCATCAGTCATTAAAATGTTGGTATATTTTATGAAAGCAAGATTGCTCAGTTGGACAAAAGTACACAACCTACCTTTATCAGAAATATTTATGCATCAAAGCCTTTACTGAAGATATTACTAATAGTATTAACAATGGATGACTTTGGACAAGCTGTATACTCAAAGTATAATTTCTTTAGCACATTTGTACAAGCACTTGGAATCTGTCCAAGCCATAGTTTGTCAGGCATTTTGTTTTACTTCAACGGGCATAAAAACTTCCTTGCTTTTAACAGGGCGTTTCATAATTTCTAACTACGAAAATGATTTAAAATGCGACACCTATCATTCAACTAGAGCTTAAAATGTCACAAGGATCCTCAAGAGCACAGCAAAGAGTATATTAAAAGACACTTGTATTTATCAACGCTTTCTTTTCCGTATACCAGATTTTATGGAACCACTTCAGAGGGGTGTTCCAGGAATCGGCACTTTATAGAAAAAAATACACACCAGTATTCCATTTCTCCCTAAACATTGTAAGCTTCGAAGTCTTTAACTAATGTGATACCGGAGTCAACAAGCATACTTTTAGAATTTGATTAAAAGGGAATATAATATGGAATCGCGTATCTCAAGAATTTAATAACGGTGTGATTACATCCGTGTGCTGCGACAGGGCTGTGTAGGGCTGTTTCGGCTGCCTGTTCATGTGAACTGTCTTGTAACCTACTGGTCTAGGTGCGTGACTACCAACTGGCAGGTTGTGTGTTTGAATCCAGCTGGTGCTGGACTTTTCATTTTTATTTATTTATTTTTTAATCGCGTAACATAAATATATCACCGTATGCAAATGTTGTAGTTCGTCTTGAAAAAATGTCACGAGTACATCATCTATCAACAATTACACAGGTTCTGTTTCCATATTGCGGATTTTGGTTGTGTGTTACTGTAGTTTCCTGACTCCCATGTCACATGGTCTGTGATTGAAACCTGTAAAACTGGTTTAATTCGTCACAGCCAGCACTCTTCAGGTGTGAGGGTCTTCTGCTCAGAATGAAACGCTAAAATGTTTGTGTATATTCTAATGGTAGTGGGGGCAGGGTGTGTGGGAACAGGTTTGGTTGAAATTGCATTGGAGATCTATGTTCTTCACACCTGAAACATTTTCTCTGAAAGCATTTTCTTCGCAGTTTAACCGATCTTGTTACAGCATGTTACAGTTTACTATTATTAACCATATTAATTTTAAGTGCTTAATGTAAAATCTTGTAAAAATATATTTTCATTGTTCAAATATACATTAAGTCTGACTATCATATAATAAGTTAAATACAAAACTAAAGAAAAAATAGGGTTAAATATAATTCAAAATATTTTGCTAACAATGTTAACTGTTAATGAATAATAAAATGTATTAACTTAGGAGTAGGATGGCACAGTTGTTAGTATGTTTTTTGTTTTGTTTCTTTTTCATAAATACAACAGTAGTACCTGATGTCTCAGTGGCTTTCAAAATTAAATTATGCATGCAAACCTGTGATCTAGAAAGATAACTAAGATATCCATCCATTATATTCCATAATATCCATGAAATATATGGCGCTGAAATATGTGTGACGCAGTGGTGGCCTGACACGGTGAGGTGCCCTGGAAGCTGTATGATGCAGTGGTGGCCTGGCACGGTGAGGTGCGCTGGCAGCTGTGTGATGCAGTGGTGGTCGGGTATGTAGAGGTGCACTGGCAGCTGTGTGTTGTGACGCAGTGGTGGCCTGGCACGGTGAGGTGCGCTGGCAGCTGTGTGATGCAGTGGTGGCCTGG
Source organism: Lepisosteus oculatus (assembly GCF_040954835.1). NCBI lineage: Eukaryota > Metazoa > Chordata > Actinopteri > Semionotiformes > Lepisosteidae > Lepisosteus > Lepisosteus oculatus. Next base: position 7,222,836 of record NC_090709.1, read on the forward strand.
CACGATGAGGTGCACTGACAGCTGTGTGATGCAGTGGTGGCCTGGCACGGTGAGGTGCGCTGGCAGCTGTGTGATGCAGTGGTGGCCTGGCATGGTGAGGTGCGCTGGCAGCTGTGTGGTGTGACGCAGTGGTGGAAATGTTCACCATGTTTCACCATGCTGAAAATGTTTGTACCAGACTTTTTTGAGGCCTGTTTAATTGTGTCTGAAGTCTGATGTTGTAAATTTTATTGTTAAAAAGATCCATGAAAATGTCACTACTAAAGTTAGCTGGTACTGTTGGTATTGTAAGTGGCAAGTAGAGCTCATATTTTAGATTTTGTGTAGTTGCTAGCGTTGAACTGTGTGTTGGATGCACATGAATATATTCATTATATGCCAGCGCACCTCACCGTGCCAGGCCACCACTGCGTCACAACACACAGCTGCCAGTGCACCTCTACATACCCGACCACCACATCACACAGCTGCCAGCGCACCTCACCGTGCCAGGCCACCACTGCGTCACACCACACAGCTGCCAGCGCACCTCACCGTACCAGGCCACCACTGTGTCACACCACACAGCTTCCAGCGCACTTCACCGTGCCAGGCCACCACTGCGTCACACCACACAGCTGCCAGCGCACCTCACCGTGCCCGGCCACCACTGCATCACACAGCTGCCAACTTAATATGGTCAGTAACAGTAAACAGTAACATGGTCAGAAGGAGCACGTACAAACGTTTCCAAAATAACCTCATGTAAGACTCTGATGCTTAAAATGTTTAGGGAGAAAGTGGAATACTGGTGTGTATTTTTTCTTTAAACTACCAATACCAGCCATATAGTCTGTAACGTAGGGATTTCTATATGTCTTTATTTAGTGGTTACATTAGTGACAAAGGCTAAACTTTTAGCTTCAGTAACGTGTACATATCTCTCCTTTTTATAAAACGACATGGTTGAAAACTGTTCCAGAGCCACTGTTGTTTCATCAGTGAAAAGTACATCATGAAATGCCTCTCCCTGTTCAATCCACTGGAAAAAAGAAAAGGGAGTGAAAAGAAATTTAAAAACTGAAATTTAGTAAATTGACATTTTAATAGAGTGTAAATCTTCAAAGTGATCTGTCACTTCAAAAAAATTACAGGAGTTTACCAGGAGTGGGGTTTGAACCCACATGGATATTTGGCCATTAGATCTTAGATTCAATGCCTTAACCACTCGGCCATCCTGGTCTACAGCAACACACTTTTCAGTTGTTTAACATTTTAATATGATTCAACAATTTAAAAAAAATAAACCAGCGCCCTGTCACAGAAACATACACCGGTCTCCAGCGCAACAAGTGGGGGTACTCAGCACTATACTAATGAGTAGCGCTTGTCTGCAGCTGAGCTTGAGCTCTGTTCACTGTCAGCGGCCACTTCCTCTTTTCCTCACCTGCTCTCATCTTTTTAAAGACAGTCATATACACTCAAGAAGTATTTCATTTGAGTTTGAAGTCTGTTTCTGTTGTCTCAGCTCTTGATGAAGACCAGCTGTACTGTACTTCTACATTGTGAATTATTTGAAGACCTAGAAACACTAGACCACGGTCAAGAATGATCAGCTACCACCATTACTGTTATTATTATTATTATTATTATTCTATTACTATTATTATTATTATTATTATTTAACCAGTTGGAGAACGATACAGTTGAAAATTCCCACTATTCTTATGGCGAGAAAAATAACATGAGACTACTATAAGAGGAGTTTTGTAATTGTTTGAACAATTTATTTCATTTTTTCCCTCTTATAGGCAACCCTGTAGTATTTCTTTTTATCTTCGGTGTTGTGCACGGGCAAGTTCTGCAGCAATATTTGCCGCAGAAAGTTCTCTGCAGCTCCATAAATTCGTTCTCAACTGCGATTGACAGAAGACGTAGATAGCTCTGTAGTTGTGTAGGGCCACACAAGCCACAGTGCTGGTGCGGCTCTTAATGGACTGGTACACAGACCGCATGAGAGGCAAGCAAAACGCTGTTTTAAAATTCCAAAGGCTCACCAAGTCAGAGGAACAGCAATGAACTGAAAAGATCTGTTACAGACATCTATGTTAACCTCTTTAGAGTTATAAATGCCATGTGTTTGTTTTAATTGTAGGTTAACACAATTAATCTACAAGTAACAGCACCTTACAGTATATTAATGTTAATTCCACTGGTGGACATTAGCTGTTGTTTGTTGTAACGATTTGTTAACTCTCCTGTAAGGAATATGAAGTATATCAAGAATATAAAACATGCGAACTTAAATGTTCAAGGTTTTCAGGCTCTTTGCATTTTCCTTCACATATGGGAAAAATTCAAGGTGTTCTTGTCGCTGTTCTCCACATAGATAGTCTACACAAGAGCACATGTAACTGTGGAAGCCCGTTTCCACCAGGGAGTAAAAAAAACACGCTATGGGATCTCAGAATTCTGACTTATAACTCAGCATTCTGACTTTATATCTCACATTTGCGACTTCAAAATAACCATATTTCATTGTCTGTCCTTTTGTTATTGTAACAGATTCGGGTTCTAGGGCTTGTGCTTTGGCTGCTTCCAACCTAGTTCATGCCTCACTGCATTGGCTCGAACCCAGGTCTGAGGCATAAATCCAGCGTCTACGACCGCTCGATGACTCTACCTTTGGCAATGCCTTCCTTCCTCACATTACTTGCTTGGAGAACGCCGGGTGGCTTCAGGTCTTCTTACCCAACACGTGGAAACGACTGTACCTTCGCTTTCTGAAATGCATCCTGTCACTTGGTGAAATCTCGACTTCTTTGGCAGCTCTGAATACAGTTCTTCTTTGGAGCAGGCTTCAGACCTTTTATTTTATTTATAAAGGGTGTAATTCCTGTTTTAGAAGTGCTCTGGGGAGTGTATTTTACATAAATCACAAACAGTATTCTAATTGTATACTGTAGATCAGTACAGCAATCGTTCTGGATTTGGCTGGGATTCTGAATTTTTTCTTGAAAAGGTATTCAGGATTGTTTGAAACTTTAATAAAAAGTGATCTGAAACTACATGCCTTCAAATCTGATGTTGCTGTAACTAAACTCGGATGTGATCTTCTGCAGATGTGCAGTGTGCCTTTGTTCTTAAAAACTACCTCTGATGTTATTGAAGGGGAAAAACTGCACAGAAAATGATAAAATGTTTCTGCACTTTAAAATGTCCCTTTAAAACCCTCCTCACACACCTCGATGTGGAGTGCGGGCAGGTAGAAAGGTTTACAGGTGCTCATGATGTTTCTCACGGGGTGTTACCTGTTGTAGTATCTCTCTCTGTGCCTTTGGAAAGAAAAGAGCGGCTCCAGTGTGAGGTAACGCTTTGAACAGCCGGTCTCCCTGTCTTACAAAACAAGAAATGAAAATCAACCGGGAAATTGAACAGTGCAGGAATCAGCGCAGTATACAGTAGGAAGCAATTAAACAAAATGATCAGCAAAAATTGTAGTTGAGTAGATTGGAGTAAGAAATTCATTCTGCGTGCTGCGCATGAATTACACCAATCTTTCAGCATTTCTGAAACGTTTGATTGAATTGACAAAGAAATCCTTTCCCGATCTCCATCTTTGAAAATGTTAACTTTTGAGCCAGCAGGCCTAACACTGCAAAGTTGCCTGTTTCTCACAGGTGTTTGAAGTTGTGGATAACATTTCACAGGGTAGGCACCATGGCTTAGCTGGTTAATGTGCCTCACTGGGTGTGAATCCCAGCGGTATCTATTCATAGACACCACGCCATTCACTGCCAATATTTATGGAGCTCAATTTAAGGATGAAAATATACACATGTGTTACAGCTTTCTGCAGGTGTTTTATGTTTTATCATATCAATTGGCTCTGTGGTGCAATGGCTAGGTGTTGATTGAATAAAATCATTCAAAGGTTGTGGGGTCAAGTCCCACCAGAGTCACATGTCATTTTGATTCAGCCTTTCAAAATCCTCTAGGGATTGGTGTTGATCAAGTCAAGTAGAGGACTTCTTCTGAGTCGACAGTCGAAAATGAACCAGCGGCCACTAGGGAGAAATAAGCACTGGACCTGGTCAGTGATCACATTACTCATATCCTGGAGTCCCTGCACTGGCGTCCTGTCAAGTTTTGTGTCGACTTCAAAATCTTCATGCTCACCTATAAGGCTCTCCATGGCTTGGCACCTCAGTACCTGTCTGAGCTATTATTGCCCTACTCATCACCTCGCAACCTTGGCTCTTCTAATTCTGGTCTGCTATCTGTCCCCCAAGCCTGTCTACACTCTATGGGTGACAGGGCCTTCTCCGGTTATTCCCCCAAGCTCTGGATCTCTATCCCTAAGGATATCAAAGAGTCACTTTCTCTGAACTCCTTCAAATCCAGACTCAGAACCTCCTTCTTTAGAAGAGCCTTTAATGAACTATTCTTTACCCCTTTGCTCCTACTGTATTTAGTACCACCATCTACTGTCTCCTCTAACTGTGTATTCTCATCCAGCTTATTTTGTGTATTTTTTTATTGTTGTAATTCTGTCATTCTGTAAAGCACTTTGAGAAGCCACCTTTAAAGGTGCTATATTAAGTAAAGTTTATCATTATTATTAATAATGAACAGTGCATTTAACACTGAATATACACAGTCCTTCTTTTAGACGGATTGTAAGGGTAGGGAACAAGCTTTTCACTCGTGTTGTTAAAGACCATATCCTGGCTTTGTTGCAGGAAATGACTGAATGCCATCATCGGAGTAAGGAGAGGATCAGGGTTTTGGGGAAGTCATTTTGAGGAGTAGTGTGCTCTCTGAAGGCACCAGTTCTGTAAGGTTTGGGCATTTACTGGGACAATTATTAATTGTAGCAGTAAATCACAAAATTGATTCTTTTAATGGGTTAAGAATCCAACCATGTGATATTACTCAAACAGCGCACACATACAGGTAGTAATACATGAGGATACATTTATTAATACATATAATATGCATATAAACCTAACAGATCTTATCGAGAGGGTTATCAGAATACAAAAGGTATATATTCAATCTGTTACAAAGATTTACATATATCAAGAGGACATACGTTCAGTATATCATTCATTTAGACCGTTTCGTAAATTAACTTGGTTATAACTTCTACATTAGATACTCAAAACAAGTACATAACTCTTAGGAATTAAATTGATATCAACTGGTTGGGATAACAATTGAATTCTCGAGCTGTAATGCATTGAAGTGCTCCGTGCCAGGCTGTGCTGTGCTGCTTGTGAAGGTGCGCTGCTGATGCTCACTGGCCGGCTAGTTAGTGTTGGCTTTAACTAGCAAAGTTTGTGCACAGGAGAAAAGATGACTGTGGATCCCAGCAGGTCCGGAAGAGGACCGGTTCGTTCCTGATGAAGCGCTAGATCTGAATAGTGATTCAGCTGTCCACAGTTCTGACCTGTTCCCGAGGCCTGCTGCTGATGCTAACCTCTGGTTACTCGTGGCAACCTCCGCTCTCGACTCTTAGAACAGAGGAAAGTTCTGGCACTCGGCCACACTGGCCGTTCCGTGGTTGTCTGGGCTGAGCCTCAGGATGGTCAGGAGGCGCGCTGCGAGAATGTCCTGCCCTTGGGAGCCTTCTGGTCCTGGGCCGTCCTGCCCTGGAATTGTCTCGCCTCCCTGGAATTCTCCTTAGAATTCTCCTACTGGAATAGTCCGAAAAGTCCACTACAGGCTCTCTGTGTTGCCTGTTTTTACCTGGAGGAACTTCAGCTTGTTCATTGGCTGAAAGTTCCACGTGTTGTTGAAAGTTCCACGAGTCCCACGTGGGTTACTCGGCCCTACCAGTCCCTGATTGGTTGATCAAGGTGAGATATGAGTCACTTACTTCTGACACTCAGGAATGCAGTCCAGATGTCCATCTCTCACTCCATAGACAGATAGGCGCCAATGGATGACCATTGATCATGATAGCCAGGCTTAGCTAAGTGCATCCCCTTTTGGGAGCTGTCCCTTATCAAAAGAAAACATCTTTAAATCAGCCTGCATGAATAGCTTCTCTGTGGCTGCACCACAGAGATGAAGAGAGATGGGGCCTCATTTGGGAAAGCACAGCATCACTTAATTCTTATTAACAAGCATTGCCACTACAGAGGCCTGAAACTGTGTGGTTCCTGGTTGTAATGGCTGGCACTCTACACCTAAACAACAGAGAACACTGTTGACATCGCTGAACTGCCTAGTGGACATTTTGTTGCCTTGTTCTGACCTGTATTAATGCGATTCTCTGAAAACGTGGCACGTAATATCTGTGCTACCTTTATGGAGGGTGAGCGCAATCATAAGGATCAATGATTTGATCACAAGCATCTAAAAATGAGCATGAGAAAATGACATCATGCTATAAAGTTGAATGGCACGAGTTCTCCTGTTCCCTCTGCAGAAAATGTGTGTTTTAAAGGAGGTGTGTCACGATCGCAAACCCCTCTCCTTAAGGATGCTCCAGCCCTTCCTTGTTTGCCTCATTTCCCGCACCTGTTCCTTGTTCCCCCTTTCAGTTCCCCCTTAAAAGCCAGGCGCTGGTGGTAATTCTGGCTCTGCACTGGTTCCCGTACCAGGCGAGCCCAGGACCTGGAAGCGCCTGGCCCTGTTAAAGTTTTATTTCTGTTCCTGTTCCCCGCCGGTTCTGACCCGGTTCCAGTTTTTATCCTGTCTTGTCTCAGGTGGACCGCCTGGCTTTGGACATTGCCAGTTTGGGATTTCCTGTTTGGACACTTCTGGATTGTGTGCCTCAGCCACACCTCCCCCGAATGCCAGCGCACCATGGACACGCCCTGCTGTCTTCATTCCCATCTCCCGCATGCCTTTTTCCCCTTGTATTCTTCACTCTACCCTGGATCATGTCATCTGTATAGGGTCCGGAAAGAACGCTTTCCTGACAGCTGTCAAGTTATTTTTTTGCCAGACAATGCCGTGCTGTAAGAACAGTGTGGTTTAATTAATTGGACTGAATTTGGTTTGAACCGCAGGGAAATACCAACAAAAAAACAAGTGCTTCTTAACACAGAGGTAGTTGGAGATATTTGGCAGCAGTGGGATTCCAACACAAATCCTCAAAGAGACTGGAGCTCTAATCCAGCTCTTTAGAGTGCTCGGCTGCATTAGCCTTGACTGCCTCATACCTCACACTGGCTCAGAGAAAACTGAGTGACTTATAAAGGCTGGTAGGAGAGGAAAGGAATAAATGCTTCTTTTTTGGACAAAGACTTTATCTACTAAAAGAAGGAAAGACAGTTGTTTTGATCAAATTATTGTAATGCAGTGCAAGGTACAATTAAGGCATAATATGTACATGGACGTCATGTCTGAGTCATTGATGGCAGCTGACTATAGCTGGAGGACAGTTCATCATGAGTGGGTAAGCCTGCATAATGAGGGAGAAGAGATTGGCCTCTGTGACGCAGTGTCCAGTGACACTAACTATCTGTCCTACTGTTCTCTGCTAACGTAGAGGGTGAATGTAGTTTTATGTGAACGTAAGGTTTCTTTCTTTACATTTTTGTTGTTGAAAATGGATCTCGTGCATTTGAATGTTGTGTTCATCTTCTGATATTGTCACCTTATTCTATATATCATTTCATCAGACTACTAAATTTGTAGGATCTCAATTGCATTAGATTGCACAGTGATAGTATTTCTCACCTTTTAAATACTTAAGTCAAAAATGTAGAGAAAGTGCTCTTGTTTTCACTATTATAAGCACTGTGATGCACCAGTAATATTTACTCTCATAAAAGCATTATAATTGTATTGCTTTGTTCTATTACAGTCTTGAGTGACATAAATCTTCTGTCTTACTGCTGTGCACTTTTCCAGGAGCCAGTTCAGCACAGGATCCTCAGTCAAACACTGCAATCGCTTGATAAAAGCCATTTCTCATCCTTTCTCTTGGTGCTGGCGCTACTATTGTACGCAAAGGAGGGGACTTGACAATGAAAGGTGTAATCATCTTAAAGAAAGTCTTCATGAAGGAGTGCATCGGCTAGCTCTCCACTGGCAATTGACCGGGCTTGTGAAGAAACCAATCTTATTCAACAACCATACAAATTCCACAGCTTAACGCACATGAAGCGAAATCCGTGAGCTGATTGACTCAAAACAATGTTGTTTCAATTATCCGCAAAGCTGTTTTACTCGTCTGACCACCTCGTCCTACATTACAGTGAGCACATATATTTCAGTTTCTATTCTTTTATTTTCCTTACTATTTTACTGTCCCTTTCCCCCATGTGGAGATGTATCCACAGCCAAAATCCAGTTTCATCCTACGTTTGTGCCAGTTTTACTATCTGTGTAGGAGCCTACCATACAGATGTTCAGTGGTGCAATTGGTTAGTGTGTGGTATACACACAGCTATACACAGTGGTGTTATACTGATTTTGTGTGTTCAAGCCTCCCCTGTAACCAGTAAATCTTCTGAAAGTTTTCCACACATAAAACGTTCATTTGCTGTAGCAGTTTTACTGTGACTTTGCAGGTAAAATATTCTTAATGAGAATAATATTTATTAATAATATAATATTGCGATAAATAACCACACCAGAAAATATTGGAGAGAAATGGCTTGTCGCACTATTCGTAGCAGGGACTCAGACACAGAAATGTCTTGTCATTAAAGAAAATTCGTGAAGAAGAGAAGTGACATCATTGCAAAGGCAATATTTTCTGATGTTAATAATCATTCGGGTGGGAATTACTAATGTCATTACTACTAATTGTGATAAAAACAGAGGACTCACAGCTCTCTGGATGTTGGTCTGGACTCTAAAAAGTGTTTCTATTTGCAAGTGGCTCTGGAACTCAACACCTGTTGATGGGTCACATCTGTCAGACACACCTGTTGTCACAACAGTTCTTTCCGGACCCTATGTGGACGACACAATCCGGGTAAAAGTGAGAAAACATGGGGAAAAAGTAATGCAGGAGACGGGGGCATGTCCTTGGTGCACTGGTGTACAGGGAAGGTGTGGCTGATGCAAACAATCCAAAGAAAAAAATTTGTAGGCGAATCCAGGAAACGGGCAAAAGTCCATGGCCAAGAGATCCATCCAAAACGCTGGATTAAAAACAAGAACCGGGTCGGAACCGGCAAGGGGAACAGGAACAGGCTTAGAAACTTAAAAGCATAACGTAGCCAGGCGCAACCAGGTCCCAGGCTCGCATGATATAGAAACCAAGGCAGAGCCTCGATTGAAGTCAGCATCTGGCTTATAAAGAGGGAACTGAAAAGGGGCTGAAATAATGAACAGATGCTGGGAATAAGGCAGAACAAGAAAGGGCTGGAGCACCCTTGAGAGGAGGGGTTTATGATCAAGACACCAGTGGAGCACAAGCCCACCATCACACACATTCACACACACTGACAGATATACACCTACAGACTCACACAAATTTATACACAAAATCAGACACTCACACACTCACAAATATACACTCACACACATTCACAGACACAAAAACAGACACTACAGATGCAGCCATTCAAAATGCGCGGGCGATACCGCATTATTTTCCGGTGCGCTTTACGATTTTACCACTGAAGGGAAATCTTAGTACCTGAGCATAAAAAGAATAGGACCATACTGTAACGCGTGTGAAGGCCATAAATGATATACATTTTGGAACTTAAACATACAGTATATGGCTGGTCTCGGTACTTTAAAGAAAACACACCTGTATTCCATTTCTCCCTAAACATTTGAAGCATCGAAGTCTTTAACTAACGTAATACCAGAGTCAACAAGCATACTTTTAGAATTTGATTAAAAGGGAATATAATATGGAATCGCGTATCTAAAGAAATTAATAACGATATAATTATATTCATGTTGCAAAAAAACTGCAACGGACATAAAAACTCCCTTTTAACAGAGCGTTCCATAATTTCTAACTACGAAAATTATTTAAACTACAACACTTATCATTCAACCAGAGCTCGAAATATCACAAGAATCCTCTAGAGCACAGCAAAGACTGTATTAAAAGAATCGCGTATCTAAAGAAATTAATAAGATATAATTATATTCGTGTACTGTGACAGGGCTGTGTAGGGCTGTTTCACCTCTCTCTTCATGTGACTCTATTCAAAAGCCATTTAGCAAAGAGGGGATGAGAAGAGTGACAAACTAGTATACTTAAGATTTTTTTTTTCTGAACCGGGGGAAATCTGATCATGTTTCTCTATAACAATAATAAAAAACATTGCCACACCCGGACTGTTAAACCAACGCATTAGCACGTCGAAGCCCATTGAGGAGGGCGCAATAACTGTTTTGTCCCTTGATTTACTGATCTGCATTAATTACAGAAATCGAGTTCCTGCTCTTTGCAGATGACCTGGTCCTGCTGTCGCCCACAGAACAGAGGCTGCGGCAGAACCTGGCACTGCTGGAGCAGCACTGTCAGACCTGAGCGCTGACAGTCAAACTGGACAAGACCAGAGTTATGGTTTTCCAGAAAAAAAGCCAGACCTCCCTTAGTCTTCCTGAAATTGTCGGATTATGAGCGAATAAAAGCATCTTATTAAAAAGACGTTTGCGTTTGTTTGGGAGCTATATTATATATTTTTCATACGTAAGATATAATGATGTGTTCCCTCTTACACATCGCACCACTTTAAAAGCTAGAAAAACAGGTTTCGATTCACATTATCTGGTGAGCCTTGTTTTGTCAAAGGACAGCACTAAAAAAACAGACAATACATAGGGGGGGAGGGCAAGCGAGAGGGAGAGTTTTTTACCCTCTGTCAAAAAAAAACAAATCACCCGGTGCAGAGACTCTGGGGGGATCATTGTGTGGTACAGAACGGAGCTCAGTCAATTCAAACAAGTTCAGCGCTGATTCAGTTGAAAAAAAACTGCAACGGACATAAAAACTCCCTTGCTTTTAACAGAGCGTTTCATAATTTCCAACTACAAAATTTATTTAAACTGCGACACTTATCATTCAACTAGAGCTCGAAATATCACAAGGATCCTATAGAGCACAGCAAAGACTGTATTAAAAGTATACTAGTGACAAACTAGTATACTTTAGATCTTTTTTTCTGAACCTGGGAAAATCTGATCATGTTTCTCCATAACAATAATAAAAACATTCTTTTACATATCACCTTTATGTGATTTCACCTTAAGGACAGCACATACAAGGGTTAATCGCACAATGGACCGCGCAAAGAAATTTAAAATAGTCTTCTTTAGGTGTGAGGGCAGGAGTGGATCACAGAAGGCATAATCAGCAAATTAGGAAAAGAAAAAACAGGACAGGGGAGACGTTTATCCAGAGAGCGAGTGATCAGAAAAAGGAACAGCTGTTATGCCCAGGTTTTACGCTCTCTCTCTGCTCAATGAATAAAAGCATTTTATTAAAAACGCGTTTGCGTTTGTCTGGGTATTTACTTTGTAATCTGTGGTTTACATCTACTGTATTGCTTTGAGATGCCACTTTTAAAGGTGATATGTAAAATATTTTTTTTTTATTATTGTTATAGAGAAACATGATCAGATTTTCCCTGGTTCAGAAAAAAGACGATTAAAATCTGTAATCTTTCCACTTGTATGTCATCGGAAAATCCAATAAGTTTCTGCTTTGTGTAAGGATGGTATCAAAAAGTAATCTAAGTGGTGAGAAAGCTGTGCTCCTCAAAGCGCTTTACAGGCTAAAAACAACAGCAATAGTGTTAAGCTGGGCAAACATTTTTTTATAGAAATACAAAATGAGATATAATGATGTGTTCCGGCTAAGACATTAACGAGTACAACCTCCCTCTCTGCGGGAGTGCTGGCTGTGACGAATTAAACTGGTTTCACAGGTATTTTCAAAGTAGAAGGGGGTGAGATTTCCAGCAAAAGACACCTCCCCCCTCCAAAGCCAAGGAAGTTCAGTACTTACTAGTTAAGAAAGCTAGGCTCATCAATGAAATCGCTTTAACATGCTAATGCGTTGGTGTAACAGTCCGGGCGTGGCAAGCTTTTAATGTCAACTCGACTCGATTAGAAGACAATGAACATATTCTAGCCCTAAATGAATTAATAGCAAACATGGTTTACATAAAAGACATTTTTCCAAGAAAGTTTATAATAATACAATCTATAGTTGAAATCTGAGCCTAAATAAAAAGAAAAAGCATTTTCAGAGACCAATCACGCTGTGTTTATGTAGAAAAAGTGATTAGGTTTATGAGCAATCTAATTACTTATTCGTTTAAAACGCTATATAAAATAAAGTTTATTATTAATTTGCTGGACAGAGCGGTGAACATTATTATGGATATGACAAAGATAACGATCCTGGTCAGTTTAGAAATCTGTGTACGCTGTAAGGTTTTAACTTCTTAAACTTTTAAAATACACGTTTCGAATAGAAAGAAATCATCTTCCTGGTACAGTATGTATAGCAAACCAGCACGTCTTTTTTCTCCAATCAGAGGGGTTAGACGTTCGGTTAAAAGCAAAGGTGATTGTCTGTTATAGTGGACATAAAAACAAGAGTTCGCTGGCATTATATCCTAGAAGACACAGATCGGCGCCAGACCAGGAGAATGCCCGCAGCGTAAAAGAAAATGCCTGATGAACTAGGGATTGGACAGTTTCCAAGTGCTTGTACAATCGATGGAAATGTTCAAATAAATGTGCAAAAGAAATAAACAAAATAATCATTTATTTCTTTATCATATTGGCTAGCTAATGTCCTCTAGTGTCAGTGCTAGTTTGTGGCTGTGTTTCTGCGTTGGGTAGCAACGGGTGACTGTTCTCAGGTGGAAGATGTAAACAGCTTAATTTTCATGTTAAATATTTTTTTTTAATTAAAATTCATTCTATACAGCAATCCATATTTGGGTACCATTTAATAAAACTTTCATGCTTAAAATGTTTAGGGAGAAATGGAAGACTGATAATGGAATGGAATGGAATGAATGATAAGTGTCACAGTTTAAATACTTTTCGTAGTTAGAAATAATGAAATGCTCTGTTAAAAGCAAGGGGAGTTTTTATGTCCGTTGCAGTAAAAGAAAATGCCTGACAAAGTAGGGTTTGGACAGATTTCAAGTGCATTTTTGCAATTTACGTTGCATTGTCCATTGTGCTGCTGTAATACAGTTTAAAATAAGTCTAATCTGTATCAGCTTTATTTATGTGTTGCAATTTAGAAAAAGTCAAAACCGCACTCAAAATGCAATTTAGAGCTTTCTGGGAAGAAGAGACACCCAAATTAATAATGTAACATGCCACTGTTTGTGCATGAACAAAGTTATACTGCAATTTCCTTAGATACGCGATTAAAAAAAATATTTTTTTTGAATCCCTGGTGGAACACATTCCATAAGAATCAGCGCTTTTATATATCGCCTTTAAAGGTGGCTTCTCAAAACGCTTTACAGGATAAAAACAACAATAACAGCAACAACAACAATATTGTATTTCATTGCACTTTGAAAACCAAGTAATAACTTAACTATATGTGCAAACGTTTTATGATATGTCGCTGTTGTGAATGTCTGTGGAGTGTATCTTATTTGCCTGTCTGTCCTGGCTCTCTCGCTCACCCTCCCCCCCTCTCTCCCTCAATTCAATTCAATTCAAGGTGCTTTATTAGCATGACAGATGGGTACAATCAGTGTTGGGTATTTACTTTGCTTTGAGATTCCACTTATAAAGGTGATATATAAATATATACAAAGATATCACTTTAATTATTAATTGTAGCCGTAAATCACAAAATTGATTCTTTTGATGGCTTTAGAATCCAACCATGCGATATAACTCAAACAACGCACACACACAGGTACTAATACACGAGGATACATTTATTAATACATAAAATATGCATGTAAACCTAACAGATCTTATCGTGAGGGTTTTCAGAATACAAAAGATATATATTCATTCAGTTACGAAGTGTTACATATATCAAGAGGACATACGTTCAGTATATCATTCATTTAGACTGTTTCGTAACTGAACTTGGTTACAACTTCTACATTAGATACTCAAAACAAGTACATAACTCTTAGGAATTAAATTGATATCAACTGGTTGGGATAACAATTGAATTATCGAGCTGTAATGCAGTGAAGTGGAATACTCATCCAATCTCTGGGGCTTCAGGTCTCCTCCAGGCTCTCTGGCTCCGTGCCAGGCTGTGCTGTGCGGCTTGCGACGGTGCACTGCTGATGCTCACTGACCGGTTAGTTGGTGATGGCTTTAACTAGCAAAGCTGTGCACAGGAGAAAAGATGACTGTGGGTCCCAGCAGGTCAGGAAGAGGACCGGTTCATTCCTGATGAAGCGCTAGTTCTGAATAGTGATTCAGCTGTCCACAGTTCCGACCTGTTCATGAGGCTTGCTGCTGATACTAAACTTGGGTGGATCCTCTGGTTACTCGTGGCAACCTCCACTCTCGACTCTTAGAACAGAGGAAAGTTCTGGCACTCGGCCACACTGGCCGTTCCGTGGTTGTCCGGGCTAAGCCTCAGAATGGTCAGGAGGCGCGCTGCGAGAATGTCCTGCCCTTGGGAGCCTTTCTGCTCCTGGGCCGTCCTGCCCAGGAATTGTCTCGCACCCCTGGAATTCTCCTTAGAAGAGTCTGAATAGTTCTGGAGCTCTGTGTTGCCTGTTTTTACCTGGAGGAACTTCAGCTCGTTCATTGGCTGAAAGTTTCATGGGCATCAGAGACCCACGTGGAGTTAACCTGCCCTACCAGTCCCTGATTGGTTGATCAAGGTGAGATATGAGTCACTTACTCCTGACACCTAGGAATGCAGTCCAGATGTCCATCTGGCACTCCCTAGACAGATAGGCGCCAATGGATGACCATTGATCATGATAGCCAGGCTTAGCTAAGTGCATCCCCTTTTGGGAGCTGTCCCTTATCAAAAGAAAACATCTTTAAATCAGCCTGCATGAATAGTTTCTCTGTGGCTGTACCACAAAGATGAAGAGAGAGATGGGGCCTCATTTGGGAAAGCACAGCAACACTTAATTCTGTCTTATTAACAAGTATTGCCGCTACAATTAGTAGGAAGAAAGATACAATGTACTGAAAATGTAATATGTTTTAAAGGATTAAAGGGAAAATAAATACTTTATCTACGCAAACTAATTCAACTGAGCTTCTCTAAACAATATAGCCTGAAGAATTGCCAAAGCACAATGTATCAATTTGGGTGACACTGGGGGAAAGGATCACAACATTGAAAACCACAAGGCTTATTTTCAACAGCAAAAATTGTGCTTGAAAATATTTGTCAAAAAAAGGAATATTTCACGCACAGAAAACAATATTTACCACTAGGGTAGAATGCAGCATAGAACAGTTGGATAGAAGGTTAGTGTAACTCTATAGTACATAACAGAGGTCAGTCTCTTCCCCCTCATTATGCAGGCTGACTTGTTCACAGTGAACTGTCCTCCACCGATAGTCAGCTGTAATCACTGATGCGGACATGATGTTAATACTCTGAGAGCATCTTGGCTGATTTGGTTAAAGTGTTTTCCTATTGTACGCTGGGCAAACGTTCCGAGGTCAAATTCTTCCAGCACGGGGGTACCTTTAAGGCTGAGACGACGGCACCGAAATTTTTTGGCGCGCCTTCTCTTTAAAGCCCTGGCCAAATATGAAGACAGTACATACAGTTATAATTCAAACGGAATTAAAAACTACACATCCCAGTAGTGTAGTTACTGGTTAGTTTTCTGAAAAAAAGCCATGCCTATAGTGCAGAAGAGGGATGCATGAACACTTGCTTAGATATACAAAAAAATCACAAAAAGGTGTATGTTACAAAAGAACATGCAAACATGTTCATCATGTACATGAACATGTACATCAATTTCCCTTCGCGATCAATAAAGTCTTACCTATGAACATGAAACAGAGTGAGGAATCAGAAATTAGCATGCATAAAAAACAGCAATTCTGTCAGTGAGCCCTAAATGAATTAATAGCAACCATGGTTTCATGGAGAGCTTCTCAGATAGTTGGGCATTCAGGTAAACTGCCAGGTGAAAGGATTTGTAAACATATTTGGTTAAAGCAAGTCAGTTTTATCTGCAACACATAAAATACATTTTTCCAAGAAAGTTTAGCCTTTGTCACTAATGAAACCACAAAATAAAGACATAAATATAGAAATCTTAAGATTTTTTTTAATTTAATGTTGGTAGCAGGATGAACTGTCAGGTTGAGCTAAGTGTATATTTTGTCGCAGAGTTGCTGCAAGATGTTAACAGTGAAAAAGGTATTTAGAAATGAGTTATTTCAAGATGAAAATTTTCAGAATAATTGCAAATCTAGCAGGATAGAGAAAGCACAGAAAACTGGCAGTTACATTGATCAGATTAATATGAAAAGTCATTTAGCAAAGGGAATGAGAAGAGTGACAAACTAGTATACTTTAGATCTTTTTTTCTGAACCATGGAAATTTTAACATTTTTCTCTATAACAATAATAAAAAACTTTATTTTATATATCACCTTTAAAAGTGGCATCTCAAAGCAATACAGTAGATGTAAAAACAGATAAAAGGACCACAGATTACAAAGTAAATACATATAAGAAAGACAAGCAGTTAGAGGTGCTACCAAAATTAGAAAATGAAGCAGATACAGACACTAAGTCTTCTGAAAAGAAAGGTTCTGAGGTTAGATTTAAGTGCACTCAGGGTACGTGACTGATATCACTGGGAATACAAATTGAGAGCTCTGGGGTGCAGCTAGAGAAGACCCTGTCACCCACAGAATGTAGATGTTCTTGAGGACAGCTAGAAGACCAGAGTCAGACGGACAAAGGTGGAGAGTAGACAGATAATAAGCCATTTACTGTAGGTGAATGAGGATGAGGAATGTGAAGTTGACTCGAAACCTGATAGGTAACCAGTGCAAGGACTTGAAAACAGGTGTAATGCATCCCAGATAGGATTCTCGCTGTCTTATTCTGAACATATTGAAGATTGCTCAGTGTGGATTTAATTTCCCCAGTGAACAGGATGTGCATTTATTAATTCTAGAAAAAAAAGCCTTTCTTGATTTCTCTAGTTCTTAGTTTCTCTAGTTCCCTTTAAAATAAACTATTATTCCACAATGCAGAGTATTACATGGCCAGTATTTACACATGATATTTGTGATTTCAAGAAATTAACACAAGCAGCTTTTGGAGATTTAAGTGTTGGCTGAGTTATTGCAGGATAAAAGACTAGAGATGTTGGTAAGAAGAAGATCATTTTGGGAAAGCTAAGGAATACACTGATAACAAGCACACTTCCTAATGGGGTTAGGCATACTTTTGATGAAGATGATGAAGTTAACAGACTGTATGTTTACATAGATACTGAAATGAGGATTGTATTTTAGATTTTGTGCAGTTACTAGCATTGAACTGTGTGTTGGATGCACATGAATTGAAAGAATGGGCAAACATAGCTGATGTGGATCCACAGAGCCAGCATTTTAAGATGTTTAGAATTAGAGGCAATTTGTTTAAATAACTAGGTATGGATACTGATGTGCAAGAGAGGTGGAAAGGCCAGCACTATAAAATATTTTATTCTCAGTGAGATGCTGCCATTTCATAGTGGGTTTCTAACACTGTGTATAGTTCTATCCACACAGTGCCTTTACTTCTATGCATTTCTAATCTCTTTATCCAGTACAGAGGATTTGGAGCCTATCCCAGTAAGCAACGGACAAAAGGCAGAATACACCCTGGACATCGCGCCAGTCCATCACAGGACAGACAGACACAAACACACACACACCAGGGCCAGTTTTCCCATAAACCAATTAACTTACCAGTATGTTTTGGAGTGCGAGAGGGAGTCAAATCACACATATGGAGAAAACCCATGTAACCCAGAGAGAACATACAAACCCCACACACACAGGGTGGCAGGAATTGAACCTAGGACCCCAGTGCTGCAAGATAGCAATGCTAACCACTTCACCACCATTAGAAATGGATGGATATCTTAGTTATCTTTCTAGTTCAGATTGTTCAGATTGGGTCATTTCCCAATCAGAAACCGTGGTTCAACCACGACATACGCAATAAAATAAAAGTTAGATCCACCGCGTTCAAATCGGGGGACGAAGAGCTGTACAAGAAATCACGGTATGCATTAGAAGAAGCCATAAAACGCGCCAAACGGAGCTACAGAGTGCGGCTTGAAACGCAGTGCGCTGACACCCGGAGGCTGTGGCAGGGATTACAGTCAATCACAGGCTACAAGGGCTGCAGCCAGGAGATTGACACGAACAACACATCCCTGCCTGACAAGCTGAACCACTTCTATGCCCGCTTTGATGCTCTGAACACGGGCACTGCTGAGAAGACCCCAAGCGTGCAGGGCGAGTTTGTTCTGAAACTCTCAGAGCAGGACGTGCAGAAGACTGTCTGCATGTTTACTTGCACATTGTCTATTGTTTGTTTGTACATTGTCTTGATGCACTGTTTGCACTTTGTTTTGTTTTGTTTTTTACACTTGTTTTACAATTGAGAGACTTTCTGTAAGTAAGAATTCCATTGTACCAGCACCGGTTACATATGGCAATAAAGTTCAAGTCAAGTCAAGTCAAGTCAAGTAGTTCACAGGTTTGCATGCATAATTTAATTTTGAAAGCCACTGAGACATCAGGTACTACTGTTGTATTTATGAAAAAGAAACAAAACAAAAAGCATACTAACAACTGTGCCATCCTACTCCTTAGTTAATACATTTTATTATTCATAAACAGTTAACATTGTTAGCAAAATATTTTGAATTATATTTAACCCTATTTTTTCTTTAGTTTTGTATTTAACTTATTATATGATAGTCAGATTAAATGTATATTTGAACAATGAAAATATATTTTTACAAGATGCGGGCGAAAGTGCAACAACTTATTACAGTGCTAAATTTAATATTATTGATTGCTAATAGTTTATGCTAACACCTAACTTTCTTAATTAGATGTATTTAAAACAGTGAAGTTAGTGTAACATACCATTCAGAAATACAATCGAGAACAGTTTTGTGGCGTTTGTATGGATGAAACGTTTCTAAAATGTATAACAAAACAAAATTAAAGACGATTAAAATCTGTAATCTTTCCACTTGTAATGTCATTAGACAGAACAACAAGTTTCTGCTTTGTCTAAGGATGGTATCAAAAAGTAGTCTAAGTGGTGAGAAAGCTGTGCTTAATAATTATTAAGGAACTTAAAAGTAAAAAGAGATGCTTCATATTGCGTTATAATTTTTAAAATTATTGCTGCCTTAAGCGCTCCAGGCAG
This sequence comes from Lepisosteus oculatus, assembly GCF_040954835.1. NCBI lineage: Eukaryota > Metazoa > Chordata > Actinopteri > Semionotiformes > Lepisosteidae > Lepisosteus > Lepisosteus oculatus. The sequence continues at coordinate 7,242,139 of NC_090709.1, forward strand.
CAGAACATTCGTTCTGTACTGCTGAGCACTGCGCCTCCTCCCTCTCTCGGTGCCGCGCCCCTCTCTGACGGAGCGCAGTGGGCGGTACGCTATTTTCAGAGCCTCTGATTGGGAAAAAAAGACCTGCTGATCAGTTTCACACAACAGGAAGAGAAAAGAATGGGATTTTTTTCTCTTCGAAGCGTGTGTTGTCTTTATGAAATTCGTGTATTTTAAACGTTTAATTAAGAAGTTAAAACTTTACGCCGTAAACAAAGATTCTGAGCTGATCACGAGGAAGAAAAATCACCCATTTTTCGCGCATAAAAAGTGTTTTTTAACTCTCGAAACCTGTTTTTATAGGTTTTAAAGTCGTGCAATGTCTAAGTTAAGCAGGAACACATTATTATATCTCATTTTTTATTTCTTTTTAAAAAAATTAAAAATCGTTTGCCCAGCCTATTAAAAGGCCTGTTCTTTCATGATCATCAATTTTGTTATGTCAGTTTGTCACACTTGTCAAAGTGTGCATTGTTTTGAGCAAACTTTTATCTTTCCTATGTTTCTGTCACTTGAATACAAATGCTTGTGTAGATGTCTGTAGTTATCTGTAGTTAAACAAATCTGTAGTTTTAAATTTTGGGATGCTATATTTTTCAACAAGCAGTTGAAATTTATGCCAGGTTGTCTCATGTTGTGTCTGGTTTTGACAACAGTGTTTTGGTCCTTTTTTATACAAATAAGTTAATAACAAGCATTTAAATTTCCCTTTCCTCTGGGGTTGATATTATCATTGTGAGTGTCCAAGGGCTCCTTAATTTTTTATTGATACTTTTAATATCATACATTTGAAATTACACACAGATAAAAATAGTTTTAAAAAGTTTATTGCAAAACAAAGTTTTAATCAAATTTGTAAAAAATGTTACCATCAAAAGTGGTACATTCAGAATTGTATATTAATAAATGCTTTTATTTCTAATTTTTGATACATCAAATTATTTAAAAAAGGAGAAAGAATAAAAAAAGAAAAAAGGCACAAATGGGATGTTCTCTTTTGTAAAACACAAGCTGCAGATCCTTTCACGGATGTTGAAAGGGACAAACTGTGAAGTGGCAGGAGAGCGACAAATATACGACTACACACTGACAGACACAACACACATTCACAGCCATGCATTCACAGAAACATACTCAGAGAATCCACATGCTCACACAGCAACATACATAACAAACTCACAGACACACACCCCACACACTCATAGACACACACTCCACACACGCACAGACACCACGTACACACTTATCTACAGATGCACGATAACTAACACTAACACAAATACTACTAATTGTCACGGACGGCGGAAGGGATGAACCGTGGAATGGCAGGAGAGTGAAAAAAGACCCTATATGTAGCAGCGAATTGGGGGATTCGCCCCGGGCTCAGCAGTTCGGGAGTTGAATAGAAACCTTTGCCCTCAGGCAGCAGACGTGGGGCAACCTGGTGCTAGGCGGGTCTCAGGACGTCCGAACGTCAATGCTGAGGGAAGAGGAATGAATGACCCGGAAATATATAGCCCCAGAGAGAGAGACACCGGAAGGACAGCAAAGCATAGAAAACTAGGGACAGGACAGAGTAAGAGTGCCCTCTGGGTGCAGAGGGCATGACAGGACCTGTAGATACAGACACTGAAGACAATATGGAAACAGTGGAGTGAAGTAGACTCAGGTCACAGTGTCAGTGTGGAAACAGTGGAGTGAAGTTGATTCAGGTGACAGACAGTGTCAGTGTGGAAACAGTGGAGTGAGGTGGACTCAGGTCACAGAGAGTGTCATTGTGGATACAGTGGAGTGAAGTGGACTCAGGTCGCAGACGGTCTCAGACAGTCTCAGTGCCCAGAGCAGCTCTAAGACTGCATGAGACTGTTAGTGAAGCTCTTCTGTGTCTAGACCTGCAAGAGGACCTTCTCCCAGACAGCCCTGTCCGTCTCACAGTGCCCATCCTCTCCCTGAGACTCGTCCCCAACATCATTGTAGTCAGTCCTGTCGGGGGCAGAAACTCCTTCCTTAGAGGGCAGTGTGGGCAGGACCCAGTCCACTCCAGGGCCAGTGTGGGGGACACCTGACAGAGAGACACAGACTCAGAGAAAGGCAGTGTGCAGGACATGGACAGGAACAACTCTCTGAGCTGAAATTTTAATATGTATAATATAAATATGGTATGTATTTTTTAAATTGTATATGTGTGCCTTTAAAACAATGTAACTGTAAATACAAATAATACAAAAACAATGTTATAATTAAGACAAGCCTTAACAAGTAAGATTTCTCAGATGTTAGGTATTTAAATTTTGTTGAAGTCCAAAGCCTTCAATATGACATTTTTCAAATTAAATCAAATGACATTGTATTTTTTAGGAATAATTTGTGATCAATGCAGATTTTACTTATATTAACAAAGTACCAATGTTTTAAAAACCACGATGTGGAAAACCTATGACAGCTATTCTAAACTTTGTGTCATGCCCTCTGCAGCCTCTGTAGCACTCCTAATCTGTCCTGTCCCTAGTTTCCTGTGCTTTGCTGTCCTTCCAGTGTCTCTCTCTCTGGTGCTATATATTTCTGGGTCACTCATTCACCTTCGCTCAGCATTGAAGTTCAGATGTCCCGAGACCCGCCTATCACCAGGTCGCCCCATGTCCGCTGCCTGAGGGCAAAGGTTTCTATATGACTCCTGAACTGCTGAGCCCGGGCTAACCCCTGTTCTGCCGCTATGAATATGTGTCTTTTCTGCTCTCCTGCCATTCCACGGTTAGTCCCTTCCAACATCAGCGACACTTAGTTATTGTCTCCGCTGTCAGAAAGCACAGAGAGCACAGTTGCTGCTCTTGGAGAATCTGGAACCTTGTTCTACGCAGACTTTGCTCTGTTAGATCAGATAAGTAGCTGATCCATGTCGAACTTATGATTGGGTTGGGTTTCACTAAGACTCTGATCTTAGATTAAATTGAGCCACTGTTAAGGCCTGGTGCCCTCTTGGATGAGAGTGGCACCAAAATTGATTACTGTGGATTATCTTCCCATGAACTATCTCACCCACGCTGAGCCCCCTGGCTGTAGCCCCCTTTACCTGAAGTGGGGTCTCCCTCACTGTCCCCCACATCACTGTATCCAGAGGGTGTCTCATCAGAGAGGAGTCTCCCTGTGAACAGAAGAGCAGGTTTGTAATGACTGTCACCCTGAGACCCCTTTTATCTGTATTTGAGCTAGTGTTTAATTGTATTAATATGAAGGCATGTGTAGGCTGGTACAGAGGGTTCTCCTGAGTCTTATTTATAATAACTCACCTGACAGGGTGTCTGGACTCTGGGGCACAGTGATGACATCATCATAGTACTCTGGAGCCTCTTCTTTCACAGAGGACATCTGCTCTCCTGAACCACACACTGTCACACATCAGATTTAAAATGAAAGAGATCTGGCAACCTAACTCTATAATACATTTCAAACTAATTTCAGATTTTTATTGAGATGGTGAATAACATCAGGGCCACCTGAATAAGGACAAAGAGAGCAATGCTGTGAACCCTTGTGAAACATCTAAAGAGGAGCTGGACATGGGCAACAGAATAACCCAGAGATTAATCCAGATTTAGTGTGATGAGCTGTGTAGTGCACAGAGAGAGGAGAGAGATTCAGACTCTGTGGGATTGGTGCAGAGTTTCCCCATGTGATTGGACTGAAATAACCAACCTGACAAGGCATCTGGGCTCTGAGGTACAGTTACAGCATCATCATAGTACTCAGGGGCCTCTTCTTTCACAAAGGACATCAGCTCTCCTGAAGCACACAGAGCACAGCTTCACTGACACACAGCAGCACATCAGAACACACTAAGGAACTAAACATCATGTTAGAACTTAAACACCACACTTGAAATACAGGAGATCAGGAAACCTGATTTCCACTCCTATTCACTTCTGTAATATATTTAAAACTATGCCTTGATTTGGACATCTGGAGGATGAACAATGGAGGATGATCCCTCCATTGGGGCCTTTTTTCTGACCGCCCCATCATCTCATATCGCCAACCACCTAATCTGCATCACCTTCTTGTTCACAGCTCCCTTGACTGCCCTCAGCAACCATCCACACCAGGCCCTTTCCCTTGCAACAGAGCTTGCTGTGTCACCTGCAAGTACAAATCCAACACCACACTCATTCAAGGCCCCTCAGGACAATTCCAGTTCACCCAGATGGCATCTTGTACCTCCAGCAACCTTTTTTACTGTATCTCTTGCAGTAAATGCCCAGCCATCTACATTGGAGAAACAGGAAGGAGACTCGGAGACTGCTTCAGAGTACATGTCAGGGCTGTGAAGATTAAAGATCTCTCCAAGCCCATTGTTTCTCATTTCACCTCTGATGGCCACGACCACTCTAATCTCTCCGTCTGTGTTCTCAAAGACAGTTTTCCAAACTCATACATCAGAAAGACTACTGAAACCAAAATAATCCTGCAGCTAGGATCACACCTTTCCCCTTCTCTTAACAACAGACTACTTTTCTTCAAAATTTTCTCCATTCATTGGAAGTGTCATTTCACACCTCTCTATACCTATTCTGACTTCACACCTCTTGATTGGCCTCTCTTTCTCTGCCCTGCTCCAGCCTCTCACTCCTCCTCTCTTCCAGCCTTTGTTCTCCCGCTACATTACCTTTGCCTACTGCTTTCTCTTTCTCACACCTGAAGAAGGGTCCATGGCCGAAACGCTGTGTTTTCTTCTTTTTTTTCGCATGGAATAAACCTATTACTTGTTCCTTTGCAGCCTACACATGCTGACGCAGCTCCCCACCTGAACTACTAGATTTGAACATGATTTGAACAATGATGGCTGTATTTGAAAGAGAAAGTAGTGCCGTGCACACTTTGAGATATAGGAAGGGGAACCGGATAGCACAATCATGCAGACTGAATATGAATATGAGTCAGATTCATGTGACTGGTGCAGAATAACACAGATTCAGTAATGAGAGGCTGAGATCAAGGAGAGAATAGAGAGAGTGAGTCTCATTGGGATTGGTGCAGGGTTTCCCCATGTGACTGAACTGAAATAACCCACCTGACAAGGCATCGGGGCTCTGAAGTACAGTTACAGCATCATCATAGTACTCTGGGATCTCTTCTTTCAGAGAGGGTATCGACTCTTCTGAACCACAAAAAGAAACAGAGAATTTACACTTCAGGACTCTGAGTGATTTCACCACATAGCTACAATAACTTTAGTATTTCATAACACTTTGATGTTTGTGTGTACTGTCCGTGTGAAACAGAAAGTAAAGTAAAACATATTTTCTATTTGGTTATTGTGAAGTGCAATTTCTAATGCTTTGTGGTGTATAATTAAGTCATGTCTCTAGGGTCAATGATTTAACATTTAATTAGAAAGAGTTTCTACAGCATACTGTTCCCCAGTCATCACACTGGGAAACTTGTACTGAATTCTGGACCTGAGGCAAAATCTCCTGCTCAATCAACACCAATTAGGCCAGCTTCCTGACATTTCCTTAAAGGTCTCCCATCCAAATTACTGATCAAGTCTAGTTTTGCACAGCCTCTGTGATCTGTTGAGATCAGGCTAGTAAGAGGCAGCACTGAAGAGCAGGGTTTATAAGGTATCACAAACGCATGTGGTCATATTTGTATGATCCAGGATTTTCTACTCGAGTTCTCTAAATGTCATCCTGGTTTGAGGTGAGAGTGAGTACTTGACTGAAGATCCCCCACTCCCAGACTGAGCCCTTGACTCCATCTCCCCTCACCTGGTACTAGTTCTCCCTCACTGTCCTCCACATCATCGTATCCAGAGGGCAGCTCGTCAGAGAGGAATCTCCCTGTGAACAGGAGGACAGATCAGTATTACCTGCAGTCAGGCAGCAGCCTCACCGTGTTCTACTGACTGTTCCCACTGGGAGAAGCCAGGGTCTGAACAGTAACACAGGGCTTGTGTTTATAAGGCAGATCAGGGACAGTGTTGTGCTGGTTTTCATAACTCCGCTCTGATGCACCTCTTGAGAAAAAAAAAAACTACTATCTGAAATTAGTTGAGTGAGATTTTCTACAATTTTTAAGTCCTCAGATTTTCCTCAGAGGGTGGAGACTAAACACACCTGAACACTCTCTCTACTCACCTCTCCTGGGGGTGCTGGAGGTTCCTTCTCTGGCCAGTTTGTACTCTATTTCTTCATAGACGGCATCATGATAGGGGGCTAGTGCTCCCTCAGATAGGGCTGAAACAGACACTCAGGGTTAACACGAAGGGAGAGGAGTACAAGCAAATCAATTCACTGCTAAACATTTTTGGACATTTCTGCATATAAATATTGTAATTCTAAACATCTGCAAATTTCTTCAGATGTCCATTTTTAATTATTTACACTCTTTCGTACATTTAAACAGTTTTTCTCTAACTCTATTAAACTAGTTCACATCCAACATCCACATTAAATTGGACAGAACATAAGTGATAACATAACATAACATAACATAACATAACATAACATAACATAACATAACATAACATAACATAACATAAGTGATAATCTAGAGATATTTTTTGTTTCTGTTCAATATAGATCAGTTCTATGTGACAGTAATGGCCACTAGAGGTCAGTATGTGGACGGTGAGTTCCCTCTCTACCTTTCCTCAACTTCCTGTTCTGGATCAGCTGCCCCACTAACAGGGCCAGCACCACGAAGAGCAGAGCCCCCAGCAGCAGGAGGGCCAGGGGTGAGACAGACAGGCCTCCCAGCGGCTGTGTCTGGGGTGTTGTCCTGGTGCTGCCTGAGGGAGAAGGAGACAGGAGATGAACAGGGATGAGGAGTTATGCTGTTGGGCTCATACAGGCTTTGACACATGAAATTCCCTGAGTTTCCTATCAGGAGGTGTTAGGATCTCAGGGTTAACCCATCTGAACATATAAAAGTAAAGGATCTTACTTTTACATCAAGACTGTCAGAAAATCACTGAGGGAGGAGAGGAGATACTACAGCTACAGCAGGAAGCTAAGGAGACATTGATCTTCACAATGAGGGGGGGGGGGGAGGACACACTACAGCTACAGTGGGAATTTAAAGAGACAGAAAGACAGGAGTTATCAATGACAAGGGGGATTTCTGTTCACCTGTTGTTGGACTTGCTGTTGTCTCTGACAAACCTGTAGAAGAGATACGAGAACTGTCATTATTTTGCCTTCGGTTTTACTGCAAGTTGAATCCACAGTGGAGTTAATATAAAAATACATTTGTTCCTTGAGGTAAAATGCTGGATTGCAGAGATGAAAGATATCAGGTTCTTAATTGAAGACTAGTTTTGTTCACACACACAGTGCTACGCAACATCCCATATTTATTACTGATGATTTTAGTTGGTTCAGTTAGATTTTAAACAGTGATAGAATAAGGGTAACAACAGTCTATCTTCTCCACCAACCTGCTACCTTGTTCAACTACAGTACTAAGACTCTCCTCACCTGTACAGGTAACCCCTGCATCCTCCTTGTGTCGACAGTCACTCTGATTCAGTCCAGAGTGACAGCAGTCCCACAGGTGAAGCTCACTGCCTGTGCAGTTCACCTCGTCCAGCCAGATGGCACCACTCCCTGGTCCGAATAAGGCCTCTTTTTCTGCTATCACTGCGTCCCCACAGCCCAGCTGTCTGCAGACCACCTGAGCATCCTGCAGGTCCCAGGAGTCGTCACAGACTGTCCCCCAGGAGCCCTCATAACGCAGCTCCAGCCGTCCAGAACAGTTATTGCCTCCAACCAGGCGCAGAGACAGCGGGACTGAGAGAGCAGAGAGGTTACTGATTATCCTCAGCTCAGTGACTGTAGAAGAGATCAGTGAGTTTACTGAACACTGTAAAAGAGAATGTTGTTGTTGCTGAGTGAGTCTGAAAGAAAACATTGTCCTAAGCTCGTTGACTGACTATTCCGTTGTAGAAGAGAGCAGTGAAGTTATTGAAAGATGTGAGTAGAGATTAGTGAGGTATTGAAGAGAGCTGTATGGTTACTCTTCCTCAGCTCAGGGCTGCAGTGTCTCTGACTGTTTTACACACTGAACTCACCTGGGCAGTACAGCTGAGGCTGCTCTTCCTGAGGGGCTGGAGTGCTTCTGTCAGCTTCTTTTCGAGGACCTTCAAAGATTAATGATCACATACAAAATCAAACTCACAGAAAATAGTGAAGAACAGCAATAACATTTATTTTATTTTATACTTATTTGGGTATGAATTGATAAGAATTCTGTTGAAATTTCTTGTCAGTTCTAAATATTGCAACACATTAATTTGCAAAGCTGCTCAACAGGAAAACAGGAACAGTCTTTCCTCTGTACCTGAGCAGGTGATCTCAGCCACTTCCCGGTCTGTGCACTCATTCTGACCCCAGGGGGAGGAGGGACACTGCCACAGGGTGGAGTCGTGTTTGCGACAGGAGACAGAGTCCAGCCATTTGGGATCAGGGCTCAGCCTAGAGTTTGTCTCTCTGACGGTGCCCTTGTCTCCACAGCCCAGCTGTTTACAGATCACTGCAGCTGTGTAGTCAGACATTCTGTTCTGACAGACGCTGCCCCAGGTGCCATTGTAGTAAACCTCTGCCTGTCCTGAACAGCCTGAAGACAGTCTCAGTAGAGTGTGATCTGCCAACATAACGGGGAAAGAGGTCCTGATAAGAGCAAGCCCAATGTTTCATTCTGAACTGGTAAGAAACAGATGGAACAGTGGATTGCATTGAGATGAGAAATATCATTAAAAACTTATGAAGATGAAGATGAAGACTGTTGAAATGTTCTACTGGGTTACTAATAAATAAAATCCATTTAGAGGATTGAGGTCTGATACAGAGCATCAGCAAAATTCTGATCAGCTTGGTTGCTCATCAGCAGCACTCAGAGTGACTGAAATAGCACTGTGAGAGGAGAACATGCAGCTTGGGTTGACAATTGACACCAAGTGATTCTCCTGCATCTGGCTTGAAGACACTTTTGGATCAAATTGAGATGAAAATATTGAGGCAGAAAGTCATGAAAGACAATGGCCACGACAACCACACCCTGTCAGGCAGCAGACAACAGCTCACATTGATGTGAGGAGTTTATAGCTTGCAGATTAGTTCTGAGATTTCACTTAAGGACTGAAACTCAAGTCAAACACATCTAGGCACTCTAGATGCAAGCCATATCCACAATCTGGGATTAATTTTAATTTTAATTATCTTTCTTACCTGAACACAGAATTCTCACATCCTCTTTGTGTCCACAGTCATGTTGTCCCCACCATGCTGAGTGACAATCCCACAGAGACGACTCGTTTCCCAGACAGCCCACCTCATCCAGCCAGATGGGTCCAGTTCCCTGGCTGAAGGAGTCTGGTACTGGGGCACTAAGGGCCGTCCCACACTGGAGCTGCCTGCACACCACCTGAGAGTCTGCCAGGTCCCAGGAGTCATCGCAGACTGTCCCCCAGGAGCCACTGTGATAAACCTCCAGCCTCCCAGCACAGTCACTTCCTTCTCCAACAAGCCTGAGGGACAGCTGGTCTAGGAGCAGAGATTCAGAGATCAGGAATCAGAGGCCAGTGCAGTTCTAAGAGATTACCATAACCTGCTGTTACAAGTTGAAGATTAGCTCAGCCCACTAGGCACAGCAGATACAGTTCAAGTACAGTGTTTCTTGGCTTAAGATTAATTTAATATATACACTTATTGTAACAGATTGTTAATAAGCAGTATACCAGATAAGTCACTTTTCTGACCCACTGTTAGGCACAGAGACAATAGCTCCACCAGTGACAAATTGCAGTATTCAGATAGATGTGTTTGCTGTAGATCCCAAAGACCCGAATGTGTTTGTGACACACAGAAAATACTGCACACACAGAGCTGTTGCCTCACAGACTGATCTGGGATTCCACTGAGCAACAGAGACATCAACACACTGAGAGCCCTGGAGATTCAGAACAGGGGCTAATTCATACCTGGTGTTTTGGAAGAGGATACAGCTGAAGATAGGAAACCTGGGAAACAAACAGAGGGAGAGAAATCAGACTGCGAACCATGTGTGAGAGGAGCAATTTAACACCAGAAATGAAACTACAATTAAAACAGCACTGATGTGATTAAGACAGTCCTCAATCTCTCTTTACCTGCTCCATGAGAATCTCTGGTCATATCTGAGGTTGTAAAAGAGAAGCAAGGAGCTAATTTCTGTCCACAGGAGTGATGTTTCACCAGTAGTGTGTTAACTGTGTTTGGATCTGAGAAAGAATGTCTGTAAAACTTGAGTTTTCCGAGTCTCACTTTATCTTCAGCCTCCTGTTTAATTGGGCTCTATTAATTAAACTAATTAAACAAGTCAGATGTTAATTACAGGATACTGAGGTCCAGTTTCCTTTTTAGGACCATCTTCCTACTAATATAAAACTGATTTTTACTGCTCACAATATTTGTATAGCAATCTGAAAAAAATAAATAGTAATATATTTTTAAATAATATTCAGATAATATTTGAATTTAATGTTTAAAACACACATAAATGATTTGAGAAACATTAATGCACCTCTGTCCCTCATGTGTAACAGAGCAGTTCTTGAGTAAATCATGAAAACAGTGTGCTGCTGTGTGTAAACAGAGGGGGTGTCACTGTTTTAAACAAACAATTCTCACCAGAGCAGATGACTCCTGCGTCCTGTCCATGAGAGCACCCTGCTCTCCCCCATGAAGAGACAGCGCAGTGTGAGAGATGGCTCTCATTGCCCCGGCACTCAAACACATCAGCCCTTACTGGTCCACTGCCCTGTCCAAACCAGGCCTGTCCAGGTGCTGCTACAGCCTCCCCACAGCCCAGCTGCTGGCAGAGAACACTGGCATCTCTCAGGTCCCAGTACAGGTCACACACTGTCCCCCAGTCCCTGAAGAGCCACTGTAACTCCACTCGGCCAGAGCAGGAGTCTGAGCCATTTGCCAGCCTGACCCCTGTGTATCCTGCACACCGGACAGGGGAGAGAGCAGAGACAGTGACACAACCTTGCTGCAACTTATTATAATAACCCTCAAATTCACATTCAAATCCATTGTGACTGCTTTTGTCTTTCTCATCAGAATGATGACCTTCTTGCATTTGTGAATTCAAACAAAAAAGAAACACAAAAACAAGCAGACCACTCTCTCTGATATCTTGACCTTTGAATTACTTAAGTAACAGTGAATTAGAAGGCTGGTTTGATGAGATAACATGGCCAAACCATGGTAGCTACTGAAACACTGAGGTCAGTGGAGCACCCCAAGAGCAAAGACTGCTGGAGAGGAGAGTGTGATGACCGGTATCTATACTGCAGTGAGCAGATTACTAGTGGGAGGTGGGGACTTGGGGTCTGTTTCTTTCCTAAAATCTATGCTATGAAACACATGATCATGTTCTTACCAAAACACTTCAGTCCCACGTAATTCTCATGGGTGCAGCCCTGGGTCTTTGTGGACTTTGGACAGAAGAAAATCTGAGTTTCGCTGCCTTGGCACTGGAGCACCTCAGAATGGATGTCTGCTTCCCCCTTCCCGAAATCAGCCCCCTTCAGGACCTGGATAGGAACCCCGCAGTTGAGCTCTCGACACATAACGTCTGCGTCCTGCCAGTCGAAGTCAGAGTCACATACTGAGCCCCAGGTCTCTCCGTGCTGCACTTCCACTCTCCCAGAGCACAGATCACTGCCTCCAACCAGTCTGACCCCTCGATGAGCTGGAATATCACAACAATAACAGAGATTACTGTCCCTGACCAGTCTGACCCCTTGATGAGCTGGAATATCAGAACAATAACAGAGATCACTGCCCCTGACCAGTCTGACCTATCAATAAGCAGTAATAGAGAGAGGAGCAGCAATACAGATGGAGAGCAGTATTACAGAAGGAGGGAAATCAAACCAGATGGAGAGCAGTATTACAGAAGGAGGGAAATCTAACGGGGGAGAAGAGAAATGAAAAGTGAATCGGAGCAGTAAGAGAGATGATGCAGAATTTGATAGAGAAAGAGAAAGAGAGATGTGTCACTGTTCCAGTTCATCTGAGCTGCATTCCAGCTGCTGGCTCTTAAACCCAAGAAGACTGTTGCAGTGTCAATAGTTACAGACTCAGACACTGCAGCCCTGCAATGGAAGAAGCTGTAATTCAATTATTCATAGTCTTCTATTACTTTTGGAATAGACAAAATAAATTATTCTACCTCTAATAGTAAAACAAAAATGCAAAAAATTGATGGTTATGTGTGTGTGTGTGTTTGAAAGGAGGTGTGGCCTGCTACTGCGGATATGCTGCCAGTGAGTTTGTGTGAGGGAGAATTATGTATGGAAAGACAGTATATGGAGAAGACAAATATGGGCACAACATTTAAGATAAAGGAATTCACAGGATATTGGCCAAAAAAAGGCTTTAAGATTGCTCACAGCTTCTCTACTGTCTGATCATTCCAGAGATCAAGTGAATTAAAATATAAAGTGTCACAAGAGTCAAAAATGATTTGATAGTCTGTTGTTGTTGACCTCATGGTGATATCTGACCTGGAAAGGTGACAAAGATGTTGTGTATGTGTTGTTGTGAGTCAGGAGAGCAGGAGACACAGCTGCTATCCCTTAGCTCAGATGTAGGAAGGGAGGGCTTATTATCACAGTCCTGGATCCACTGGTTTTCTGGGTGAAGACAAGAGAACAGGAAGTGCAGCCGGGAGGACTCTGACTCTGTGAAGTAAGAGTGGCAATGGCTCCCTGTCCACACACTGGTTTCCTAGCCAATGACTGACACCAAGCCTGTCTCCACTGTAGGGATTTAGAAGGGCTTTGGAAGTGGTGAGTATAGTGTGTCGATGAAAGATTTTTTTTTTTAAAGAAACAGTGTAAGTGGGAATGAAAGAAATCATGTACACATAGCCCATAATGAGCTCACCTAGAAGGGTTTCTCTTACAGATGAATTAAAAAAAAAGTCTTTATAGTTGCCAACAACAACACAAAGCCATTCATTTAGGACAGAATTAGGACACTATCCTGTGGTCATTAATATACATAAGGAAAGCTCTAAGTATGGATAAATCTGGGAAAAAGTAACTCTATCATCCCAGTTCATTCATTGGAAACCCAAAATCTCAGACCAGAAAACACGACAGCATCCCGAACCTCTTTGCACCGACCAGGACAGATTCCCCTCAGAGAGTTGGTCATAAAACTGTCCACACGGACCAAGACAGAGTCTCCTGTACCACTTGGTCCTGAAACTGTCCACACTGACTTAATCTTGGAATTGAATTGACTTGATAATTCTGGTAGACTCTTAGCTAAGGGAGGTAACAGCTCTGATGTTCTTATCCATGCAAATTCCATGTGAAATTCAAACAACCTGTCAAAAAATTACCAACATTGTTCTCAGAAAGACACATGGAACAGTAAAACAATTGTATTGAAGGCTGATATGGATCATTTTGTAACTGTCAAGAAATTTCTGGAAGAGAGGAAGACATCCTGAATTAAGTAATTAAAAATAAAAGAAAAAAGAAAAAGAAAATAAAAGATAAGATAAGCTGAACGCAGCTCTCGTATTTGTGATTATTATTTCTGTTATTATATGTTATTGTTATGGCATTATTGATTAATTTATTAAATTCTTATTCAATTGTATATTATATAATGCAGTAATATTCTGTATAGGTTGTACTTACCTGAACAGATTACTCCAGCATCAACTTTATAGATATTTTCAAAGACATAGTCATATATATAGTATTCGTTAACATCTGATCTTGATTGACAGTCCCTCAGCACGGACTCTGACCCGCTGCAGGAGACTGAGTGCAACAGAACTGATCCAGACCCTAGTCCAAAGTGAGCTCCTCCTGGTGCTGAAACAGCAGATCCACAGCCCAGCTGTCTGCACACCACTGTAGCATCATCCAGATCCCAGCCAAAGTCAGCTACTGTCCCCCACTCTCCATCATGATACACCTCCACTGTCCCCTCACAGGGACTGGCCCCATTCACCAGCCTCACATCAGCACTGCCTGCGGAGAGAGTCACAGACTTGTTAAAACACACACTGACGGTATCTTATAACCCTTGACCAGTTGTATTACTGTTTTGGTTTGGGAATTGCAACACTTCAGACCGCAAACCCCAGCATTGAATTGTGGAAACAGCAGAAATGATAATTGGAACCTCCCTCCCTTCCATTTCTGTCACATATCACAAACACTGCTTACACAGGGCCAACAGTATAGTAGATGACCCTTCCCACTGTCACGATTGCTACTCCTCTTCTTAAGGGTGCTCCAGCCCTTCCTTGTTTGGTCTCATTCCCCGCACCTGTTCATTATTCCAGCCCCTTTTCAGTACCCCCTTAAAAACCAGATGCAGACTTCATTCGCGGCTCTTCATTGAATTCCGTTTCGTGAGAGCCCGGGTCCTGCGTGTCTGGCTCTGTTATGCTTTTAACTTTCTGTTCCTGCTCCCCCTGCCGGTCCCGACCCAGTTCCCGTTTTTAATTCCCTGGATGATCGCCTGGCCATGGACTTATGCTTCAGTTTTGGATTCCCCGTTTGGACTTCATCTTTGATTGTTCGCCTCGGACTCACTTCCCCTGGACACCTGCACACCTAGGACAAGGCACCCCTGTCTACATACCCATCTCCTGCATGACTTTTCCCCCAGTGTTTCCTCACTATTCTGGATTGTGTCGTCTGCATAGGGCCCAGAAAGAACTGTTCGTGACACCCACCCCTCCCATAAACTCTTGCCCTCCTACCATCTGGGAAAATATATCACAGTGTACGGGCTAGCTCCACCAGACTCTGTAACAGCTTCTTCCCGCAGGCCGTCAGGCTCCTCAACACCCTGGAATCTACTTGCACCCACTCCAATTCCAGAAATAAACCAGGTTTAAATCCCCCCAGTATGTTGTGTATATTGCATTAGGTATTGACTTGTAATTTGCACTATCTGCACTTTGCACTATGTGTATCCTTGTCTACAATGTCTATGTCAGTGCCCTGTCTGTCCTGCCTGTATTGCACCGTGGACCAGGAGGAATGATATTTCGTTCCACTGTATACTTGTTCATGGCTGGAATGACAAATAAAAGTGAACTTGAACTTAAACCCAGTGTCTGGTTCTGGAGGGAGAGACAAAGACTTATTAATACACATTGTTTATTGTGTACTGTATCTAATAACACAGTTTCCAGAAAGAAATACAAACTGATTAATAAAGACACTACTTACACAGCTAATGTCATTGAAAGGCATTGAAAGGTTGAATAATACATATGAACACAAGGAAACATTAGCTGTAATTCAGGAGCTGTTGTCATGAAAACAGACAGTGACAGTAATGACTGCATGATGTCAGAGGCCTGGGACTTGTGTTCCTGTATTTTAGGAAGCTGTGGTCTCTACAGTGGACATTGGCTTTAATTACCATATAACTCCAGATGGCTTCACCTTGTGCTCTAGTATTTCTTGTGCTGTAGTCACTACAATGGACAGTGTTTGTAAAGACTGACTGGGTTTCTGGCCACTACAGTGGACAGTGCCTGTAATGTCTCTGAACTCAGAAGGCTGAGACTCGTGTTTCTTTGTTTTTTAGTAAGCTTTGGTCACTATTGTGACTAAAGACTGTATTGTTGGGTTTCTGGGAACTGTGGTCACTACAGTGGTCAGTGACTTTAATTACTTTTTGACTTTTGAAGGCTGGATGAGACTTGTGTTCCTTTATTTTTATTTTCTTCTGGGAGCTTTGGTCACTAAAGTGAAGAGTGTCTTTAATTATAACATGACATCAGTGGGCTTGCATTTGTATTTTTTTAGTAATAATAATTTCTTACTCTTATATAGCACTTTTCTGGACTTTTCACTCAAAGCACTTTACAGGTAATGGGGATCCCCTCCACCACAAGCAGAGTGCAGTCTCACCTGGATGATGCAACAGCAACAATAGTGCACCAGTAAGCTCACCACACAGCAGCTATCAGTGAGGAGGAGTACAGAGTGATGAAGCCAGTTTATAGATGGAGATCATAAGGAGACCGTGTTTGATAAAAACCAATCGGAAATTTGGCCAGGACAAAGAGGGAAAACACCTCTCAAGATACACCTTGGGATTTTTAATAACCATAGAGAGTCAAGATCTCGGTTTTACATCTAGTCTGAAAAAAAGTATTTTTTTACGGTAGATTGTCTCCATCACTGGTACATTAGGACTCACACAGACAATAGAGTGAGCACCCCCTACTGGCCCCACTCATACCACTTCCAGCACAAATTTAGCTTTTCCATTAGACCACCCCCCAAATACTGAACAGGTTGTCACCTACAGGGTGATATAGCTAATGCAAAACAGCTCTTTAAGTTATGGTTATTACAGCAGTCAGTGGAACAATGACTGTGTGTTTCAGTTTCTGGATAGTGTGCTTACCATAGTGGACAGCAACTGTAATGACGGTGTTCCTAGTTTTTGGGACCTGTCAGTACTTCAGTGGACAGTGGCTTTAATTACTATATTTCTGTTTTTTTAGTTGCTGTGGTCACTACTGTGGACAGTGAGTTTTATTACTGTATGACTTCAGAGGGCTGAATTGTGTGTGCATGTGTTTCTTGGAGTTGTAGTTAATGTAGTGGTCAGAGGCTGTTATGATTTTGTCCTACAATTCTGGGACATATAGGATATTCTGGCTCATTGCAGTGGGCAGTGGTTTTAAAGACCTATGACTTCAGATCAGAGTATTGCATCTGTGAGTTCTAAGAGCTGTGGTCTCTATAGTGGACAGGTACTGCAATGACTGTAGAACTGCACTGATCCTATGTCTTCCTGTGGGTTTCTGTGTTATTAAGACCTGTGGTCATGTAGTGGACAGTTGTTTTAATAACTGTGACTTTAGATGGCTCAGACCTGTGTTCCTGTGTTTCTGAGTGCTGTGTTACTACAGTGGTTGGTACAGTAGCTGTAATGACTGACGTGTTTGCTTAAATATACAGTATGTGAGTTGTATATTCTCTGTGTCAAATATTAACAATGTATTTCTAGCCTTTACCTGTCAACATCTACATTTAACACATGATTGACTGATTAAATTATATTTAAAAAATACCATATAGGTTTAACACAGACACCAATACTCATTGTATGATTGTGATGTTGTCCTGTAGTTATGAATCTCTACGTGATTGCCTGTTAAATATTTCAAAATTGAAATCATATCATAAAACGAAATACTTAATTTGTATTACCCATATGTAAATGCTTATACTTTATTAAACAAAAAATATTTTATTGTATTGTAATGTAAGCAACAAAATGCACATTCTTATTAAAATGTTACAATAATAACCCATGTCATTATGTAACTAAGACAAAATCTAAAAAACACAAACTACACAAATTATTGAGCTGTGAACTAGCAGTCAAATCCTGTAGGCACATAAACAGCAAATTCCATTTTAAAATTCTTGTGGTTATATGACATTGTCTTGTATCTGTTAATTTATTAATTAAATTATTGCTGTTACACCTCAGTTACTAATAAGACACCAGTTGCTAGCCACAGCAAACCTGGTCTACATGAACCAGATAATACTAATCAATTTTATTTTAATGCTTAGTAGCAGTCTGGGGTTTTCTGGGTGACCAGAATATTTGGCTTCTGAAATGCCTTGTTTGTAAATACTGTACATAGAGTAACTTGTTTGTTGTATGTATTGTTATGTGTAGTGTAGTTTGTGTGTTGTCATTGTAATAAATATTTGTGTTAACCAAGTGTGCCTGGACTATTGCTCTTCTCAACAAAGCTGTGCTGGAGAACAAATAATTCACATGCCTTTAATTAATACCAGCCGCTTGGGTATAAAATTAGAAACCATTTACAAGTCGGGGGTTTATGACTTATTGTTTTACTGATTGACTAAACTGCTTGGTCAGTTCCTGATTTTTATCAGTTTCAACCCCCCCCCCCCCCATTTGTAACAATATTATTCTAAAGAAGATGTATTCTTCCTGACACGTCTAGGTAGATTCTTCCTTCTCTGAAAATTCTACCCCACATTATTTAAGAATGGAATATAATCATCTTTATATAATTGGTTTTTATGAGAGTTTATCTGACATCTTAGGTATTTGATCCTATTTGATCATTTAAAACATATTACATTTTCAATATAGTGTATCTTTCTTTCTACTAATTGCCAGCATTTTTTTCCTGGCTTGATTTTGTAATCCATGATTTCATAATATTCCTTAAAAAGTAATAGAAGAAATGGGACAGATTTGTGCACATTTTAAAAATATGACATGGTATGTAGCACAGTAACCCCCAAATATCCTGTGAATTGTTAATATGCAAAAAATATTTTAGACAGATTTGTGCACATTATAAAATATGAAAGGGAATGTAGCTGGACACAGTAACTACCAAACATCTTTTACATTATTAACATACATAAAATGTTTCAGTAACTTAGAGGGTTCTACCATTTTAGATTGTATGCTGTTCCTGTCTGATTTGTCAAATGTGTCATTTAAATCTCCTCCCATCACTATTATACCAGTCTGAAGGCCTTCCAATAAAATTTGCAATTCATAAAAAAATTCCACATTTCCCACTGGTGATACATACAAGGACATTAATGTACAAATCAACAAATTTAAAATCAAATAACCTCCCTTCTCATATGCAGGTTGAAAGTTTAAGGTCAGAATAAATACAGGTTTAGAATTCAGGAGTATCAATAGTCAACAGTGTCATGCACGTTTTGTGCTCCTGATGGAGCTTTATACGTTTCTTTTGTTGCAAAGTGCTGCATTTCCAGCGTGAATCATTATTAACCAAAGCAGTGACAGGCCATTTCTGTGTCCGAGTGCCTGGTGTGAATAGTGAGACAAGCCATTTCTTTCCAATATTTTCTGGTGTGGTTACTGATCGCACATGAAACATTATTTCTACCTGAAAAGTCACAGTTAAACTGCTTTGCTGATGAACTTTTGTATTGGAGCAACAATTTCATAGTATTTTGTAATAGAATAAAAGTAATAATAAAAAAACAAAAGATTTTTTTTAAGAAGCTGTACTGTAAAGTATAGAAATATACAGAAGCTAAAATACTAATTATGGTTGCAATAATGAACAACCTCTTTGCTCCCGCAGTTTCAAGTTATAATGTGGCACAATTTTTACAGGGTTTGTCTGTGTCCAAGTACCTGGTGCTCTTTTCATATGTTGAAAGTAGAGATATTTGCTTTTTGATCATGGCCTGGTTACATGTTAAATGTATTATTTAGTATTAGTGTAAGGTGGTTAAGGATCTGTCTTTTAATTCAAGCATTTACCACACCTAACATAGGGCTCAAATCCATGACCCTGTGATTAAGACTGGTGATTGTCCCTGCTGATGTCAATTTGATATTGGTGGTAGTGTGGTAGTCCAGAGTCTAGTGATGGGGCCTATGTGGTGTGCAAAATAGACAGATCAGCGGCATTATTAGGTTAGGACAGTACAGTTGTATTTTAATATTTGTATATATTTATATGATTATTGCTCTTCTCAACAAAGGTGTGCCAGAGAACAAAGAGTTCACATGCCTCTATTCATACCAGCCGCTCAAATATATTGTTAGAAATCATGTACAAGATTTGAATCATATGAATAATTTCACTGATTGAATAAACCACTTGGTCAAATTCTGATGATTTTTACCTGTTTTGTAACCCCAATTTCTAACAATATCTAATAATAAAATATCTGTCTCAATAACACTCTGGTCTCTAATAACACTAATATTTGTTCATACACCAGTCTGTATAAATAGCTTAGGAGGAGACAGAGTTGAGCGCAATAAAACAACAAACAACCAAGGGTAAATATTTCTGAATCATCCTGTATGGTATTATATTATTATAGAGACATTTTTCTTCATTGCTCACACTTCTGTTTTCATGTAAATGAAGAATTTTTTGCATGTTTCAGCAAATCACTCAAATTGCTGCTAGTATATGAAGAATTGTATCCTTATGGTAACAGATTAGGATTTGTAAATAACTTTTTAATAGATTATTACACAAAAATTGCAAATTATCAAGAGGATGAGAATGTCCAATGGCTACTGTAGATGATTAACTTGGCAGCAAAGAAACAACAAAACAATCCTAACAAGCCTGACAGTGTGCTGCATTCCTAACATGTTAATATGGAGTAAACTGACACGTATACTGGAGAGATGAGTGTAGCACATGCAGCACACATAGTGTAAATATGAATTATGTTTTTTAAATATCACATGATATTAAATTAATATCAATAAAATCATTGTAGATTGTTAACTTTTTGCTAAATTTACAAAACCAGAAAATGTAATTTTGAACAATTTTAGATAAAATCCCTCAAAGCTTCATTTACAATAAAATATCTCAACTCATTTTCAAATTACTTTTCCATCTAAAACTATAACTGTATGATTAATTTTACACAGGAGATGAAATTATTAATGCAATTTTATTTTTTAAAGCACCCTTTCTAGGCAATTTTAGATTGTTTTTTTCCTGAGTTATACAATCATAATAAAATTAATTATACTGTTCATTTCAGATTTATGATTTTAATAATATTTAAAACAAATCCCAGCTGAATTTAAAATAATACATAAAGATCTGAACGTAAAACTTTTCTTAGCAACTAATTATGTTTTTTGACGCACAGACCAAGAAAAAATATATAATTATTTTGAAAAACAGACAAAAGTTTACGGTAAATAATTATTTTACTAAAAGTATATTACATTTCCATCTAAATTTTAAATAGAGTTATCTGTTTGTCTGGACAATAGAAAACAGGACACTTACTGGCTGAGCTGTGCAGCATCAGGACAGCGAAAGAGAAGATGGACAGGCAGCTCTCCATTGTCATCAGGACAGAGTGCAGCTGAGACCCCTGTCTTCACCCCTGAGCTCATAGGGTAACTGAGCTGTTGCTCCACAACCCGTACCCCCAGTAACAACACAGCCCCCCACCCCGCCAATCACACACAGCACTGCCTTTTCAGACTGACAGCAGGAACCTCTCACACAGGCGGGATGGCCAATCAGACAGGGCCCTTTCAGTCTTCTCCATATATATCAGAACCACATCACTGTTTCCTCTCCTGAAGACACTCCCAGCAGTGCTGAGGAGAGGAGAGACAGGAGCAGCTCTGTGTCTCACTGGAGGAAACACAGATACAGATACAGACAGCAGGGCTGCAGGTGCTAAAGGGGCAGAAAGGATCAGATAAAAAAAAATCTAATGTTTTCTAAAGATTTAGACAAGTTACCTAATTTTAAATAAGTATCAAATTATGTTAAATAAAATACAAAATAAAAATTGCAGGTGTGACGCAGTGTTCAGTTACTGGTGTCAGGAATATGGTCCTGTGTGTCTCGCTGTCTGTGTCAGGCAGTGTCCTACAAAGAGTCACAGAGAGGTTGTTGTCACTCTAGACAGCAGTGTGTTCTGATCCTGGTAAAGGACAGTATGAGGAGAGCCTGTCCTCAAGAGGGCAGTGAGGTCACTCAGGTCAGAACAGCTATACAGAACCTAGATGGACTGAATAAGAACTGGCTGTCCTGTGGCTTTGGTCAGAGATCAATAATCTAAATGAAAAGGAAAGAAAAGCCCAGCAGTGATTGTCCCCTTTGTACTGTGCCTGGTGGATGGACAGTAACTCTTCTAGTTGAGTCCCTCAGACCCTGAGTCTGTCCCTGTGCAGCTCCAGCCCACACAGATGTTCCAAGCCCTCCAGCTGTGACCCCAGTTTCTCTCTGTGTGGAGCTGACTGTGTGATTAAAACTCTCTAACAGCACAGTAGAGCTGAACAGAGTGAGGACACAGCTCACCTCCTCCTCCTTATTTTTATAGGTAGCAGTAGCAGTTGGAGAAGCAGTAAAATATTATTAGTAGTAGTAGCACTGGCAGCAGTAGTATTAGTAGTTGTGCTGTATTTAAACTTTCCTGTTAAATATAGCAGAGCTCTTGTGTTACAACTCCACCATACTAACTGCAGCAGCAGGAGCAGAAGAGCAGGAGTCAGTTTCAAATTTGAAAAAGCAATGATATGAAGATTTCTTTTAAAAATCAGTCCTTGTTAATACAGCCTAAAAGCTGTGATATAATGCAGAGCTTCACTGGAGCTGCAGGTCAGACTCTTCAGTGAGTCTGTGGTTTGTGCTCCTCTGAGCTCTTCCAGCACAGATAGCCAGGCTGTACTGGCTGTGGGTCTCAGTGTGATGAGGCAGCTGAGGGCTGATCTGTACAGGGAGACATACAGGGAGTCCAGTGTTCAGAACTCCAGTGCTGTACAGGGTGACAGGTCCTCTCCCCAAACAGTTATTTCTGTGTGTCTCTCAGGGATGAACAGGAGGGGCTGTTCCTGTCAGAATGGAGGCTGCCTCTCAGAGCTCCAGTGTCAGTATGAGGAGAAGCTCCCAGACCTGACTGCTGCCAGAGCCTCTGAGCCTGAGTGGCCATGAGCACTGAGCTCCTCAGCAGCTGAGAAAAGCTTCCTGTCTCCTGCGGTCACGATGTGGTTTTAAACACCTGCACTGTCTTCCTGCTCCTTCTCCTCTCTCTTCCCCTTCCTGTCTCTCTCACTGTGTGTGCTCTTATCTGTCCATCTCTCTCTCTCCTCTTCTCTCACTCTGACAATCTGTACAGAGTATCTGAAGGGGATGTAACATCACTTGGCAATGGAAAAAAAAATCTCAGAAGCAGAATAAAAAAAAAAACTTTATTCTGTTCTCAGTCAGATTCACAGCTCAGACTCATACACAGAGGTCTGGGTCCCTCAGTACTTTAGTACTGGAGATTTGTGTAAAACTTATTACAGGGGATTATTACAGATTTGTTTTACACAAATCTCCACAGAATAGAAGCCTGGAGGATCAGACTCCTGATCCTGGAAGTTCAAGGGCATCTCCTGGTTTTATTTCCACTCGAGCTGATTTGATGATTGAATTAACTGTATAACTGTCATAAGACTCTCTTTAACTGTATATTTATAAGACTGCCTGTGAATGACGTGTGGGAGACTCTGATTTCCAGGACTGGTGTGGAATCACACACAGAAAGGTCTTCTGTGTGATCTGAGTCCCACTGCTAAGAGCTATAGTCTGGTCAATTTATAACATCTTATTACAGGGACTTGGGCTCTTTCTCTTGTGCTTTACGGGATTACGCTACACAACTCAATAATCTGTGAAGTAAATTATTTTTTTCCTGCTTAATGAATTTAATTTCCCGGTTGTCGTTCTTCTTCTCCAGCTGTTATGAATCGCCTCTCCTCAAAGCCCGATAAGTTTTATTATTGGAGATGTTATATCTGTAAGCAAAGCCCCCCCCCCCCCCCCGTGCTCCGGACAGGAGTCTCCTTCAGCGGAGACGCGCTCTGCTCTGTCAGAAAGAGCGCTGTGACGTCACAGACACCAGCCAGAGCACCGGGATCAGAAAGCGAGACCGCGGGAGGAGGGTCAATGATCACTTATGTATCGACAACCAATTAATTCAGCTAAAAAACCTTAGAATCATCGATTAACTTCACAGATTGGTGAGTACTGATTCTTTTCTTTCTTTATATTCTTTAAATATCTAGAAAATAGTCAATAAAACCCGTATCGATTAAATACCATAGTGCGTTTAGTGTTCATAATGTTCAATCCCAAATTAAAGAATAATTATTTAAATTATTGTTTAGAAATTGTATTCTAGAGCTTGAAAATTATATTCCAAGTTGATAAATTTGTGTAGGTAACAGTTTAAATGCATTTTTCCACTGTTTACAAGTCATAAGTATGGTAACCACGGTGACACGTGCCACATCACTGTGCCCAGCTAGGTGTCTCGCCTTCGTCACAAACAGTGGTGTGACGTCACGGACTAATACTAATATGAGTGTATTTATATTTAATACTAGTGAGAGTACAATCGGTAGCTTTAATATTAATGCTAGTGTTCATGTCAGTATTAATGGTGATTGCGCTACTGATAGTTTTGATGCCCGTATTCATGTTAATATTAGTTATAATTATAGAGTTACTGTTAGAGTATTTACACTAGTAGTCATGTTAGTTTTAGTGATAACATTACTGTTATTATTAGTATTAGTAGTGTAGTAGTAGTTTGTGTCAGTGATAATAATAGTGTAATTCTTAGTGATAATGTTACTGTTTTAATGTTAGTGGCATTTGTGTTAGTGTTAGTTATACTGTATTTGTAGTTATGAGTGTGTGTGTTTTTGTTTGTGTGTGTTGGTGTGTGTCTATAAGTATTTGTAGTCTATGTGTGTGTCTGTGAATGTGTGCGAGTATGTGTCTGATTGTGTGTATAAATGTATGTCGTGTCTGTTAGTGTGTGTTGTGTCTGTGTGTGTGTCTGTGAATGTGTGTCTGTGAGTGTGTGTAGTGTATGTGTGTGTGTCTGTCAGTGTGAGAATGTGTGTCTGTGAGTGTGGGTTGTCAGTGTGTGAATGTGTGTCTGTGAGTGTGGGTTGTCAGTGTGTGAATGTGTGTCTTTGAGTGTGTGAATATGTGTGGGTGGGTGTCTGTCAGTGTGTGATAATGTGTGTGATTGTGTGGGTGTATATCTGTCAGTGTGTGTGAGTGTGTGTGTAGGTGGGCTTGGGCTCCACTGGTGTGTCTGACAGAAGTGACCCATCAACAGGTGTTGAGGTCCAGAGTCGCCTGAGAATGGAACCACTTTCTAGATTCCAGACCAACGTCCAGAGAGCTGTGAGTGCTCTGTTTTTTATCACTATTAGTAGTAATGACAGCAGTAGTAGTATTAATAGAATTAGTATTAGAATTTGTAGTCATGGTCATAGTAGTAGCAACAGAAGTAACAACAGTGGTAGTTGGATTATCCAAGCAGTTACTCCAGGAACTACAGTATTACACATTTATACTCTATTTTCCAGGCATGTTTTGTAAAGTGCTTTGATGTTCTGGATTAAAAGGCAAAATATAAGAAAAAATTGATTGATTGATTGATTTTGAGAGTGAAGTCTAGTCGAACTTGTTTGTCTAACTGAACTGTCCTGTCCACAGATGTAAACAGAGGTGAACAGAGAAGATGTCCAAACCCACCAGAGACTGGAAACAAGTTTGAGAGTCAGGCCCCAGACCCAGAGAGCTGTGAGTCCACTGCTGGTCTTCTTCATATTGTGATTCTTCCTCTTCTTCCTCCTCCTTCTTGAAGAAGAGAAAGACTCTACCTGACAGTGTGTGCATCTGCATGTGTGTTAGTGTGTGGGAGTGTGTGTCTGTGGGTGTGTGTGCTTGTGAGTCTAGTCCAGCCCATGTCTGTAACAGAACTGTATCTGACATCCCCAGATCAGGAAGGAGGTAACAGGAGACTCAACACAGGTTGTGGAGCCAGACCCAAGAACTGCATTATTATTAGTAGTAGTGAGAGGGTGAGTGTGTGTGAGGTTGTGTATGAGAGAGGGTGAGCATGTCTCAAACTCCATTCCTAGAGGGTCTGGTGCATCATCTGGTTTCCTGCCCAGAGGTCTTGATTACAAAGTTGATCTAATTTTTGAATGAAACAAAAAATATTCTAATACTGTACCTTTATCCAGACCTTAAATATCCAACTGTGCCTTGAATATTTTGAGTCTTCAACAGTGAGAGACATCAAAATATATTATTAAACACATTATTTCCACATCTTCTTATGAAAATAATTAGCTTAATTGTTTAATTGGCTAGCCCCTTTTGGAAAGAAAGCCTGGAGATGCACCTGGCCCCCCAAGTATTGTGATTAGGCTTGAGACCCGTGGTCTAGCAGAACTGGCCCCTCAACAGGTCTCGACAGGGATGTTGGGGATCATGAAGCGGTATAGACAAGGGCTGGACACTGCTTCTGAATCGAGAACAGACCACTGTCATGTAGGGTCATCTTGGCCAATGATGATGATGACAGTGTGTTTGTCTGTCTGGTAACTGTTTTCTCCTCCCCAGTGCCGCCAGGAGAATCTCCCTCAAGTGGAGAGAGGGATGGCCGAGCAGAGAGAAGGGCGTCACACCGAGACCTGGGGCAGATCTCACAGGAACGTGAGTATTGGCTTCAACAACATGGTTGGATAGCTTGTTCCACACACCCACCTCCCTCTATGTAAAGAAGTGCCTCCTGCTCTCATTATTAAATGCTCTTCCCCAAGTATTAATTCTGTTAGACTAAGAATAAACCTGTACTGAGACACAAACTTGGTTGGGTTCTGCTGGTGAGACTAAAGCAGTCATCTTGTTGACAGGTCTTGACAGAGACGGATGTGACCCTGAAAGGCCAGAGAGGGTCGACCAATACTGAGACTCTGAGCAAAGATTCTTCCAGTGTAAGACAACCAATGTGTTCCGCTCAGGATGATGCAGATGATAGTGTAGATAATGAAGGTGGTTATGATGATGATGTTGATGGAAAAGTGTTGATGATGATGATGGTGGACATGATGATTGTCATGATGAAGAAGGATATGGCGGTGAAGATGGTGGAGATCATTTATTAGAAATGTGATGAAGATGATGATGACGAAAATAGTGGAGATTGTGATGGTGGAGGTGATGATGATGGTGATGAAGATCGTAGGGGTTGTGATGGTGGAAGTGATGATGATGGTAATGGAAAATAGTGGAGATTGTGATGGTGGAGGTGGTGATGATGGTGACACAGTCATGCCTGTGTGTGGCTGTGTTTGAAAGGGAAGGTGGGGTTGGATCAGGTCTGCTGTTGTCATTTGATAGGACTGTCAGAGGAAGAGGGAGCAGACTCCCTGTGTCTCACCCCAGGCAGCTGAGAGCTGCAATTCTGTGAGCCTGATATGTCTGTGACGTCTATCAAAAGTTTGGTTTCAGCTGCAATGATGATGACTGTGATTGCTGGGAGACCAGGGGTAGGGCCTGGTCCTCCTGGAGAAGACCCTCTCAGTTTTCTCTCTGTCCTCCTCATGCCCTCTCTTTGCCCTTGTCCCCTCAGGCCAGCCAGCCAATCACCAGGCAGGAGACCAAGACCCAGCTGTGGAACTGCCCTAAGGGCCCGGAGAGGGATCTACAGAAGGACAGGGCATGGATCTCCACCTTGGCAGCCCCCATACCCCATTGCTCGCCCCCTCACCCACCCCCTCACCCACCCCCTGGTACACCCGCTCACCCGGGCCTGACCCCAGCGGCCCTGTGGCAGCTCAGGGAGGGCCTCCAGGTCAAGCTGGAGGGGCTGCTCCAGGAGGAGGAGAGCTGGGTGCGGACCTGGGATCAGAACATGATATCATCTATTCAGCTGGACTGCCTGGCGCTGTACAATGAAGTCCTTCCTGAGTTTGGATCAGAGGCTGCGTATGCGGGATTGGTAAATCCCTTAAACCACTCCCCCTTGCTTGAATCACACTGAGGTACACAGGGGCTGGGGTGACTCACCTCTCCAAGACACCTGTGTCATCCCACTCCCATTTCACCTCAACATGGTTCCGAGAAAATCTCCCGTCCCCAAGGGGAGAGAGACAGGAGCTGGACTGGGTCTCCAGCCCTCTGTTTATTCAAGATTATTCCCTCAGGAGGTGGGTGGGGTGGAAGACACACTGTCTACAGATCACAACTAGGGGCAGCTTAGAGCAGGAGGTGAGACTCTTGATCATAGATAAGGATAACAGTGAGACAACTCCCCCTCTCTTGACTCACTGCCTACTGATGATGTTATGAAGTGACACTCCAGCTCTTCCTCTTGGTGGTGTCTCAGTCAGGCAATTTGGAAAATCGTTAAGGGATGATGATGATGATTCACCTTTCTTGTTCTCCCTGCATGGTACAGGAGAGGGAGCCAAGATTCAGGGTCGTAATGATTAGGAATTACACAAAAACCTCAAATTAAAACACTGAAGACAACAGGCAAGACAATGGAAGCTCTGATAATGAAGGATTAGTTTGACTGCAGCAGACCTGGTCAGGACATCTTGAATGATTCTCTCTCCCTGTTTTCCCAGGATTTTCCCTTCCAGGGCACAGGAATCATGAAGCAGGACAACTACGAGGAGGCGAAAGAGGCGCTGAAATCCTACTTCGAAAACACAACGGTCAGGTGTGACTTCTCCGAGGTGGACAAGTGCTTCTGCCAGGCTGCAGCCGAGCTCGACCTCATCCTGCAGAAGTACCTGGGAGACGCTGTGGCCTAGGTCTGTGAATAGCAGGTTTATTTTCATAAAAGACATTTCTCATCCCCTTGTACTGTTGGTGTCTATTTCATGTAAAGGAGTCGACTTGAAAATAAAATGTTTAATTGACTTACAGAGATTCGTCATGAAGACGTGCGTCGGCTATATACTGCACAGCTTAAGGAACATGAAGACAAATCCGTTTGCTAATTGTCACCCAAAATGTCACAAATTAACCACCAAGCTGGTTTACGTGTCCAACCACCTCTTCCTACTTTGCAGTGAACACAATTCTTTCAGTTTCCTCTCTTGTATTTTCCTTACTGTTTTAAAGTCCCCTTCACCCATGTGGAGATGGATCCACAGACGAAAACCTGTGTTTCACCGTTTGTTTATGCAGTGTCAGTCTTTGGACTTGCAAAGCTCCAGTAGCACAATCAGTCAGTGTGCGGTACTTATATAGCTGTGCACGTTTTGCCATTCTACTGATATTAAATGAATAAGTCACTTGGCTATACCAACTGCATTAAACCTAAAAAAACAAGGGATGTCTGAGCAAATGCCCATAGATATCACTTGTTTTATAATACAACAGAAGAAAAGGTCAGAATACTGATTGTAATAAGCATTATTGAAAGGATTTAGCATTTAAAAAACAAATTATTATGATCCATTCACATCGATTGAGGGTCCCAGTTAGGAAAACCGAGTCACACCTCTGGTGTCGAGATGGCATACAACTTACTCTGATTGCTTGTTTAGCAAATCAGAATTTTGACCTGATAAAATAGCATCCTTCATTCCATTCATAAAAGACTGTATGAAGTGCTGGCTGTATTCCCACATTACATACCTAATTAATGGCCTAATCGAGAACACTGAACTAGTTTAGAAGAACCCCTATATAAACAAACAGCACTAAAAATAGGGCAAATCATTCCCCTACAAAAGTGTAAACCCAAAATATTAAATTAAAAATACGATATAAGACATCGTAATTATTTCAGGATAAAGTGGGCTATGCTTGTTTGGTTTCAAAAGAATGGGCAAAACATGAGTAGTTTAGAATTCTAATGATCAAAGCTGTATGTATTACTCAAAAGAAGTTATGATATTTCCCAAATACTGGACATTTTATCCTGTTTCTCCTGATCAAAGCAATACAAAATTCTTGGATGAGACATATGCAAATCAAAGATTTTAATTGGCCAACCAGAACCCTGTCAGACAAGGCATTAGAATGTCTTTGTCTGAAGCTAATAAATAGGGCAAGCCAAGAACCACTATCTGGAAGTTAGGCCCATTAGGACCAGAAGTTATGCCCTGATGTCTGGAAAGTTAGGCTGAAGATGACGGAACGTCAAGACCCATTGAAGCCAGCATACCAAGGAGAAGAAGTAGCAAAGAGCTCAACTGGACCAGGGAAGCAAAGTCCAATATGCTGCTCCATCCTCTCCAGCCAGCAGCACATCTACTTGCGCTCCACAGCAACACTGAATCAGCTCCTGAGTCACAGCACCACTCGCCTAACAAATCTTCACGAATCAGGTGGAGATTTCCCCATTATTCAGAATATAAGCAATAGGAACTTCTCTCATTTGCACACCTCTTAAAGGAATAGGTTGCATTCACCCTGGGTTCAATACTTGATAGCGTAAAATAGTTATCTTAATGAAAATGTTATTATAAATTTATGCCTTCATATATGTGGGACAAGCACTCTACTACTGAGCTACACCCCAACACAACAGTGTGACTGCAGAACTGATTTAGGAACATCCAGAAGCCCTCTGTACACAAGCAATCCACCACGAATGAAGAATGCCCGCAGTTTCCCGCTTTGGCGTTTCCTTTACTACAGAGTAAATTAATGGAAATGAAGACATAAGCAGGATCGTATTGATCGCGTTAAAGCTTCCAGTCACTCTGCTTGAATGAATCACTTATTTTTATATCCTGTTAGAACGTGGACAAATAACTATGGTGGAGCTGTGTAAGCAAACATTGAAGTTATTCCTATACCAGCCAATCTGAATAAAGGAGCAGACTCTTAAACTTTAAGAGACAAAAATAACACCTTATCATAGCCAATATTAATTAAAATGATATCACAGCAAAAAATTTAGTGGAGCTTTGAGTGAATCAAATTATTTTCCATTGGGTGTCTTAGTCTACATAACTTTTAAGGTGAGAGAGAGGATTGTGAAAATGTGGTTGGTGTTCTTGGAAGGGTGTTGTTAGTATAGTGGTGAGCAAAGATGTTTCTCAAGCAGGTTTGTTTCCCAGCCAACATGCCCATAAACGGTTTCAAATAGATCTATGAATCTCTGAACATACCTTTTAAAACTAGCATACTTGTTGACAGTGGCCCTTGCTCGCCAAATACCTTGACGCTGAGGAAGAGCACTACGGAAAAATACCCAACTCAACAGCGCATTGGTGGTT
Organism: Lepisosteus oculatus; assembly: GCF_040954835.1. Taxonomy (NCBI): domain Eukaryota; kingdom Metazoa; phylum Chordata; class Actinopteri; order Semionotiformes; family Lepisosteidae; genus Lepisosteus; species Lepisosteus oculatus. The sequence continues at coordinate 7,272,807 of NC_090709.1, forward strand.
CTTGCTTTCAATGCAAGGAGCTGTATTTTTCTCACATCAATCATTATTATCCAGAACAATCGGTCGCAATTGTGATTATGTCCATTGTCTTCAGCAGTGTCGATACAAGATCCTCTGAATGAAGTAGATCACTAAAGAACTGCAAAACTGAATTCTGGAGAATCGTATTAGGAGTGATGTCTGCATTCAAGCAATCCCGTACTGATGCTGAAGTCTTTGAATATCAGCTCTCTACAGATGCAGCCATTCAAAACAAGCAGGCGATACTGCATTATTTTGCGGTGCACTTGACGCAGCCTACTGCGAGTTACCGTAAATTCTCGCATAGTACCTCATAATACCACGTGGTACTGCAAGTAAAATAATAGTATCCGGAATTTCCGCAAGGTGGAGCTAATAAAGTTCAACCTCTCATGTTTGAGCTATCGCCATCAAAGTCTTTAACGAAGATATTACTAATAGTATTAATAATGAATGACCTTGGACAAGCTGTAAACTCAAAGTATCGCCCTGGTCCACATTCTTTTTTTTCATTGACCGTCTTTGTAAAAGTAACACCACAGCATTTCGCAATCACGCATTTGTTTCCAATCAGGCAAAGTACAGTAATTTTTGAGAATCTCCGATTCACCATGCCTTTCACATGCTCATAAAAGAGATTGATTTAGGAACATAAACATATTACTGTATGCAAACCATACTGTATACAGTATGTATATGTATATTTAATGTTTTTACTGTGCCCGTTTAAGTAATGAATATTTATATGGAATTTTACCACTGAAGGGAAATCTTAGTAGCTGAGCATAAAAAGAATAGGAGCATACTGTAACGCGTGTGAAGGCCATAAACTATATTAATTTTGGAACATAAACATACAGTATATGGCTGGTCTCTGTACTTTAAAGAAAAAATACACACCAGCATTCCATTTCTCCCTAAACATTTTAAGCATCGAAGTCTTTAACTAACGCCATACCGGAGTCAATAAGCATACTTTTAGAATTTGATTAAAAGGGAATATAATATGGAATCCCGTATCTAAAGAAATTAATAACGATATAATTATATTCATGTACCACAACACAAGAATAGTACACGCTGTATAATGTCTGTTGATACTGTTTCTGTAGGGCTTTTTCAACACACATCAACCGACCTTGCCAGTGGGGCTGTCGTCTAGGTTCCTGACTTATACATCACATGTTGGGTGTTCAAATCCAGCCAGAGCTGTGACTTTTCTTTTTTAAACAAACATTTCTTTGAAAAATTAAAATTTTAGTGTTAGTGTTAGGGTTACTGTCAAACTTTAAATCAACAATTGATTTAAGGACGATCTGTCAAAGTGCAATGAAATACAATATTGTTGTTGTTGTTATTGTTGTTTTTATCCTGTAAAGCATTTTGAGGAGCCACCTTTAAAGGCACTATATAAAAGCACTGATTCTTATGGAATGTGTTTTCTTTCTTCTTTTTTTCAGCATGGAATAAACCTATTACTTGATTCTTATGGATGCCCGGTTCTGCCAGGGATTAAAAAAAAAACCCATGGAATCGCGTATCTAAGGAAATAGCAGTATAACCTTATTCATGCACAAACAGTAGCATGTTACATTATTAATTTGGGTGTCTCCTCTTGCCAGAAAGCTCTAAATTGCATTTTGAGTGTGGTTTTTGACTTTTTAAAATTACAACCCATAAATAAAGCTGATACTGTTTAGACTTTTAACTATTTTAAACTATTACAGCAGCACAATGCAACCTAAATCGCTATCTTTGTCTTCTGCGTAATAATGTTCACCTCTCTGTCCAGCAAATTAACAATAGTAATAATAATTAACTTTATTGTATATATTGCCTTTAAAGGTGGCTCCTCAAAGCGCTTTACAGGATAAAAACAATAACAATACTGTTAGGCTGGGCAAACGATTTTTTTTAAAGAAATAAAAAATGAGATATAATGATGTGTTCCGGCTTAGACATTAACGAAGAGCATAACGTGGGTCATAAAGGTCATAAACAATATTAATTTTGGAACATCAACATATTATGTAAACTGTATGTTGCTGTTATTAGTATTTTAAAGAAAAAATACTGTGTTCTGTAAAATGTTTCAGGCGTTCATGTGAAGGACAACAGAGCTTTCACTGGCCGATTATCAAACTTTATTGATAAAACAAAAACAAAAACTATCCCACCAAACCAGAAAAAGAAAAAAAGAATCAAGAATAACGGACACAGCGTGAGCCTGCATTTTCTCCTCAACCCTCCACACCACACTTTTCCCTGGGTCAGAGATTAAATAAAACTTCACTCGCACCAAACAAATTACCACACACTGAACACTCAACATGTTAACCCAAATATGTCTCACAATACTTTTTTGGTACATTACTTTGCTAAAATGTATTTAAAAATAAAAACGATTACAAATGCCAGCAGAGAGAGAGACACACACACAGTTCTTCATTGTCAAAAAGTAATTGTTTTTTACTTTGTCAGCACCCAGACAAACGCAAATGCGTTATTAATGAAATGCTTTTATTCATTCTTAATCTAACTCACAAGTTGTCACAAGTTGTCATCTGTTGTTGAAGCTCTGTGAGACTAGACTCACACATGGCTAGACTTGACTATTTAACCATGAGATTATGTTTATGTTTATTAATCTTCCTTGTTATGCACTGAGAATGATAAGCACCCCACTGCGCCCGTGCGCCAGCAGAGAGAGACACACACACAGTTTTTCATTGTCAAAAATTAGTTGTTTTTTTTCTTTTGTACAATTTGTTTAACGGGAATGTTTTATTTCTGGACAGACTGTTAAACTAGAGGAAAAGAGCGCCTCTTCTTCGAAGCATTTCATTGATCCGATCACAAATTATTTTCACACAAAGTAAGTGTTGAGAATCTCAAATTCACCATGCTACTAAAGGTTTCCCGGAGATGGCAAGGCAAGGCACTTTTGCCTCTGGACCCATCGAAATTTACCGATGTCGTCCACCCCCAGTAAATTTCAAAAGTCACACGATTTCGAAACACGAGTGCGGCGTAGCGGTCGGCTCTTGCTTTCCTGTTTATGCCGATGCACTGCAAGTACAACCCCCCTCCTTCTCTTGAGTGATGTGCAACAGTTGGATATCTGGGATAATTATTCGTCCAACTGGCGTCTGTGAATTCCGCTCTGTAAACGGTGCTTCCTGAGGGGAGATAGACGGCTGGGACAGCGTCAGCCAGGTCCTGGGCGGTGGTGAGCAGAGAGGTCGGAATGGAGTGTCCTGAGGCGGTGTGTGATCTGTGGGGGGCAGAGCTTCTGCCAGGCATTGCAACCTGCGCGTTGGGGGGAGGCACTCATCGGGAGACAGCTGCTCAAGTGTTTGACTGCCGGTACACACTGTCTCCGGCTTCTGCATCTTCAGGAGTGTCTCTAGCTTCCCAATCCTCCCCTGTACTGCGTCGTACTGCTCCCGCTGCTGCCGAAAAGTCTCCACACAGGTGCTGCTTCCACAGGTTGGCACCCTGGCCAGAGGCCGAGAGCAGAGTCCCATGGCCTGTGGCAAAATAACATAATTCATGTAAGAAATAAAGTCACACAGTAGTATTCATCAGTTGTGGAACAGACGTCAAAATAAACTTTTCTTTTTATCCATCTTACCGCTTTCTTTTTTACTGTCCTGGTGGTAGATTTTGAAGATCGTTTCGCTCGTGCTGTGTTTTCTTGAAGAACAGGCTACGAAGAAATATTTATAATTGAATGTATAATTCAAAACGGCAATACCTTGTAATATGCGCTATAATAGCGTATTTCAGATGAAGTCTGCTGTATTTGCTTACCCTTCGCTCTTTGCAAACTGGGGCGGCAGAAGCACCTCGTCTCTTCCCGTAAAAGGTCTTGGTCTGCATACTGTACTGTGGTCGCTGTAGTGCAGGCTCGCAGTTTTTTTTTTTGTGATGGGAACTCACCTGATCCCTTGGTGTATTTATGCTATATTCTCATGTACGGCTAGAATGTGTTCATTGTCTTCCAATGAAAGGCAGGTTCCTTTTGCCGAAGTCGGGAGACATTAGAGGCTTGCCACACCCGGACTGTTAAACTAACGCATTAGCATGTCAAAGCTATCCCATTGATGAGCCTGGTGCAATAATTGCTTTGTTCCTTGATTTTTTGATCTGCATTAATTACAGAAATCAAGTTCCTGATCTATGCAGATGACCTGGTCCTGGTGTCTCCCACAGAACAGGGGCTGCGGAGGAACCTGGCACTACTGGAGCAGCACTGTCAGACCTGGGCACTGACAGTCAATCTGGACAAGAACAGAGTTATGGTTTTCCAGAAAAAAAGCCAGACCTCAGGGAAACAACAATAAAACATTAACATCTAACAACGGGTGCAGAGCCAAATTAGGCCAGTACCCACTATTGTTAAACATACAGAAAAGAATATTAAAGTATTGGCTTTAATATTAGCCGTACAGAACATTAAAGTGCCCCTTTCCATTCAGTGGGTGTCTGAGCAGCTGTGTCTTATCTTCTGACAGTCGCTGTTGTGAATGTCTGTACAGTGTATCTTATTTTTAGTACTATATTTTTATATTATATTCCCTATTAATCAAACTCTAAGAGTATGTATCGGCTTGCCCCCCCACCCCCCTCCCGCCCCTCTCTGTGTACAGTAGAGCCTCCTGTCCAGCCAGTACAGGAGGCTCTACTGTACACAGAGAGTGGCGGGAGGGGGGAACAAGCTGTCCAGCCATGTGGAATACTACAGAACCCTAAACAGACAATACACACTACCAGAATATTTGACCGAGATATCCAGACACAGCTGGATGAGCTCCACCAGCCAGAACAGGCAAATAAGATACACTCCACAGACATTCACAACAGCGACATATCATAAAACTTTTGCACATATTGTTAAATTATTACTTGTTTTTCAGGCAGTTAAAAAAACACTTGAATTACTTATCCAGTCTCTCGAAATAAAATTATTTTTCAAGCAATGTAACTAACATTGGGCAATATGTTTATTTTTTAATCTAACATTGACAGCCACATCTTAAATCTTGTCAGTCAGCTCTTTTTTCTCTATTTGTATTGTGGCGATTCAAACAACTTGGGATAACAAGTGGTCTCAAAGTCACCGAGCTCACAGAGCTTCAACAACAGATGACAACTTCCTTAGTCCTTCCTTAGTCTTCCTGAAATTGTCAGATTATGAGTGAATAAAAGCATGTTATTAAAAACCCGTTCGTGTTTGTTTGGGAGCTATATTATGTATTTTTCATATGTAAGATATAATGCTGTGTTCCTGCTTACACATCGCACGACTTTATAAGCTAGAAAAACAGGTTTCGATTTGTGTCTTTTTCACATTATCTGGCGAGCCTTGTTTTGTCAAAGAACCAGAGATCATCTCGCTTTCAAAAGACATACTTTGAAAAGACCGCAAATGTATTAGCAAGGGTTAATTGCACTATGGACCGCACAAAGAAATGTAAAATAGTCTTCTTTAGGTGTGAGGGCAGAAGTGGATTGCAGCAGGAATACACAGCAAATGAAAACAAAAAACAGGGCAGGTGAGACGAGTATCCAAACAGTGAGAGATCAGAAAAAGGAAACAATTGTTACGCCCGGGTTTTCAACGCAATTTTTTTAAACTTGCTAATGCATCAGACACATTTCCTGGCGTATTGTGTTTTAAATAAAATAGGAGTGTCTTTCCATGGTATTAGCTCATTGGTATGGTGTAAGTTTTATCTGTACCATACTGTATACAGGTACAGACTTCAAGCTGCACCACTGTATCGCTTTGGCAAGGAGACGGAGGCCAAAATCACGAAGACTCTCTCACACCAAATAATGAAGATGAAAGGAAACGGGAAGTCAACACGAGATATTGTACAGCATTTGGCTTTGATGGACATCTTTGTTTGTGAAAGCACAGTGAAACGACATTATAAAGGGGAGAGGAGGCAAAGAGAATCTAAACCGAGGACGATTCAAAGGTAAATAACTTTCTAAAAATGCTTTTCTTGCATGTAAATACAACTACGCACATTATTTTTATAACTAACTGTTGATCTCTTTTTTTTCAAGTCCTATGGTGCGAGCCATCGACAGACTGATGGATGAAAGTGATGAGCTATCGGCAATACAAGTTCAAGGTCAAAGACGGCTATGGTCTGACCTCTGTGCGAGCGTGATTCCGACATCGATAAGAAGAGTGCGCAGAAAGCTTGGATGGAGATATAAAAAAAAACAACTCATGCCCCATGATAAGGGTAAAAAACAAAGAGGAAAGACTCAAATAAGTGCTCCAATGGATTGAACAGGGAGAGGGCATTTCATGATTTGCTGGCATTTCATTGCCAGCAGCCATATCACTCTGCAACTCCCAACTGGCAATGTGTTGAAGCTAAACAGGTGTGAGCCTGGTCAGTACCTGGATGGGAGACCTCCTGGGAAAAACTAAGGTTGCTGCTGGGAGAGGTGTTAGTGGGGCCAGCATGGGGCACTCACCCTGTGGTTTGTGTGGGTCCTAATGCCTCAGCATAGTGATGGGGAAACTATACTGTACACAGGTGCTGTCCTTCGGATGAGATAAAACTGAGTAAAACTGAGGTCCTGACTCTCTGTGGTCATTAAAAATCCCAGGGTGCTTCTCGAAAAGAGTAGGGGTGTAACCCTGGCATCCTGGCCAATTTTCCCATTGGCCCTTACCAATCATGGCCTCCTAATAATCCCCATCTATGAATTGGCTTCATTACTCTGCTCTCCTCCCCACTGATAGCTGGTGTGTGGTGAGTGTTCTGGCGCACTATGGCTGCCGTTGCATCATCCAGGTGGGGCTGCACATTGGTGGAAGGGAGTCCCTTTTAACTGTAAAGTGCTTTGAGTGGAGTGTCCAGAAAAGCGCTATATAAGTGTAAACAATTATTATTATGATGTACTTTTCACTGATGAAACAACAGTAGCTCTGGAACAGTTTTCAACCATGTCATTTTGTAAAAAGGGGAGATATGTGGACAAGCCAAAGCCCAAACATTCACTTAAGGTTCACGTCTAGGGGGGTATATCTAGAAGAGACCTGGGACCACTTCTTATTTTCGAAGGAATTATGGATCGTGAATTCTTCTAGGAAGTCGCGGTCAAACAGCATGCCGCCCCATACTGTATATCAGTGAGCACTTTGGATCAAGACACCGTCTCTTTCAAGACAACAATACAAAACACACAGCAGCAAAGGCGAGGCTTATAGCAGAAGGAGTGAACTGGGTGAAAACTCCAGCCGAATCCTCAGATTTAAATCCAATTGAGATGGTATGGCATTTGCTGAAAGACTATATTCAGAAAATTGCTAAACCTAGCACAAAGGGTGGAGTGGTGGCTCTGTGGCTAAGGATCTGCACCTGTGACTGAAAGGTTGTCAGTTCAAATCCTGCAGCCAGCAGAGGAATCCTACTCTGTTGGACCCCTGAGCAACACCCTTAGCCCTACCTGCTCCAGGGGCGCTGTACAATGGCAGACCCTGCACTCTGACCCCAAGCTTCTCTCCATGTCTGTGTCTCCATGGAGAAAAGCTTGGGTATGTGAAAAGATGAATTCCTAATGCAAGAAATTGTATAGGGCTAATAAAGAAACATTATTATTATTACAAAGCAAGAACTGATCAGTGAGATCTACAAGTTCTGGGAGGAAGAACTGATAGAACAAAATTGCAACAATTTTATTAACAGGCTGTTTCGTGTTCTTCCTAGGATTGTTGAGCGGGTGGGGGCATTCGGGAATGTGAGTTATGTGAGTCAGATTATGAATGAATAAAACCATTTTATTAAAAATTTTATAAGGGAGAGTGACATAAAGAAGACTCCTTGCCCCCGTCTTGATTAAAATTTTATTTTATTTTTTCAAAATCTGGCAATGCCAGACAGAATTCACATTCGCTGTAGCCAAAGGGCCTTGCAGATCAGAAAATCAAGGAACGAAACAATTCTCGCGCCCGGCTCCTCAATGGAATCGCTTTAACCTGCTAATGCGTTGATGTAACAGACAAGATGTAAAAATGGTTAACATAAGTCAGTTCTGCCTGAAAATTAGACTTCTAAGCAACAGGGGTTTATGGCAGGAAAGGGGGTTAACTGATAAGGATTCCAGATGCAGCCAGGAACCCCCTGGGGGCATAATCTTAAACTGACCATTTGGCCAGGGCCTCTTAATTGGCCAAATACCATGACACCCCCCCTTACCATAACACCGAATGACGTCCAAAGCAGCAAGGAAGGACTATATAACCTAAAAGTTTGTACCGGCACATCGAACAATACTTCGGTTTTGTTGTTTCTTGCGGGAAACAAGACTTCGGCTTTATTGTTCCTTGCATGCAATAAACTCATCTGTTTTACTTCATCTCGGGATCCAGAACCTTATTCTTTCTGTTACAACAGCGTCAAACACATTTTCTGGTGTATAGTGTTTTAAAGAAGAAGGGAGTTTTTTAAAATATATTTTAGAAAAGTGTAATCTATACTAAAAAGCTGTATTTATTCAATACCACTTGATAGTTACATTAATAGAGATAAGAATTCAAGTTGATACTGTTTAGACTTTTAATTATTTTAGAAAGAGAGAGATTTCCATTTAAATTGCAACACGTGTTTAATTAAATGTCTTTATAGATTCACAATATGTAACGGAAATCGTAAATGTCTTCTGCATAATAATGTTCACCTCTCTGTCCAGCAAATTAACAATAGTAATAATAATTAACTTTATTGTATATAGCGTCTTTAAAGGTGGCTTCTCAAAGCGCTTTACAGGATAGAAACAACAATAACAACAACAACAATATTGTATTTCATTGCACTTTGACAGATCGTCTTTAAATCAATTGTTGATTTAAAGTTTGACAGTAAATGTTGATATTGTAACGCATACAGCCTCCATTGCTCTCCATCTGCTCTCATTGACAGCTGACACTCCTCCATACACTCAAGTGAAAAGTTAATAACGCCAATGTAAACGTCGTATTTACAATTTGTTGATAATAAAAATATTAAGTTCACTAAAGCTTTCTCAGTCAAGTCAGGGAGCTGTGTAAGCATGCATAGGCAGCTGTGTAAGCATGCATAGGCAGCAAAAGATCAGCTAAACTGGGAAGATGCGACACCGAAGATTATATTAATAACCTTTTAAATCTGAAGGGAGATCTAAAGGGATCCCCACACGATACAGGTTCCTGCTACTGGAGCGATTCAGAGGGAAAGACGGTGACTACTCATTGTTATTAAAAAATGACTTAGATTTGAACATGTTGTGATATTTAGAAATATAAAAAAGTCAATTAATTGTCCATAATATAATAAAAAAAATTGTGGCGCTAGCTGGATTTGAACAGCTAACCTCCCACTTATAAGGCAGGCATTTAAATCATCACACCACTCACATGACAAGTGGTGAGACAGCCCTACACATATCAATAGACACTGTATGTGTACAGTATATACTACTGTTTGTGTTACAGTACATGAATATAATTATATCATTATTATTTTTTTTAGATATGCAATTCCATGTTATATTCCCTATTAATCAAATTCTAAAAGTATGCTCGTTTACTCCGGTATCGAGCGTATTCGCAGAAAAGCTTAAAACTATCACTTTTCTCACAGAGTACTGTATACTGTATAAACGTCCAGTAACATGGTCAGAGGAAGCAAGGAGCACGTAAAAACGTTTCCAAAATAACCACATTTAAGACTTTGATGCTTAAAATTTTTAGGGAGAAATGGAACACTGGTGTGTATTTTTTCTTTAAAGTACCGAGACCAGCCATATACAATTTACATAATATGTTTATGTTCCTGAATTAATATCGTTTATGATCTTCAAATGCGTTATGCTCCTATTCTTTTTATGCTCAGCTACTAAAATTTCCCTTCAGTGGTAAAATTCCATAAAATATTCAATACTAAGCAGATTAAAATGTGCACAGTAAAGACATTAAATGATTAAATCTTTCCACGACCGACCAACGCACCACAAGTGCCCCTGTCGGTCATTTTGGCCAGCCAATCACGTACCGTGGTATGACGCATTATGACGTAGGGGAAATACCTGCAGCACGTGTTTGTACCACGCACTTTGAATGGCTGCATCTGTATTTCTGATTGAGCGCTGAGTGCAAAGGTTGAATAAGCTTTGGTCCTGCCAACGATTCGGTGTGAAAAAGCACAGCATTAAAGTTTCACAGACAAATGCAGCATGCCGACAAAACCAATTTTAAAAACAACTACGGCACACTACGATTCGCACTGACTCAAAAGTGATCACGACAGATGTTGTTCCCTGCATAACGCTGAAGGGACCAAAGAGCATTGCTGTTAGGAAGAAAAAATGAGGCTTTTTTCTGCCTTGATGTTAAGCTGACAAAGACTATCTTGAAACACCTAGTTCAGTCTCTTGATAGACTGTCAAGCAAAGCTTTTACCCATTGAACTCGCAATAGAAGGATTGTCTTAACCCACAAACACTTAGCAGCAGCGAAATTCAAACCTACCCCTGCAAAGAAATTGGAGCACAAACCCAGCACCTTAGACCACCCAGCCACACTCACAACATCTTACTTTTTCAGAGAACACCGGGTTCAGCTCTAGGTGTGTGACGTGTGGAAACGACTGCACCTTCGTTTTCCGAGATGTTTCCTATCACTTCTTTGTCAGCTAAGAATATAGTTCTTCTTTGGAGCAGGCTTCAGACCTTTTATTTTATTTATAAAGGAGGGCGCATTCAGAAACGTGTAATTCCTGTTTTAGAAATGCTTTGGGCGGTGTGTTTTATATAACGCACAAACAGTATTCTAATTGTATACTGTAGACCTGTGTAGCAATCGTACTGGATGTGACTGGGATTCTGAAATGTTTCTTGAAAAGGTATTTAGCGTTGCTTTAATCTATTATAAAAAAGTGACCCGAAACTTCCAACCTTCCAATCACTGATGTCGCTCTCCCTAAACCTGTACGTGATGTTTTGCTGATGTGCAATGTGCCTTTACTCCTGTATTAAAAATTACCTCTGTTGTCGGGCGGAGTTGAAGGAGAACTACACAGAAAAAGTATGTAACGATAAAATGTTTCTATACTTCAGAATGTCCCTTTAAATCTGTCGGTGTGGGGAGCGGGCAAGCACAGAGCTTTTACAGATACTCATGATGTTTCTCATGGGGTGTTACCTGCTGTAGCATCTCTCTCCATGCCTTTAGAAAGAAAAGAGTGGCTCCAGTGCAAGGTAAGGTCAGAACAGCTGGTCTGATTGTCTTAGAAAACAAGAAATTAAAATCAACAGGGAAATTAAACAATACAGAAATCAGTGCAGTATACAATAGGAAGCTATCAAACAAAATGCTCAGCAAAAATCGTAGTTGAGTAAATTGGTGTAAAAAAAAATATTTGTAAGCAAAGGAGAGCCCGCACTGCGTGTGAAACACATCAATCGTTCAGCATTTCTGAAATGTTTAATTGAATTGACAAAGAAATCCTCTCCTTAAACTTCAAAAAAGGATTATCTGTGGAGCCAGCAGGTGTAACACTGCAGTTGCCCGTTTCTCACAGGTGTTTGAAGTTGTGGATAACATTTAGCAGGTTTGGCGCCGTGGCTTAGCTGGTTAAGACGCCTCACTAAAAACCAGGAGACCCTGGGTGCGAATCCCAGCGGTATCTATTCATAGACAACAGGCCACTCATTGTCAATATTTATGGAGCTTAATTTAAAGACAACGGGAGAAGCATGAGTTACAGCTTTCTGTAACTGTTTTATATCACTATGTAGCGGTTGGCTCTGTGGCGCAATGGAGAGTGCTTTGGACTTCTAGGCCTTGATAGAATGAAGTCATTCAAAGGTTGTGGATTTGAATCCCACCGGGGTCATGTAACATTTTGATTAAACCTTTCGAAATCCTCTAAGAATTGGTTTTGATCAAGTCAAATAAAGGACTTCTTAAGAGTCCACAGTTGAAAATGAACCAGCAGCCACAAGAAACAAATTAGCACTGGATTGTGATCACATCCTTGCACTGGCTTCCTTTCAACTTCAAAATCCTCATGCTCACCTATAAGGCTCTCCATGGCTTGGCACCTCAGTACCTGTCTGGGTTATCGCCCTACTTCCCACCTCACAACCTTCGCTCTTCTAATTGTGTTTTTCTATCTGTCCCCCAGTCCATCTACACTCTATGAGTGACAGGGCCTTCTCCTGTTTTGCCCCAAAGTGTACACCTACACTCTCACACAGATTTACACTCACAGACACATTACACATTTATACACACAATCAGACACTCACACACTGACATGTATACACTCACACATGCTATCATCATTAATACTCACATAGACACAGACACTACACACTGACAGACATACCCACACATACAAAACTACACACTGACAGACACCACACACTCACAGACACACACCATACACACACATTCACAGGCAAGCATTCACAGAAACAAATAGACACTACGCATACTCGCAGACACACACTTATAGACACCAAACACTCAGAGACCCCACATGCTCACACACTAACAGCCCACACACGCCCAGACATGCACCTACACACGCACAGATACCACAAACACACTTATCTACAGATACACAATAACTAACACAAATATAAATACTACTAATACTACCACAGTAACACTATCACTAACACTGACACAAACTACTAATAATAACAGCAATGCTGTTACTAAAACTAACATTACTACTAGTGTTAATACTCTAACAGTAACACTATAATTAGAATTAATATTAACATGAATATGAACATTAAAACTAAAACAATCAGTAGTGCCACTGTCATTAATACTCACATGAACACTAGCATTAAAACTACCAGTTGTAATCTCACTAATATTAACATGAAGACACTGGTATTAGTATTAGTTGCTACCCGTGACGTCACACCGCTCTCTGTGACAAATGCGAGACACTTAGACGCGTGCAGTGATGGGGCACCTGTCGCCGTGGTTACCATTCTTATGATTTATAAACACTGGAAAAATGCATTTAAACTGCTACTTACATACATTTATTAACTTGAAATAGCATTTTCTAGCTCTAGGATACAGTTACGTAAATAATAATATGAATAATCATTGTTTAATTTCGGTTTGAACATTATTAACCCTAAACGCACTATGGTAATTGGTCGATACAGTCTTTATTAACTGTTTTCTAGATATTCAAACAGGATCAAGAAAAGAATCAGTACTCACCAATCGGTGAAGTTAATCGATTTTTCTACGGTTCTTCAGTTGAAATAATTGGTTGTCGATAGATAAGTGATCAATAACTCTTCTCCGTGCGCTCCGTGCGCCTCCCGCGCTCTTTCTCTCTCTGATCCCGGCGCTCCGGCTGGTGTCTGTGACGTCACAGCGCTAATTCTGACAGAGCAGAGCGAGTCTCTGCTGCTTTTGTGTGTCTTTTTCATGAATGCCAGAGGTACTCGAAATGTTTAAAAAAGAAAAGCGTTTTTTTTGTTATGTAAAAAAGTGAGTGCTGATTTTTATTTTATACAGGAAACGCATGCATGTTGAAACACTATTTAAGTTCTATAAACAACTGAGCAAGGAAAACATGATATATGTAAAAATACAATTTGATCACATAATTTACTTCATTACTTCTGGTGGTTAAATGTTTTTTTTTCGGTTTGTTTTTTTCTCTTGTACCTGTTTCTGATCCTCTGGTTGAAGTTATATTTGTAAATTCTATACGTTTATTTATTTTCTTTTTTAAATAGCGCATCTCTGCTGGAGGAGACTCCTGTCCGGAGCCCGGAGGGCTTTTCATACAAATATAACATCTCCAAAAAAACTAAACCGGGCTGTGAAGAGAGGTGATTTATAACACTTGGAGAAGGAGAGAGACAAACGGAGGAATGAAATTCATTAAACAGAAAAAAAATAGTTTACTTCACAGATTAATGTGTTACAAAGCATACCCGTGTGGAGCAGTAGAGAATGAGCACGAGTCCCTGAAATAAGCGCTTTTAAGGGTTTTACACGAATCATCAGAGTATACATGTAGAAGCCAGGAGGATTAGACTCATGTACTCATGTACTCATTAAAATGTGTATCCTGGTTTTATTTTCACCCAGCTCTCAGCTCTATAGGTAGTCTGATGATTTAAATTAACTGTATAACTGTTACAAGACTTCATCTAATTGTACATTTATAAGACTGTGAGACACTTGTGAGAGCAGCTGAATCCCAGGGCTGGTGTAGAATCACCAGAGCACTGCTCAGAGCTACAGACTGGTCAACTGGTCACTATTGTAGTTACGACCATCGGCCTTTGGCTACTAATAATCAATATACTGATCAGAGTGTCAATACTGGTGTTTATTACATAAATACAAAGATAATTCCACACTCACTTGTGTTATAAAACACTTAAAAAACATGTTTGGAGGCTGATATACAGTAAAGAAAGTAATACTGAAGGGCTGGAAGTCCTGGAAAGGGTTAATAGAAACTTCTTGCTTCTGCCCTGGAACAGAGCCCACAGCTGCCAGATCAGTGAGCCCTGAGCCCAGTTCACAGAGAGGAGAACCAGGAGCTCTTTTATGTCTCTAAGAGGGCTGGGAGAAAGGAGAAAAGGGGGAGATGTGACCTGAGTCCAGGCTGTTCTGTCTGATATTGTTCATGTAGCAGCACTGATTGCCTGAATATGTTCTGGTTCTGGATTGTGAGGATAGAGAGCAGTACGGAGTTGAGCTTCTGTCTGAGTGTGAGTCTGAGCTGTGAATCTGACTGAAAAGAGAATAATGATTTTTTATTCTGTCTCTGAGAATTTTTCTTCTTTGCCAAGTGGTGTTACATCCCCTTCAGATACTCTGCACAGACTGCCAGAAAGAAGAGGAGAGAGAGATGGGCAGATAAAAGCACACACAGCGAGAGAGACATACGTCTTGATTTACTTTGAAGCAAGTGTTCATTTCTTTTATGGAACAAGTTGTTTCTGAACTTCAAGAAATTCATACAACTTCTGAAAGATAAAATACAAATCTTGCTTCTCAGGACAGAAGAAATGCTTCCAAAAAATGCCAGTGATTTTTTCTCCTTTTAACGAAAAGTGGAGAAAAACAACAGCAGTGCATCTCCGTCGGCTTGATTTAGCTTAATACAAGTATTCACTTCCTTTTCTGTAGATTACAGCCTGCGAAAGATTAAATGAAGTTCTTGGTTACTCTTGGTCAGTGCAGAAGAAATACTGCCAGCTAGCAGGAAAATGACAGTATTTTATTTTCTTTAACTACAAACATGTGAGTTGTGAAAAGCAATGGGAATGTGTCCCTGTGCAACTGTTAAATAAAGGGCTGGTGGGTCAAACGCACTCAGGGACGCGCTTCAAATTGTGATGATGTAAACAAAATCTCCACTAAAAATTGAAGGGATTTCTTCGCAAACCCTCTTGAATGTTGCAGGAAATCCTCGTGTTTTACTCGTGTGGAACTACAACAAGTAAACAATTAAGTACCTAAGTCAATGTCCAAGAAAACCATCTTCACGTGTGGAATTTTTCTTTAACTGGCTGTTGGGAGAATTCATTTCTACACCCGTTGTATCCTTAGCAAAAATATTTTAAAATTAGAACACAGATTTGTTGGAGAACTTGACAATCCTTGACAATCATTAAATGAGCATTATACAAATGTGTGTTGATATTTTTAATATGTACCTTAATTGTAATATATATATACATAATTGCTTTGATATGGATGTTCATTTGAAGGAATTGAGGAAACTATGAAAGATCGCAGAACAACCAAAGATACATTTGGGCATCTGCTATTGGTAAAGATGAAAGAGTACTGTAAGTGTGAAGCTTGCAGACACACGAGAGAAAAAATCAGTTTTAATGCACTTCATTAAACTGATGGTGTGCTTATCAATTGTGCATAAAATGTACATAGCAGAAGACGGTTTCGATCCATTGACCTCTGGGTTATGGGCCCAGCACGCTTCCGCTGCGCCACTCTGCTGACAGTGGCTGCTGAGTGATTCAACAAAACTGCTCTATCTTTGATTTCTAAAAGTGCGTCCGAGATGAAAAGTCTCAACGGTAAACTCAGACGTCACTTTGAGCACTTGGTCTTTCAAAGTACAAATCATCACACACTGCTCTACATGGGCGTGTCTTCAATATCGTTGAGAACCAAACCTTCTGCTTTCCAAGGCAACTGATTCTTTCGTCGTTAATTCCCAAATCTTCACTGAGAATCAGTGAAACGAAAATCAAACACATGTACATACTGTACTCGCGTCGTAGCGTAAACGAAAAATGATGGAAGCATTTGAGAAATAACAGGAGTAGTCTGAACAGCTCCAGCCTATCAACTGCTTTACAAAGTGATCGCTACCTCCACACCCAGTTTATAACACTGAAAATGATTCAGCAAGCACAGCAAAGTTCTAAAACCAGCGAATGCATCTGCATACATAAGATGTCAATTTTTCAAAAGTAAAATCTTCAGCTTTGAAAGATTGTCATTCATACAGTATATACTCATTTTTCTCTTTTTTACATTTTCGAGAAACAAACTGTCTTGTAATTAAGGCTGCATTAGAAAATGTGTATCTTGGTTTGCTAAATTAAAATCGGCACATCCCAGTGGGCAAAAGATGTAGAATATACAGTACGACTATTAAACGCATACCAGACGTGTAAATGTGCTCCGTAACTGGTCTAGAATGAAATTCTAATATACGTGTATCGTTATACGTCAATTAGACATCTATGATTATATGTTTATTATACATAAATGGTTGGAGTTCTATTACACGGATACATTTAGACGACTATTGTAAATATATAAAGGTCTATTATACATCAAAGAAAGAATTTTATAGGTGTAGAAACAAGTAAATAAAGCCAATGATTTGTTTTAGAAATTTATTCTTAAAATATACAATTATTCACACCTGAAAAATATATAGTTCAAATTATACATTATATACAATATTGTAATCAACAAATGTCTAATCATCATGAAAAACACAACTAGTAAACTTCAGTTACAAATTCTAGTAACATGGCAATATATATATATAGTAATGACAAACACAAACTAATTACATGAACACGCTACTATTTAACTCAAAACCACATTTCGATTCAAATATAAATTTTAAAATTTACAACTTCTGTATTTTCACGAAAATATTATTAATGTAGGACAAACGCTACTTTCTAATAAAGACAGAAACTGTTTTGTGTCTCATGGTGATCCTTCTCTCGATACTAATGAAATGTTTAATATGATCCCTCGAGAAAAAAAAGGAGTCAATTTCTGCCTGGAATGATTGATGCCCCATCAAACATTTTGTAATATCCCTGGAAGTTTATACAGTAGAATCCTGGTTCGTAGCTTAAATTCAAGGTAAACAAGACTAAGGAAACGAGTTGGAAACTTGATGTCGAAGTGGGATTTAAATCACCCGGAACATTTCACTACATTGGGCAGTATGTGCAAGAGAGCAATGTCTGATGTCCTTCGATAGCTCAGTTGGTAGAATGGAGCAGTGTAGACTCAATGGGGAATCCTTAGGTTGCTGGTTTGATTCTGGCTTGAAGAAAGGTGCTTTTTATGTACTTTAATCAAAGAGTTAAAAGAGGGAATCTGTTTCATTCAGACATTGATCAAAAGCTCAATAAACGACGAAGCAGAGGCTCCTGTTCCGAATTCAGCCCACGTCTGATTGTCTTGTTTTGGCCAAGATCTGATCTTTGTATTAAGGGACTACACTGTCTGCTTTGTAATTCAAAAATACATACAAATGTCAAGTTTTTTTGTAGATATAAAGGTGTTCTCTGTTTTCAAAGGATAATTGGCATAATGATTTGGTATTGATTTTGTATCGTTGTATTATAAAGTTTGTGCTTTCTGTGTTTTTATCGTATTGTGCAAGCACGGCACACATCTGTTTATACTAGCGGTGAATTGTACATTTTTATTAAGTAAAAGCTACTGTGCACTTCTGGGAGTATAACAGGTTCGATATAAAGTGGCAAAAATATAAAAGGGGAAAATACCCCAGACTGCGTGTAAAGCCCTATTGTGACTGTTTTAGATAAAAATGGCGTACTGTGCACGAAATGTTGCAGAAACACAATCTGATATTTTGATCATTATTATTTTAATAATTTGATCAAATTGAGGCCCAGGTCCCTATCCCTCGGGAGGGGGATCAGAATACCTCCTGGGTATCCCTGCCTGTCGTAAGAGGCGACTAAAATGGTTGCGTCAGGAAGGGCATCCGACGTAAAACCATCTTGCCTAAACCATGGTTGCAAAGAACACAAAGCACATACCGGATCGGCCGGGGCCCGGGTTAACAACGTCCGCCATTAGTGCTGTGTCCCAACAGGGTACTAATGGAAATTATGCTACTGTGGGGAAAACTGTAGAGTGGGGGCTACAGAAAAGAAACAAGGTGAAGGGGCCTGGAAGGAATGTTAAGTCAATGAGAGTGGGGAGTTGGAATGTTGGCACCATGACAGGGAGAGGGAGAGAATTGGTTGAAACTATGGCAAGGAGAAAAGTGGAGATCTTGTGTGTGCAAGAAACCAAGTGGAAAGGAAACAGCTCAAGACACCTAGGAGAGGGATACAAGATTCTATATGCTGGAAAGAGTACCAAAATGAATGGAGTGGGTGTGATAGTGTGCAAAGACCTAGCAGACAAGATAGTGAGGGTGGTTAGACACTCAGACAGGATTATCAATGTACAGGTGGCTTTTGAGAGTGGGTTATGGAATATCATCTCTGTATATGCACCACAGGTAGGAAGACCACAGGAGGAAAAGGATAGCTTTTTGGAAGATCTCGAAGAAGTGGTTAGCAGAATCCCAGGAAATGAAATGGTGGTAATTGGAGGAGACTTCAATGCACATTTAGGAGAGAAATGCCCAGATTATCCAGATGAACATGGTCAGAGAGGGCCAGGAGAGAGAAATGAAGAAGGAGGAAGGCTACTAGAAACACTCCAAGCTCTTGAATTGTTTGCAGTGAACACAGGGTTCACGAAGAATTATGAGCAAAAGGTGACATACAGGAGTGGAGGCCATGATACCCAAATAGATTACATATTAGTGAGAAGAATTGATAGAGCGAAAGTCCAAGATGCTAAAGTCCTGCCCTATGAGGCTGTTACCAGACAACACAGGCTACTGGTGATGGACATCACAATATTGAAGGAGCGAAGAATAAGGCAGAGGAAACACCCAGCACGAACAAAAGTGTGGAAACTGAGAGAAAACAAAGTAGATTTCAACAGGCTGGTGAAAGAAATGAAAAACAACACAGAGGAAACAGAGGAGCCTTCAGTTGAAGAAGAGTGGACTGAGATGAGCCACATCCTAGAAGAGGCTGCTACCAGGGTTTGTGGAAAGACAAGAGGAGGCAGACCGAGGGAAAATGAAGAGTGGTGGTGGGATATGGAAGTTCAGGAAACACTGAAGGAAAAGAAAAAAGCATACAAGGCACTGAAAAATGGCACTGGAGAATTACAAGAATATAAGAGACTAAAGAAGGTAGCAAAAAGAAGTGAAGCAAGAGCAAAGGAAAGAGCCTGGAAAGAATGGTATGAGAAACTTGAAACAAAGGAAGGAGAGGACCAAATCTACAAGATTGCTAAACATAGAGCGGGACAGAAAAAAGATATTATCCGGGTGGCGGTACTCAAGGATGGAGAAGGCAGAGTCTTGATTAAAGAAGAACAGATCAAGCAAAGATGGCTGGAGTACTTCAAAAATCTGTTAAATGTAGAAAATGAGAGGGAGAACCTAGTGGAGGCAGACGTAGTGTGTGGACCAATCCAAGAAATTTCAGTAAAGGAAGTGACAGAAGCTATCAAAGAGATGAAAGTGGGCAAAGCAACTGGACCATCAGGAATAGCAGCAGAACACTTTAAGAACCTCGATGAAGAGGGGATTCAGTGGCTGACGAGATTGCTAAACAATATTGCAAAGGAAGAGAGAATTCCAGAAGAATGGACAAAAAGCAGTATGGTTACCATCTACAAGGAGAAAGGAGACCCAATGGAGTGTAAAAACTATAGAGGAATAAAACTTCTGGAACATGGATTGAAAATCCTGGAAAAAATTCTGGACAAGAGACTCAGGAAGATAATCAGGATCCACAACTCACAATTTGGATTCTCAGCGGGGAAAAGCACAACAGATGCCATTTTTGTGATGAGACAGTTACAGGAGAAGACACTAGAGAAAGGGAAAAAGCTGTATGTGGCCTTTCTGGACTTGGAGAAGGCATATGACCGTGTGCCCAGAGAGGTGGTGTATTGGTGCTTGAGGAAGAAAGGAGTACCAGAAAGCATGGTGAAGTTAGTTCAAGCAACCTATAGAGATGCAACTACGAAGATGATAACACAACAGGGAGAGACAAAAGAGTTTGAAATCACAGTTGGAGTACACCAAGGATCAGCACTAAGTCCTTTCCTTTTCATAAACATTATTGACACACTGACAGAGGAGGTAAGAACAGAAGTGCCTTGGGAACTCATCTTTGCTGATGATGTGGCACTGATGGCAGACTCAGAAGTAGAACTACAGGAGAAAGTGTTCAAATGGCAGAGGAGTCTGGAAAAGGGTGGACTGAAAATGAATGCAGAAAAATCTGAAATAATGGTAATGGAGAGAAGAGGAGATACTATGACCAATGTTGAGGAGACAAATGGAGGAAAACTGAAACAAGTTGATGACTTTAAATACCTTGGATCAAAACTGGTAAAGGGAGGATAAACACTGGAGGCAGTAAAACAAAGAGTGAAAGCTGGATGGAACAAGTGGAGAGAAATAACTGGAATAATCTGTGACAGGAAAATTCCCAGAAAGTTAAAGTGCAAAATGTACAAGACTGTGATTAGACCTGTACTACTATATGGAGCTGAATGCTTGGCAGTTGGAAAGAGGGAAGAGAACTTGATGAGAAGAACTGAAATGAGGATGTTGAGATGGATTCTGCAGATTTCAATGAAGGATAAGATCAGAAATGAAGAAATCCGTAGACGATGTAGGGTGGTGGATGTGGTTGAGAAGATGCGAGAGGCGAGGTTACGGTGGTATGGACATATCATGAGGAGGGACGTTGAGGAAGTAACAAAGAGGGTAATGGGATTTGAGGTGGAAGGTAACAGAGGAAGAGGCAGGCCTAGAAAGAGATGGATAGATTGTGTGAGAAAAGATATGGAGGTATGTGAAGTGAGTGAGAAAGATGTGCTCGACAGAGACAAATGGAGAAGAGCAACCAAAGCAGCTGACCCCAGGACAGTCTGGGACTAAGGCTGTGAAAAAGAAGAAGAAGAAGAAGAGGCCCAGGTCCCAAATCTTCAGTTCTGATTTTTTAAGTGATATCTTTCCTTCCTGTCGTGGAAGTCACACGATGTGAGCAATTGTTTTTTTTTTTTAACGTTACGATCCAAAGAGCCTCAGACGCACTGTAACCAAACCAGGATGGATTCTGCTGGGAGCCGGACTGAGCTCATTCTCACTGCCTGTGCTGAAAACAGAATCAGCTCTTCCCCGAATATCGTTTACAGCTGCTGGATGGTGCTCTGCGTTTTACTGCTCCGGCAATTACTTTGACGAAAGACAGATCACTTGGGCGCTTTTAACCTTCTCGCAGCTACGGGCGAGACTGATGCTCGCGATATGAAGGCACCCGCTGGTACACATTCTCTAACTTTCACAATTGCGACAGACTTCGCTTTTAAAAAAAAAAAAGTAGATATAGCCCTGAAAAAAGCATTAGCTTTATCAGTTTTTACATTAATCTATTTTGAATCAAATATTGATTTTTTTTATTGGATTTTACATTATAATAATAATCATCATCATCATTATTTCTTACACTTATATAGCGCTGTTCTGGATACTCCACTCAATGCGCTTTACAGGTAATGGGGACTCCCCTCCACCACCACCATTCTCCTGAATGCTGACAGAGAGTCAGGACCTCAGTTTTACGTCTCAGCCGAAGGACGGCACCTGTTTACAGTTTAGTATCCCCGTCATTGTACTGGGGGTATTAGGACCCGCATGGACCGCAGGGTGTGCGCCCAGCGACAAAAACCAGACGTGTGTCGGGCTCGGCTGCGAGCAGGACAATGACGTCACGTGGACAAAGTAGAGGAAATCAAAACGGTTCTATAAAAGACCTGTGTCAGCTGTCGGTTTGCACTCTGGACTCTAAATCCTCCGATCCGATTTTAAATCTCTCTAATACCTGAGCTGCGGCTTCTTCCCAGTATTTATTCGTATACTTATTATGTGTAAGTGTATAGATGAAACCTTCATATATTGTTCAGTTTAAATCAAAATGCTTTACCACTACAAGAGAGAAGTATAGTATGAAGGATGGGACAAATTTATGATTTCTTGGAACAAAACGGTTTTTATTTGCATTCGAAATGAAGCGGAATTTTAGCGCGACACACAAACCCTTTGTCTTTTTTAGAGTGATTTTTAAACAGACACAAATGTAGAAAACGTGTTTTTTTAGCCCTACAATACCAGTGTCAGTGGCGTAATGAATAACGCGTCAGGCCTCGCGTCAGAAAATTAGAGGTTCGACTGCCGTCTGGCTTGTTGAGTTTATACCACTTACATTCCTTTATATAAATGAACTGCACCTGAAAGCTATAGAAAACACTTTGGGTAAGTTGTCTGCAGCCTCATGCGAATTTCGACAACTTACCCAAAACAGTGTTTTTTGGAGATCAGCTCCAGCTCTGAACTCAATTCCAATGAAAAAACTGGAGTTGTGTGCATCCGTCCATGAACATCAACTGCTGTTTTTCTATGCGTAATTTAATCGCAAGCACTTAAAAGATGCAAAAAGATTTCAAAGAAAACATAATTGAAAGACAGTCGAGTAAGGAGGTAGAAAAACACACTCCCCTGTTGAATAATCAACCAGTCGCCCATGTGACTGGATATAAAAATACATTATTCATTTTGCCCAGTCTCTGGAAGCTTCGATGCGATTATTTTCCCTTCCTTATTTCTTCATTCCCATGAATTTACTTTGTAGTAGAAGAAACACGAAAGTGGGAAACTGCAGGCATTCTTTGTGAAGGGTGGATTGTGTTCAGTGAACATATGCACATCTTTACGTCAGTTCTACAACCTGCACCCTAGGGGATGTAGCTCAGTGGTAGAGTGCATGCTTTGCATGTATGAGGTCCTGGGTTCAATCCCCAGCATTTCCAGGTGTCTTATTATTGTGCTCACATCGCAATCTTCTGTTGAGTGAGAACTCTTTGCTCGTGTTCATAGAGAGACAGGTTTACACAATTACACTCTACAAAAGTGCTACAGTGTTGCTCTACTGTTTAAAATGTACCTCCAAAGCATTTTGTTCTGTTAACTACCAAATGATTTGAACTAATTTAACGTCATATTCAGAAAATCCAGAGAAGGTCATCAGACTTTTAGTGGCTGTTGAAGAAAACACCTGTTGAGTCTCACTAGGGATTTCTTGAGAGATCATTCAGCGAGCGAGTCCTCCCTCTGAACTCCGCACTGAGCTGAAAGCTGTGCGAATTCCTCACTGTGTGTCCTGTACTGTTACATGTGCTTTCGTGTAGGTGTGGAGCACAGCAACAAGAACACCTTGAACTTTTTCCGTATGTGAAGGAAAAGGCAAAAGAGCATGAAAAGTATTGAGTGTATAAAATATCTATGGTACAACCCGAGAATAAACTGATGGACTAAACAACAACATTTGATGATTAAAGAGATTCAAGAAACACAATCATCCACACACGAGCTTGGATCCTGAACACTTAAGTTAATTGACAAAGCGAAGGATATAACCTGTAAACTCTCTTCATGTCTTATACTTTATTAAATAAAACAATTTCTTACTTTCTTAATAATTTCTTACTGTTGATGGACAATTTATTGAATTTTTGCAAAATCACAATTACAGCTTTTTCAGTTAAACTGTTATTCACATACTCTAACGTAGATAAACGTTAGTGTCTTCTGATGTGTGAGACATTTTCTCAAAAAAAATATTTGTTAGTCTCTCTGGAGGCTGCAGACGGTGTTTAGAGAAAGAATTTCAAAAAGACAGGCTCCCTAAGCTTAACATCAATGCAGAAAAAAATGTTTTCTCAACAGAAATGCTCTTTGGCACTTTCAGCTTTACATAGGGAGCAACGTCTGCCGAAATCACATATGAGCCAGTGCACGTTGTAGTGTGCCAGCAACTACATTTAATATTGGCTGTGGTGGTGAGCTGTTTTTGTCTGTGAAAGCAGTTGTCTGTGATACTTCACGCCGAATCATCGGCAGGGGTAAAGCTTATTAAATATTTGCGGATAGCGCTCCATCAGAAATAACTTATCCAAGTTCAAAAGAGATCATAGGGTTTACATCAAGCAGTCACAAAACATACCTCACATGTCAAATTTAAATGGGGAATTGATTTTGCTTCATGACGTTGTTCCTGTGGTTGCGTTGGTTACATAGGTGAACGGTCTTCCACATTCTACTAGAGTATCCACTGGGTTGCCTTTATCCATTATCTTGGAAAGAATCTGTGCTTCAACTAAAAAGAAAAATCATCAGTACTGTCGTTTTTTTCTGTGCGTACAGCCATCACTTAAAGCATATAACAATCCGTTCAATCCCCCGCATCTCCAGGTGCTTTATATTACTGTGCTCACATCACAGTCTTCTGTTGAGTGAGAACTCTTTGCTCGTGTTCATAGAGAGACAGGTTTACACAATTAAACTCTGGCACACTCGAAGTGCTACAGTGTTGCTCTGCTGTTTTAAATGTACCTCCAAAGCATTTAGTTTTGTTAACTACCACCTGATTTGAACTAATTTAACGTCATATTCAGAAAATCCAGAGAAGATCATCAAACTTTACGTGGCTGTTGAAGAAAACACCTTTTGAATCTCACCAGGGATTTCTTGAGAGATCATTCAGCGAGCAAGTCCTCCCTCTGGACTCCAAACATTTTGGGTTAAACTGTTATTCACATACTCTAACGAAGAGAAACGTTAGTGTCTTCCTGTGTGTGAGCCCATTTCTCAAAATATAAAAAAAATAAAAGTTATATAAATTGAATTGTTCTACTTTTTAGGCTTGCATAGTATTATTAATATTTCAGTTAAATCTTTTCTTCTGTAGTAATATGAGTTGATATTAATATTAGTCCTGATTTATAATTTTTTGTCATGGTTGATCTTAAGTTATTTTGTAATTAGTTTCAGTTTTGAACATTAGTTTCGCGCAGAGAAGCTACCAAAACTGGTAATGTTCATATAATGTGTAATGCAATAGCAGCATTTTGGGTTGAAAACAAAAAGTATATCTTGGTATGAATCCTAACACTTCATAAGTAGCATTCTTGGATTACTCGCTTCAGATAAAGTTGTCTATACATCATAGATTTCTACTCAATCAATATCAGCAGTGTTATCACTACAGAACGCTAAATATAGATCCTGGCAATACGTGAGATCTTCGTAAGAAAATCCAAAATACTACGGAAGGAATCAAATTTATACGTTTCTTTGGATCGAGAAGATGATCATTATGAGACTCAAAACATGCCTGTCTTTTCTTTTTTCGAGGACACATGGATTATTGAGGTGTAAAGATGGGTTCAAAACTAAAATCACCTTCTATCGCTGCTGTTTCCTTAAATCCTTCAACTGATCATCGATATCGAGGAATAATATTATATAATTTCTTCAAATCCTTCAACTGATCATCGACATAGAGAAATAATATTATACAAATTGTGGTTTTCTGTTAATTGCCAATTTGACTGTAATTACATCTTCGTTTACAGATGTCTTGCATGTATCACAAGGTATGAAAGCTGTCGTGCGTCCTCAGTTAAAATGTTTTAAAAAGTACGACAAAAGTACAACATGCTTAAGAACATTTATGGTTGCATCCATATTAAAATGAAGTTAAATGACTTGCTTGCGAAGCACCAAGCAGCCTTGAATGGTTCCCGGAAATCAAATATACAGTACAGATGGATTCAGAGTGTGCTTTCCAACTTTTGTGCAACATTTTCTTTTGACAGGGCAGAGTTGTCTTCACAATCTGGGTTGATTAAAAAGGTGTGACATCAGTGTTAAACAGCTTTCCTTCTTGGGGAACAAAGGTTGTGTTCCATATTTCTAACTATTTTGGTTTCAAGATCGCAATTTAGTGTGAAACATAAAAGCCAGCTGGATAAGCTTGATTAATTCCCCTCATGGGATCAATAAAGTGTCTATCTATAAATCTCTTACACGTCATTTACAATGGCCTTTCAACTAATAGCCCGTGCAGGGATCAAACCCCAGCTGTTGGTACGAGTTGCATAAGACCCTGTAACGCGCAGATAAGAAACTAACCTCTGCTTCTTTATTATATACACAGTGAGCTATATTTGCCAGCCTACTACCCCCTGCGGGCTCTGTATTTGATTGCGGTACAAGACCGGCCGTGGAGATAAAGTGAGATGGGTGTGTACTTTAAAAGGCTCATAGCGTCCCTGGGAGGGCTCAAACCACCACCCTTTTTGTTAACAACCGAGCCACAAAGATTCATGTACAGCTTAACACTCCTTGGTCTCAGTGAAAATGATACAAAATCTCTCTTTAGCTCACGGGGCTAGGTCGCTGCAGAGAGACGCGGGAGTCCCGGGTTCGAGCCTCAGTCGGGATGATGCGGTAAGGGCGCCCACCTGAGCCCCCGTTGCGTTACAATACTTTGAAAATGAACTTGGATATTTAGAGTCAGATGTGCTACCGTTGCACCATGGTGTACTTAATTAAAAAATAACAGAAAAACAGTCAGTGTTCCTGGATCTGTTATTGAGAACAACACCTGCACAAGAGCTGCACAGGAAGAATAAAATGTGGTCTGGGATGAAGAGACTCTCTTCGGAAGAGCGGCGCTCTTCACAGGATATTTTTTTTTTGTGAAGTTGATTTGTCTCCTTTGGGGAATTCAAAGGCGCGAACAGCTATGACCTCGTGGCGCGAAGATAGCATGTCTGACTCCAGATCAGACGGCTGCATGTTCAAATCACGTTGAGGTCTGCTTTTAGTTTTTCAGGTTCTGCTCGTCCTGAACACGGAATTCAAACCATGTAGTTGAATTCTATCTGTACACCACATAGATAATCTAAACAAAATAGAGCCCTACTGGACATACAGTTAGGATCTCACACAGCGAATACCCTTGAACACAAGAGAGAAGGCACAGTTCACATCTGGGAAACATCACATCCGTCTTTAGAGACAGCTACATCAGAGAATGGAATCCCGGAAGTTTCAAATAACTTCTTTTAATACAGGTTCAAGCAAACCTGAAAGTTAGGGAGTTTCCGGACACTTTTGTTTTATTAAAAAGTGTCTGAAGCCTGAAAATGTAATTTGAAAAAAAAAACGCTATTGGACATTAGCAGGTACTTTTTGTAACGATTTGCTATTTCATGCTGGAAAACAAAGGAAACAGACCCAATGTTTGCTTTCAGGTGCGGTTCATTACATAATAGACATCTATTACTGAGGAGCTTGAATAAAATTTACACGAGGCAGGTAGAAGTCGAACCTACAATCTTATGATCCAAAATCAGATGCGTTATTTATTAAACTGCTGGTATTTCACATAACCGGAATTCCCCCATAATATACTCAGCGTCGCCCCGTCTAAAATTTCAAAGTGAGAAACGTGTTTTCTGATTTTTTATGAGTTTTAAAATATTATCTCTTTAAATCAGACAAAGGGTTTATGTTTCGCACTGAAATTCCGATTGATTGAGAATTCAAAGAAAGACTGTTTTCTTCCACAACACCGTATAATTATTACATCCACTAGACTCTCCAACTTCTCCAGACCTTGGTGGGTGAGCATTTACTCCGATAAATTAGGTCACGTATCATGTTAAATCACCTCTTCTCAACACAACATTTCCTTGTGCACGTTTTCTCTATGAAAAAAGACATTTTTCCCTTGCACGATTTCTCGTTTTTTTATCAAAGCGTACAGAAATAAAAAAGAAGAAGAAATAGTGTTGCAAACGAACTCTGTCGCCCTTGGGAGATGTCAAACGCATTGGACATGAAAAATGCCGGATAAAAGCCAGTTCTCTTCGTTTCTCAGTGTCGGGGCTGCTACTGTATGTAAAAGAGGCAATTTGCTCTGAGAGCAGGTTCAGCGCTTTCTGAACGCAGATGTCTCAGAGCGGTGTGTCCAAGTGGCTGTAAAAGGTAATGGAAGTCCTGTCACCGTAGCTTAGTTGGTTAAAGTGCCTCTTTATTGAACAAAAGCACCGGTTCAACTCACAGCCGTGTCTTTCTTCCTATCTTGTAGTACAGAACGTACCATTTTGGGCACTCACAAAGGGCTTGATTTCGATAAATGCATGTGTTCATTTCCTTTCTGGAAAACTTGTTTTTGATGAAATTCACACAGCTTGCGAAACATTAAATTCAGTTCTTGGTTATCAGTGCAGAAGAAATATTACCGGCTGGCAAAATAAACGGTAAGAGATTTTTTTTTCTGATTCGAGGAAAGACTCCGCTCGTCAGTCTCTGTGGCGCAATCGGTTAGCGCGTTCGGCTATTAACTGAGAAGTTGGTGGTTCAAGTCCACCCAGGGACGGGTTTCTTTTGCGATGTAAACATTGTTTTCGCATAGGTCGATTGGATTTCTCAGCTAAACCATAGCCATTTTAATATTTGTAGGAAATGCGACTGTTCAACACGTGTCAAAAATGTCCAATAATGCCCAACATCGCAACTCCCCAGACAACATCGCAACTCCTCTGGTGAAATATTTTAAAAATACAATGCAGATTTGTTTGAGAACTTGACAAGCATTGTTTTGTTAGCACTGTGCAGTTGGATTTTGATATTTACCTTAATTTTAAACTGTAAATACTGTACAATTTATTGTAATTGTGTTGTAATATTAAAATATGTTAGCTGAGGATGCAAAAGGGTGAAAGGGAAAGGTCAGAGGGTACAGTAACAACAAGGTTTGGACTGGTGGAGGTGGTAGGGGTGTTGATGGTTTTTCTCTGTAGAGGATGATTGAGTTTTTTATCCTTCTCTGAAGTGAGAAACTGGAAGAGTTGGGAGTTGAGAGATCTGATGAGGTTAGTTATAAAAGGAAGTTGATGTGGAGCTGTTAGCCGTAAGAATCCCTTAATGTCTTTGATGTTGTCATCAAAGATAAACTGCAGTAAGCAAAGATAAAAAGAAAATTATCTTTGCATACTGCCCTGTCTTTCTAACACCTGAAGAAGGCTCCACGGCCAACACGTTGTGTTTCCTTTCTTCTCTTTTCAGCTTGGAATAACCCTTTACTTGTTCCTTTGCAGCCTACGCATGCTGACGCAGCTACTCACCTGATATTTAACATTCCTATAATCACAACTATGAATGTCCACTGTGGGTATTTTTTCCATGATTATTTATTCTGTCATTGAAGCATATTTTATGTCATACCGAAGTGTCATAATCACTGAATTTTTTTTTTCATTTAGAAAGTAAGAAAATGATAAAGCACTATGAATTGCATTAAGCCTGTTCTGATCTGATTCTATATACTTTAACATGCCATGTTCACAATGTCACAATTCAGAAATGCAACAGTGAAGTGTTGTAATTAGCAATGTACATAGTGTCGGAACATTGAGATGTTTTGGTAATGAGGAAGGAGGGACATGCCATGTTCACAGGGTCATATTTAAAAAAATGGCACAGTAAAATTTCCTAAAGTTCAGGATTTTGATAGTCTGTTCCATTGTCTCTCACACCTCAGTGTCAGAATTTTTAGATGTTTTTATAACCAGGGGTAGGTTTATAGCAAGAAGCAGAAAGTGCAATCACCCGTTGCTCATCCTCGGTTAACCATATATTCTCATATGCCATGTTCTAAATGTCCCATTTATAAAAAGTTCTTGTAAAATGCAAGATTTTAAGACTTTTTATGATCAGAAGGCAAGGTCGTGGTAAATATGCAGAAAGTGCCTGTGAACTTATGTTTTGCCTTTGTCTTATTTACTTATTGTGTTTGTGTTATTGTGAGTTTTGAAAATTGGTTTACAATTTTCTGAAATGTGTTTCACACAAAAATGTTATTCGGATAGTCACTACTTACATATTCCCCTTTACTGAGGATAAATACAGTAATCCATCCCGATTAGTACTTTTAAAAATTACTGTAAAGAGCCATCTACAGGCGAAAGGCGGCATAACATCACAGCAGCAGCATTTAAGGCAAAAGAAGAAGCTGGCGAATAAGAAGCCAGCTTCAGCCTCGTTAATGCAATACCATTGGGTGAAGTGGAAAAATATTTCTTGCTCTGAATCCTAACATTTTTATAGGAGGTGTTCTAGTACTTCTTGCCTCAGATAAAATTGCCAATACACTTAATTTCTACTCCATCAATATCAGCAGTGTTATCGGTACTGAGTCCTAAATGTACGTCCTGTCATCCTATAAAATGTCAAAAGTTTCGACTGCACTCAACTGATCAAATTTCTCTTTGATGACAGTTATAATTTTATCCAAAATACATCCGAAACAAATTTGCACTGTTTTTTTTTTATCCAGAAGAGCATCATCATGAGACTCAAAACATACCTGTTTTTTCTTCTTTCCAGGAGGAAGGATCATTCAGATGCAAACATTGGTCCAAAATCAATGTACTCTCCTATCGCTGTTGCTTCTTTAAATCCTTCATTTGAACGTCGATATTGAGGGATGATATTGTACAAATTGTGGTTTTCTTTTAAAGCAAATTATATTAAAATATGAGCCTCTGTTATAGTTGTCTTGGAAGTTTCGGAAGGTATAATAGACCCCCTTGTGCCCTCAGCTAAAATATGATAAAATACAACAAAATGTATTTACATAGAACAGAATTTATGGTTACATGTATATTACAATTAAGATAAATATACAAAAGTTTTAAAATACAAATGTACAGTCCTAGCATAATCATGCTGTCCAACTGTCTTTTTTGCTTGTCAAGTTCTCCAACAAATCTTTGTCGTAATTTTAAATATTCTAACTAAGGATGCATCGAGAGCATAAATGAATTCTTCTGCTAGTTCGAAGATCAAAGTCCTTGGCTGAATATGATGTCCTTGAATGTTGGTCATTATTGGCCATTCCCAGTGATATTGACTTAAATACTTAATTGTTTAACAAAAACATTCACATTTCTTGCAAATATCAAGTGGGTTAAGGTTTTGCTAAGAAATCCAAATAAGTAGAGATGAGGTATACATTGCAATAATGAGAAGTGCATTTCTGGGTGGGCTCAAACCACTAACCTTTCAATTAACAGAGACTCATGTGTGTCCCTTTTCTCCATTTGCAAGCTTAAAAAAAAGAAAATAATGCTTTTTTTACCAGCCTGCAATATACAAGGCAAGATTTGTATTTCATCTTTCACAAGCTGTATGAATTTCATGAAAAGCAAGTTGTTCCAGAAAGAAAATGAAAACTTGCGTTAAACAAAATCAAGCTGTACGTAATCATCCATAGTGATACATTTTGTAAGACAAGAAAGGAAGAAAGGCACTGCTGGGATTTAAACTCAGCATCTCCTGTTTAAGAGGAAAGCATGTTAACCAAATCATCAAAGTGCCATCAGTGTATCAACACCATGTCTGAGTCAGTGATTTTAGCTGACTGTCACTGGAGGACAGTTCATCGTGAACAAGTCAGCCTGCATAATGAGGGGGAAGAGACTGACTTCTGTGATGCAGTATCGACAGATACTAACCTTCTGTCCAACTGTTCTCTGCTGCATTCTGGATTAGCAGGTAAATATTGGTTTCCATGCGTGTGTAGGGGTTTTGTGTATTTACTGGGACAATTATTAATTGTAGCAGTAAGTCACAAAATGATTCTTTGAGGGCTATTAGAAATCCGACCTTGCGGGTTAACTCATTAACGCACACACACAGATACTAATACACTTATTAATACATAAAATGTGCATATAAACATAACAGATCTTAAGAGTGTGGGTTAGCAGAATACAAAAGGTATATATTAAATCATGAAGAGTTCTAAACCAAGAGGGACATACATTCAGTATACCATTCATTTAGACTGTTTCGTAAATAAACTGGGATTACAACTTCTACACTAGATACTCAAAAGCAAGTACATCACTCATAGGTATTAGATTGATATCAATTGTGGTTGAGGTAACAATTGAATTCTCGAGCTGTAATGCAGAATGTTGAATACTCATCCGATCTGTGTGGATTCAGATCTCCCGCGGACACAAAGAAGCAGTGGCAGGCTGTTGTTGTGTGCGGCTGGCAAGAAGAAGAGGAGGGAGAGATTCCTGCTGTGATGCGCTGCTGATGCTCTTTGAAGTTAGTGTTGGCTGAAACCAGCAGAGCTTGTGCACATGGAAAGTGACTGCGGGTCCAAGCCAGTCACACTCTTTAGATGGGAAGAAGACCAGTTCGTTCCCGATGTAGCGCTAGTCCTGAATCCTGAGATTCAGCTGTCGACAGTTCCAACCGTAGTTCACTCGTTGATCAGGCGAGCTTTGACGGTGGAGTACCGGCGGTTCACGGGGCTTGCTGCTGGGCTAACCTCGGGCGGATCCTTTGGTTATGCATGGGCAACCTCCGTTCTCGACTCTTAAAACAAAGTTAAGTCCTGGCACTCGGACACACTGGCCGTCACGTGATTGTCCGAGCTGAGTCTGAGAACATCCTGGAGGGGCACCTTCTGGGCATCGTGCTGCCTGTTTTATCTGGAGGAACTACGGTAGTTCAGTGGCTTAAAGTTCCGCGGGCATTCGAGACCCACGTGGGGTTACCCTGCCCTACCAGTTCCTGATTGGCTGATTGAGGTGGAGGATGAGTAACAGTGACCTCTGACCTTAGGGTTGTAAACCTTGGGATGAGCCTCTCCCATGGAATCTCCCAGACAGTAAGGCGCCAGAGATGACCACTTATTAGGGTGGCTGGTGAATCTCAGCCTTGGGAGCTGTTCCTTATCAGGAAAGCTAGAAAAACACCTTAAATGTGAACCAGATGGAATGGCCTCTCTGTATCCAGCTGCACTGAGATGAGGGAGAGAGGGACTGGCAAGGGAGCAGCAAACTTAATTCCTGTATTTTAAATACGCCTTGCCGCTACAGAAGTGTCCTTAGAAGAAAAATATCTTCTATGATAGTGGTACAGTCCATCACACTCCTCCTATAGCCTTTCAAAGAGAAAAAAAACTGACAACAAAGTATGTCTATGTGTGGTAATCAACCAGGTCTTACAAACATTCTTAAACCTTTCCACCTCCTTTCATTGCAAATGATTTGTACATGTTAGAAGGTTAATTTTGGCTTCTGATATTATGGTGGATTAAGAGTCCTGAAATCTTTGTAGAAGTACAAAGATGAAAGAAAGGGCAGTGTAATCATGGCCAAGAGAAGGCAAATGTTGGACTATCTGCTTGGATTGAATGGAGCAAAACCTAGGCAACTCCTAGAGCAGAACCTGCTTCATCCTTCAGACTGGGGTTTCTGAAGATCTGTACATTTGAACTTTCAAAGTGACTAAAGTAAAGGAGTTTTCCCTTTTTACCACATAATTCCCACTGATCAATACTAACAGAGAGCCTAATTCCAACCAGGATTCAATCACTGTCTCTCAGGCATCCGAGCAGTGGATTTCATGACTTCAGAAAGCCATCTTCACCACTGGAGAACTCAATGCTCTGAGGTTTACTGGCAGAGTCTCACACTGGGTAATGTTAGATGTTGATAAATAATGTCCTATGGAATTCTACTATTGATAAATTCTACTATGGAACTGCGATGTGTCTTGAAAAAAATCTTCTATGATAGTGGTACAGTCCAGCACAGCCTTTAAAAGAGAAAAAAAAAACAAGGTAAGTCTGTGGTGTAATCAACTAGGTCTTGCAAACATACTTAACCTCTTCCAGCTACCAACATTACAAATGCTGTTTACACATTAGATGGTTATTTTTGGCTTCTGATATTATGGTGGATGAAGAGCCCTGGAATCTTTGTAGAAGGACAAAAGACAGAAAGAAAGGGCAGTGTAACCATGGCCAAGAGAAGGGAAATGTTGGGGAGAGCTTTTTCATACACTTTTTATCATTGTTTTTCCAACCCAACAAAGATCAACATATATGAGCAGGCGTCCTGTGCCAAATCCAATCTGCCTTCCTTCCAAGCATACAGGAATGTGAGTGAATTAAGTATTGACATATGAAAATACACAAAAATATGCAATCACACTGTAGTGTGCTCTCTGAAGGCACCAGTTCTGTAGGGTTTGGGCATTTACTGGGACAATTATTAATTGTAGCAGTAAATCACAAAATTGATTCTTTTGATGGCTTTAGAATCCAACCATGCGACATAACTCAAACAACGCACACACACAGGTACTAATACACAAGGATACATTTATTAATACATAGAATATGCATATAAACCTAACAGATCTTATCGAGAGGGTTATCAGAATACAAAAGGTATATATTCAGTCAGTTACAAAGTGTTACACATATCAAAAGGACATACGTTCAATATATCATTCATTTAGACCGTTTTGTAAATGAACTTGGTTATAACTTCTACATTAGATACTCAAAACAAGTACATAACTCTTAGGAATTAAATTGATATCAACTGGTTGGGATAACAATTGAATTCTCGAGCAGTAATGCAGTGAAGTTGAATACTCATCCAATCTCTGGGGATTCAGATCTCCTGCGGACTCAAAGAAACAGTTGCAGGCTGTTGCTGTCCAATCCGCGCTCTCTGGCTCGGTGCCAGGCTGTGCTGTGCGGCTTGCGACGGTGCGCTGCTGATGCTCACTTACCGGCTATTTAGTGTTGGCTTTAACTAGCAAAGTTTGCTCACAGGAGAAAAGATGACTGTGGGTCCCAGCAAGTCAGGAAGAAGACCGGTTTGTTCCTGATGAAGCGCTAGTTCTGAATAGTGATTCAGCTGTCCACAGTTCCAACCTGTTCACGAGGCCTGCTACTGGTGCTAACCTCGGGTGGATCCTCTGGTTACTCTCTGGCAACCTCCGCTCTAGACTCTTAGAACAAAGGAAAGTTCTGGCACTCGGACACACTGGCCGTTCCGTGGTTGTCCGGGCTGAGTCTCAGGATGGTCAGGAGGCACGCTGTGAGAATGTCTTGCCTTTGGGAGCCTTCTGCTCCTGGGCTGTCCTGCCCTGGAATTCTCCTTTGAATTCCCTTTAGAAAAGTCCACAGAATTCTCCTGAATCTTACTACAGGCTCTCTGTGTTGCCTGTTTTTACCTGGAGGAACTTCAGCTCATTGATTGGCTGAAAGTTCCATGGGCATCAGAGTCCCACGTG
Source organism: Lepisosteus oculatus (assembly GCF_040954835.1). Classification (NCBI taxonomy): domain Eukaryota; kingdom Metazoa; phylum Chordata; class Actinopteri; order Semionotiformes; family Lepisosteidae; genus Lepisosteus; species Lepisosteus oculatus. The sequence continues at coordinate 7,308,263 of NC_090709.1, forward strand.
GGTTACTCGGCCCTACCAGTTCCTGATTGGTTGATCAAGGTGAGATATGAGTCATTTACTCCTAACACCTAGGAATGCAGTCCAGATGTCCATCTGGCACTCCCTGGACAGAGAGGCGCCAATGGATGACCATTGATCATGATAGCCAGGCTTAGCTAAGTGCATCCCCCTTTGGGAGCTGTCCTAGGAAACCTTATCAAAGGAAACCTTAAATCAGCCTGCATGAATAGTTTCTCTGTGGCTGCACCACAGAGATGAACAGAGAGATGACCATTTGGGAAAGCTCAGAACACTTAATTCTTTCTTATTAATAAGCCTCGCCGCTACAACACATATGCAGTTTGAGCAAACATAAGACAATAACCAAGTACCACAAACTACCAGGCATCTAGTATCATTAGCAGTTCAGGTGGGGAGCTGCGTCACCATGTGTAGGCTGCAAAGGAACAAGATATAGGTCTATTCCAAGCTTAAAAGAAAAGAAAGAAAACAAAACATTTCAGCCGTGGAGCCCTCACACCTGAAGAAGGCTCCACGGCTGAAACGTTGTGTTTTCTTTCTTCTCTTTTCATGTCATTAGCCTTTTAGTTCCTGTCAAAATAAAATAGAAATGGATAACATTCTAGAGAGAGTTTGAAATACCAAGATACAATTTAAAACATATCTCTTCCACTACAACCACAATATTTTAGAGAGATCGTTGAACCTCACTGTTCTGACATGTCCGTTAGCCTCCGTCCTGCTTCAGCAATGAATGTGGCGGGGCACATTCTGAGGGAGATGAGGTCAATCAGGTGGCAGGAAAACCACGCTATGCTTTTTTTTGAGATCCTGAAAAGGACAGAAGGGCCATGTATATGTGTGCATCTGGATATGTAATTGCAGGTGGCGTAGCAAATTCTGCTGAAGCCCCACTGCCTGGTGTGGACAGTAGCTGTGCATGTTGCAGCAGAGTTGTGCATGTGAGATCAAGGGGGCATGTCATCTGTTTCAGCACTTCACTCCCTTCAGTAGCACATGATTCCCTGAGTTCTTTGGATGACCTGTGGACCGATCTTTCACGATGAAGAATTCCTTAAGAAGAATAGATCTTGGCCCACCATCCCAATGCCTCCGTCTCAAAACAGCAACCTCCCACTGCACTTAGTCTGCAAGGCAGTCCTTTCAAGTGCGATGACAACGCCGGGACCTTCGTTGCCTATTGTACGAGCTGAACTTTTGTGCTCATCAATTCAACGCTCTTTCCATCAACTCATCTTGTCTTTTGACGCTTCGTGTTTTGCGCTCCTTTGACTATCGGCATATCGGGTGACTGCAAACACTGAAGTTCTTGCTTACGGAGTGTGGAACATTGTTTCGAAATGATCGCTGTTCTGTCATGTTGACCCCGAGTGAATCTTTCTTTGGCAACATGGGCAGGCCGACAGCAGCACGAGCGAAAGTAATAGCAAATTTCTTGACTTATTTCTGAATGTGAATGTTCTTTAGGAAAGGGATGCGGCGATGCTTCTCCCCCGTGTAAAGGTCACGCATTCCAGATGTGGTTATGAGTGAACAGTTGCCGCAAGTGTTTGAAAAGAGCAAGAGAGGAAGCAGCCCTGCCCCGTGTGAGGATCAAACTCAGGCCCTTCAGATGACGAGACTGACGCACTACCAATTACGCCAACAAGCCCAGCTGCAGTACACACACTGGAAAGTTTGCCTCACATGGATTTCAGTCGCCCGTTCCCTAATCCTTAGACGCCCTCTGCTGAATGTTGCATTTGCCTTTTGATCTCACCGATACATTTTTGGTCTGTTTCTGTTGCGAGTCCGTCTTTCAGATCTCACCTAGCAAAAGTCTCTCTGGCTGAAGTGGCCTCTCTGCTTCAGCATCGTGCCCTCACTCAGCCATTAAAAATGTCACTCGGACTTCTGACATGCTGACATGAAATGTCAAGAGAGAGTGGCGGAGACGCTTAAGCCAGAGAGAAGATGAAAAGGGGCGTGGCTGCGAAATGCGTGACAGCTCTCCATGCAAGGCGTGACCATAGGCTAAAGGACACCTTTCGGCACATCAAGCTCTAGGCACACACCTGGAGAATGTGGGAATTGATCTTGCTACCTCTCACATGCAAAGCAAGTGCTGTACCATACAAGCCAACCCCCCTCGCTAGGGCTTATGCCTCGGCGTCACCTAGTGCCGCTTGTTCCCCTCTTACCGGGCACAGTTCACTGCCCTTCGTCTGCAAGGCAGTCGTGTAATTGCGGCTTTCTTGACTTATTGATGAAGGTCTGACTGGACGAGCGAATGGCGCCTTTCCCTCATCCTCAAGCTCGCTGACAGATTGAAACGGAAAGTGCTGCTGTGGCTCGTTGGTCGGACGAGCCCTTGTGTGCTCTTTTCCTCCTCTTCCACAAGACTGGGAACTGATATCCACATCACTTCGCAGCGTCTGCTTATGGCAAACGATGGAATGTGACTAATGACTGAACGAGCCTGGTGAATTCTCATCACGTGGCACAATGAGAGCGTGCAGTCAGCTGTCCAAGGCGGCAACCTCATTGCTCGTTCAAAAGAACACGTACTGAAAACTCATCACCACTATGTCGTAGATGAGCACAGCGATCGCTTGTTGTCATGCGTCCTTACTTGGGAAATGCAGAAGCAAAAACTGCCCTCTCTCAGCCACCGAAACGTGTGCGGCTCGCCTTGCGCTTTCTGCGCCTCGCATATTTGTGGAGCTGTCTGCTCTTCTTTCTGTTGAAGTAATCAAGTTACGGGGTGTCCTGCAGCCTATGATGTTCTCACTGAGAGCTTTCAAGATTTGAAGGAAAACTACGAGCTTGATGGCTCAGGTCGAACGAATGTGATTGTTAAGCAATCGATGATCAAAAGCACGTCTTCTAACAATTCGTGAGAGTATTATCAGCACTGTTTTCACTTGGATATACTTTTCACTTGCTAAGCTGACAAATTGGATGAGAAAATGGCGGAGACGCACTCAGTGCAGACTGAGGTTGGGAAGGAGGTGTGGCCCTTCAACGCTTGACAACTGAAGGACATTCTCTCCGCAACGGAGGAGCACCTGTCAGAAGTCGCAGAGGCTAAATGAGAGCACCGGGCTTCCGGAGATCCAAACTCAGACCTGGAGGATGCGGGCATCGATCCCGCTACCTCTCGCATGCTAAGCGAGCGCTCTACCATTTGAGCTAATCCCCCTTGCTTCATGCTTCTCGGCATCATGTCTTACCGCCTCTGCCCCTCTTACCGGGCACCGCCCACTGCCCTTGGTCTGCAAGGCAGTCCTTTCAAGTACGATGACGACGCTGGGATCTTCGTTGCCTATTGTACGAGCTGAACTTTTGTGCTCTTTCCATCAACTCATCTTGTCATCTTACAGTCTGGGTAATTGGAGACTGCACTGTTCTGCTTCCTAAGGTCATATACGGGTTTTTCGCATGAAGCCGTATTGAACAGTATTTCTCGCATTGTGAACATGTGCACACAGCGGTCCCCCGGGTTCCAGTTAGTGCGTAATTATGCATCGATGAAAAACGAAATTAGCTCACTAAAAGTTTGATGTAGAGAATGTGGAAATTTCCACAAGTTGTGGTCTTTAAAATGCATTTGGTTTGAAGACGTTCTGTGCTTCCATTGTGAAGATATGGACAAAACAATATTTGAGCGTGGTAAAAAAAAGTCATAAAAATGACAAAGTGAAGGCTGAGAAAGCATTCACAATGCATTTTATACACAAAGCAAGTGTTTTTGTAACTCTAAGAGATTTCGCGAAAGCACTACAGGCGTGCCAAAATCATTTTCGAACTTCAAGCTAACTTTACCCCGGTCTTAGAGAAAGGACTGCCTTTCACTTCTCTGTGTTTTCTTTCACAGCACTGTGCACTTTTTCATTTCTCTCGCTTTCAGAGCCTCTGCACAGCACATGACTCGACATCAGGAAGCACATTGAAGTGAAAGCAGAAAGCGCTGCGACATGCACTGTGCAGATCCCGCCACACTAAGAGGTGAGTGGGTCTGTTTGATCACAGCGCTAGGCGAATCCCCAAACAGTGTGCGTGGCAACAAAAAAAGCTGCTCTGTTTTGAACTGGGGACATTCCACGTGTGAGGCTAACGTGATAACCACTACACTATGGAAACAGTGGGAAATTGTGCCCAGTGGCCCAGTGCTGAGCTTCGCCAATGCTATTCAGGGGCTATTCAGGGGCCAATGCTATTCGATGTGAATTGAATGCTATTCAACTCTCCAATGCTATTCAGGGGTGGAAAAGGGTGGAGCCGTGTGTGTCTTTTTTTCAACGACACCCCCATCTAAGAGCCGGAAGTACAGGCCTTCCTCCCGCAGGTCCACAAAGATGTTATTTTTTAAGAAGATCCTGCGAAAGTCGGCCATCCGCCTTTCAGCCCTGCAGTAGGCCAGGCTGAGAGAGAAGCAGTCCTTCACCCTGGCAATGTACAGCCTGACAAGGTCTGGCTTCAGGCCATTGTAAATCATGAGGTTCCTCTTCTCCCAGACAGCTGTCCTCGTTAGGCTGAGGAGGAGGTTCACTAAAATGGCGTTAACCCCCCCCCTCAGACCCGCGGTACCCAAAGAGGAACAGCTCTTTCCAGGGCACCCCGTCAAGAACAACTCCTCGAACAGAGCGAAACAGGCCATCCAGCAGATCCGTCAAGTACGCCCTGGCTCGAGCTGGGGGAAGATCTTACCCCAGAACAACTCTGAGACCGGCACTCTGAAGCGTTTCGCCACCATCAGCCTGTAGAACATGCTGGTGGTGCACCCCAGGAGGTCCACCCCACGGTCCCCCCACTTCACCCTCAGCTCCGGCCAGGCCGGGCCTGCTGCCCCGTCTTGTAGATGGAGCTTCTCCAGCCAACTGTCCGGGAGACCGAGTTTGAGCTGCTCGTAATCCTAACGGATCTTACTGACAGGCAGCTCGTCATCGACCTCTCGGACAGCGTCGACAATAGCCTGGGTGGGCAGAAATCCGTCCTTTACTTCATAAAGAAGATCCTTGACCTTGGATATGCCAGCCTCGTAGAGCTGCCTGTTCCATCGAGACACCAGCAGGGGGTTGAGGAACAGAGGCTGTTCCAGAAGCTGGGCCCGGGTCTCCGGCGTGTAGGAGACATGCTGGGACATGAACTACCCCCTCGCCAGCAGGACCTCCCTGTAAAAGGAGGGCAGATGTTTTATCAACCCCGGAGTCAGCCTCACCAGGCCTGCACCACCTCTAAAATGGCCGAGATCTCCGCCACCTCTGCCAACGTCAGTCTGGTGTCGTCAGCATATTGGTAGATCAACGAGGTGGAGGTGCCCCCAGGCAAGGTCACTGGAAAGAAGCTCGTGAGGGAACCATTCACCATGACACAGCTCACGATCCCCTTGTACACGAGCCTCACCCAGGAGATGAAGGCCTCGCCGAAGCCAAAGCTCTTCAAGACCTCAAACAGGAAGGAATGCTCCACCCTGTCGAAGGCCTTCTCCTGGTCCAGTTTCAGGACGTATCCACCCCTCGGCTGCTCCCGCATAAGGTCCACAACATCTCTGATGGAGCACACCGTGTCCGCGATGTCTCTCCACTTGACGCAGTAGGTCTGCGAAGGCGACAGGATCCTGGGCAGAACCTTCCCGAGCCTGAGGGAGAGAACACGAGTTAGTATCTTATAGTCCGTGTTCAACAGGCTGATCGGGCGAAAGTTTTTCAAAAGGGAGGGATCCCCCTGCTTTTTGTAGACAAGAGAGATCACCCCCCTTCTCATAGATGGGGTCAGAGCGCTGGTCCTGGCAATCTCCTGGAACACCTCCAGAAGGAGGGGCCCCAGGGACTGCTGAAAGTGTCTGTAGAGCTTGGAGGAGAGCCCGTCCCACCCAGGGCTCTTGTTAGGAGACGAGCCCCGAAGTGCTTCAAGCACTTCCTCCAAGCTCAGCGCACTGTCACAGAGCTCACGATCGCTCTGTGACAGGCGGGTACTCACCCACCCCTTCGGACCAGAACAAGGAGCTATAAAAAGAAAACACCTCATTCCTAACGGCCTCGGGGGCAGAGAGCCGCACACCGTCCTCTCCCACCAGCTCCTCGATGAAGGAGCTGCGCTGCCTCTCCTGCGAAGAAGAACCTCGTGCTCTTCTCGCCCTTGGCAAGATACTGGGCTCTGCTGCGCACCCTGGTTCCTCTCCACTTCTCCTCCTCCAGGGCTTCCAGCTCACCCCTCAGCTCCAGCAAGAGCTCGCAGCCCCCGCCGTGATCTGCCAGGAGCCCGAGCTCTGAGGCGATCCGAGCCCGAAGCTCTCTCTCCCGCCTGGCCTTCTCCCGCCCCTGGGACAGGCCATACGAGATACTGAACTCTTTGATGCCGTACTTGAGATTATCCCACCTGACCAGCTTTTCTGACCTATACAGGGGGCACTGCAGCTGCTGCCGGATTAGGTCTTCTATGCCCTGACAGAATGAAGCCTCCCCCAGGAGCGCGTTATTAAAGCACCAGGGGCCGGGGCCCCGGTCCTCCTGTGCCCCTGCTACAGAGAAGTGAAGCACAGCATGGTCGCTCAGGGTCGTGAACACATAGCGCATCCGGCTCAGGCACGGGAAGAGACTCATGTGCCCCAGCAACAGGTCGATCCGGCTCTGTCTCAAGACACCTTCAACGACCTGCCGCCGAAAAAAGTCCTTCCGCGCACCATAAGCCTGACACCACGCATCCACGAACCCGTGAGCCTCAGCACTGCGCTCCAGGAAGCTGCCAGCAGTGCTGCTCTTAAAGATCATCCCAACTGCGACATCGAGCGCACTCAGTGCACAGTTAAAATCTCAGACGACCAGCCCTGGCTGCCTGAAGAAGGAGAGCCGCTCAGCTTCCCCATTGGGGGCGTAGATGTTGCTCAGCAGCACGGACTGTCCCAGAAACCCGAGACAGACCTTCAGGAGCCGGCCGCCCGTGTCGTGGTGCAGGAGCCTTACACTCTCGTACACTCCCCTCCTCACCAGCACGGCCACCCCCCTCCTGCACAGCTCCCAGTAAAACAGCTCCCAGTCCCACTGTGCTCGCACCTTCGGGACACACTCCTCGTCCCAGAAGGTCTCCTGGAGGCAGACAACATCCGTCCGCCCCAGCAGAGCTAACACTGCCCCCAGCTTCGCTCTGTCCCTCAGCCCGTTGGCATTTAAAGAGGCGAAAGATGCCATCACGTATATGGCCGGGAAAGAGTGAAGTTAATTCTCCGGCCCGCACAACAGTTTCCCCGCCCTTTCTGCCACATTCTCATTGCCAACACTTGCTGCTTCCTCCCCACCTCCTGTCTCCGCCACCGTAGAGACATCAGGGATGGGTCTGCGGACAACTCTTGAACTGGGATTGAGGTTGGGCTGAGGCCTGACGTGGTGCCACTGGATCCCAGCCTTCGAGGGCCCAGGCGGTTGTACCCCGGCTCGCCCACTCCCCTCCCCCTCCTCCCTGTCCTCCCTCTCCACCCCATCCATCTCCACCACCTCCCCTTCCCCCTCCATCTCCCTCTCCATGCTCTGTAATTCCCCCTCCTCCATTCCTTCTTCAGGTTTGTTAGGTTTGTTAGAGCAACGGGGCGCCCCCGCTGGTGGAGATGCTGGCTGGTCCCCGGCTCCTTTCTGCTGCGCTGTACCCAGGATTGGAGGGTCCTCCTCTGCTTCTCCCCCATCACCGGCTGGGGCGTTGCTGGCTCACAAGGGTCCTAGGGCGCCGCTGCTGGCAACTCTCCATGCTCACCTGCAGCGGCCACTCGTAGTCCATCTTCAACCCCCTCGGCGTTGTGGGCAGCTGCTCCTGCGGCGGCTGGATCTTCCGGCTCCGGCTCGCAGTGCAGCTCATGAGCGCGTGGAGGCAGTCCGGGCACTTGGCAGTGGTGCAGTTCCTGGCGCGGTGGCCGGGCTGTCTGCACTCATAGCAGAGGAACTCAGGGCAGTCCTTGGCGATGTGCCCCGAGTCCAGGCAGACATGACACACCCTTTGTTGCTGGTCGTGGAGGACCCTGAAGTACTGCTCCCCCTCTGCCGTGGCGAAGCGGGTGCTGTATGGCAACGAGGCAACATGCTCGGGAAAGCGAATCCAAACAAACCTCGTGCCATCAGCAATGGTGGTCCCAGGGTAGTGGCGCATCCTGATGACCGAAATCACTCTCACCCCCCAGCTACTCAGCTTCTCCTTGATAGTCTCGTCTGAGATATATGCCGGGAGGTGAAGGAAGGACACCACTACCTCCTTCCGCTCCAGCCAGCGGCAGTAGCAGGGTGTGCCCTGCACATCCAGCCCCACAGCCACCGCGTCCCCATGATCTTTTGAGTCCAGAGTCAGTTCAAACTCTTTTGGCGTCCGGGGGCGGCAAGCAAAAAGAGAGCCCTCCCCACAGACGCCGTGCACCGCTGCGATAATAGCACCCGCAGATGGTTTCTCCATGCCGCTCACATCCACCACAACAGTATGCGCCCTTGCAAAAACCCGCCAGGGGGGTCGGTCTGAATTCCTCATCCTTCTCTTTCTTACACCACTCTCCTCCTCCACTACAATAACATTCTCTGCCTCCATGATTTTTCCTACCATTAAAACACAAACAGGACTCAGAAAGCAACAAAAAAGCAACAACAAAAAACCAAAAGCCTCTCCCCTCCCCAAACAGCGCTAGGCTGAAGGGGAGGGCTTCAAAATCAACCAAAAACACCAAGAAACCACAAAAATTCACAAAAAACAAAGTCTTACTTGAGACAAACAAATCCTTCTTCCTGCTCTCACGCTGACCACGCCCCCTGTGACAGCAGAGGGCCTGCTCAAGGGGGTGTGGCCGTAAGCGAGAGCAAGGCTCAATGGCACCCTTCTTATAGAGAGGACAGCTCCGTCACCTCTTTTACAATACTGCTTTTTTCCCTTGCGTTTTTCTCTTCTTCCCACGTTCTCTCTCTCCACTGCCTTCGTCCCCGCTCTATTTCACTTCAGCCTTTCACTCTTGCTTCCTTCCAATGAGGACGGAGCTGCGGGAGAAAGGGCGCTATAGAGGATCTCTGTGGAGAGCTGCTACTGTGTTTTGACATCTGAGCTCTGTGGAAAACGATCTCAATACAATTCTGAAAAACGCGACTCCCAGAACGCCAGCCGAACAAGTCTCCACAGCTGAAGCGCTGTGTCTCTTTTCAGCTGGCGATAAGCCTTTCCTCGTTCCTTTGCGGACTTGTAAAACTGTTCATGATCAGAATAAAAAACGCTCACACTAATACACAAGCACCCGTGTTTCGCCAAAGCTGACAAATAAACAGACAGAAAAGCCGCACTGCACGTGTGAACAGGGGAATGAGCGAGCGAGCGGGGATAGGGCGCCTCCTGCGCTTAAAAGCTTACAGCACCCGGTATTCCCAGGCAGTCTCCCATCCAAGTACTAACCAGGCCCGTCCCTGCTTAGCTTCCGAGATCAGAAAAGATCAGGCGTGCTCAAGGGGGTGTGGCCATAAGCGAGAGCAGGTTTCAATGGCACCTTTCTTATAGAGAGGACAGCTCCGTCACCTCTTTTATGACGCTGCTTTTTTTCCCGTGCGTTTTTCTCTTCTTCCCACGTTCTCTCTCTTCACTGCCTTCGTCCCCGCTCTATTTCACTTCAGTCTTTCACTTGTAGCGGCAATGCTTGTTAATAAGACATAATTAAGTGTTGCTGTGCTTTTCCAACTGAGGCCCCATCTCTCTGTTCATCTCTGTGGTGCAGCCACAGAGAAACTATTCATGCAGGCTGATTTAAATATGTTTTCTTTTGTTAAGGGACAGCTCCCAAATGGGGATGCACTTAGCTAAGCCTGGCTATCATGATCAATGGTCATCCATTGACGCCTATCTGTCTAGGGTGTGCCAGATGGACATCTGGACTGCATTCCTAAGTGTCAGGAGTAAGTGACTCATATCTTACCTTGATTAACCAACGTGGGACTCTCATGCCCATGGAACTTTCAGCCAATGAATGAGCTGAAGTTCCTCCAGGTAAAAACAGGCAACACAGAGGGCCTGAGTGACTATTTCGTGGACTTTTCTAAAGGGAATTCAAAGGAGAATTCCAGGGCAGGACGGCCCAGGAGCAGAAGGCTCCCAAGGGCAGGACATTCTCGCAGCGCGCCTCCTGACCATCCTGAGACTCAGCCCTGACAACCACGGAACGGCCAGTGTGTCTGAGTGCCAAAACTTTCCTTTGTTCTAAGAGTCGAGAGTGGAGGTTGCCAGAGAGTAACCAGAGGATCCACCCGAGGTTAGCATCAGCAGAAAGCCCCATGAACAGGTCGGAACTGTGGACAGCTGAATCACTATTCAGAACTAGCGCTTCATCAGGAATGAACCGGTCTTCTTCCTAACCTGCTGGGACCCACAGTCATCTTTTCTCCTGTGCACAAACATTGCTAGTTAAAGCCAACACTAACTAGCCTGTCAGTGAGCATCAGCAGCGCACCGTCGCAAGCTGCACAGCACAGCCTGGCACGGAGCCAGAGAGCCTGCAGGAGATCTGAATCCCTAGAGATTGGATGAGTATTCAACTTCAATGCATTACAGCTCGAGAATTCAATTGTTATCCCAACCAGTTGATATCAATTTAATTCCTAAGAGTTATGTACTTGTTTTGAGTATCTAATGTAGAAGTTGTAACCAAGTTCAATTACGAAACAGTCTAAATGAATGATATACTGAACGTATGTCCTCTTGATATATGTAACACTTCGTAACTGATTGAATATATATCTTTTGTATTCTGATAACCCTCTCGATAAGATCTGTTAGGTTTACATGCATATTCTATGTATTAATAAATGTATCCTCGTGTATTAGTACCTGTGTGTGTGTGCGTTGTTTGAGTTATATCGCATGGTTGGATTCTTAAGCCATCAAAAGAATCATTTTGTGATTTACAGCTACAATTAATAATTGTCCCAGTAAATACCCAAACCCTACAGAACTGGTGCCTTCAGAGAGCACACTACACTCCGGTGTTTGATCGGTGTGTGGCAGGCGCACGTCGCGAGCTTGTGTAGTGATCTGCTGGTCTGGTGTTATGCAAATGAGGCCGAATTGCGTCCCGGGACATGCTGCGAATGCGCAATGGCGACTCTAGGTGTGTAGGAAACGGCACGCTCGTTTTCTCGTTTTGCCCACACTTTTGAGTGTTAGTGTGGCGTGTGAGTGTGCGGAAGAGTGGGCACAGCAGGAGGCAGTGGCATGCAGGGCGAAGGAGCTGGCCTAGGCTGCGAGATTTGTGCTGTGGGTGCGGGCCTGCAGGGGCTTGTACAACTCATACTTACCTGGCAGGGGAGATACCTTGATCAGCCTGTAGGTGGAGTAGTTGGATTGTTTTTCTTTTGTTGGAAGCAGTGTTCGATTTGCGGTTTTTGAAATGGCAACCTTTGGATCCCGTAAGAATGCTGTACGTTTTGAGCTCTTGGATGACCTCTTCATGGATCGTATGCAGTTCAGCAGAAAAGTGTTACAGAAGGAACTTGGCTTTGAACCTCGGCACTTGGATTTCATCTTCGCTCTCCCAGGTCAGAAAGCATTTGAGGTTGTATTTGCTACCTATCCTCTGTTTGAACAATGCGTGGATGTGTTTGAGGCAAAAAGAGGCAAAGTTCCTGCACTTGAGAAGATCAACTTGCAGCCTCTGACACAGAGAGAGAGGAAAACGGTGCATGTTGTTATGTTCTCGGAACTGGCAAAGACGGAGGACATTCACACCTGGCTTAACCAGTACTGCACCGTCCACCATGGAACTGAGGTTAGAGATGTTGATGGTATAAAAACAGGAGCAAGGAAATTCGAGGTTCGCTTGCTACCGGACAGCGTAAATGGAGGCTTAAGGCACCTGCCCTCTACAATCCGGCTGGGCGCCTGCAATGGCTATGTGTTTTATGTGGGACAACCAAAGGTGTGTCGGCGCTGTGGTGCTGTGGGACACCTGGCATCGTCCTGCACTGTGAAATGCTGCAAGACCTGTGGCAAACAGGGACATTTAGCCTCTGACTGTTCAATGCTGCCAAAGTGCAATTTATGTGGCTCGGAAGGACACGTTTTTAAGAACTGCCCTCACGCCTACGCCAATAAACTCAAAATGAGAAAGGATGAGGCAGTGCTTGTTTCAGCCAAACCGGCCCGAAAATCCAAAGCAAACAACAAGTCAAACAAAGAACCCTTGTTGGACAAAGACTCTCAGCCTCCAGCCAGGATCAGTCCTGCTGTGGCTCCGGGGCTGGTGGAAGAGAAATCCACTACGCCCCCACAACCGCAGACTGCACCAGACAAGCACGAGGGTTTGAAAACCCCCGAGAACAGCGAGGACCCCTCCCCCACTCCTGCTCCTCAGAACGAGGGCCAGTGTGGGGCCCCCCGGTGGAGGGGGTCCAGCGAGGATACCCAGGATTCAGCGGAGCTGCTTTTCTCAGACTCTGCAAGTGCTACAGATGCCCTCCTCTCCTCCATCCAGTCCATCACGGAGGATCTGCAGCAGCTGGTGGGTGAGGGGGAAGAGGAGACTGGTGCATCGGCTGCACCCCTTTCCCCTCAGTGCTCCCAGGAGCTGGACTTGAGGAAAAGAAAAAATGACTCTGTTTTCTCCCCGAGCGAGGAGGAAGGAGAGCATGGCGATGGGGACAGCTGGAACCTCTCCACCCCTCCCTCTACCCCCTTCCTTGAAATGGACTCTGTGAACGCTTTTACTGCTGCCACCCTGATGAAGGCTCATTCAGAGGATGGCTGGCAGGAAATTGGTAAGAAGAAAAAGAAAAAGAAAAAGGTAACAGGTGAGACCGAAGAGAAATGTGTTTTGTAAAGACTGGTTCCACTTTCTTATGTAATATGGCTCTTAACATAATTTCTCTTAACACAAGAGGTATCAATGACAGAGTTAAATGCCAGTCTGTCTTTGATTACCTCCAGCAGAGAGAGGGAGATGTGTTGATGTTGCAGGAGTGTGCTTTAGCCTATCAAGAGAGGTATAAAAGTTTTGAAGATAGGTGGGATAAAGGGCCTTCTGTTTGGGCAGGGGACAATAACAACAGAGCCTCTGGCGTGGCCATTCTTTTCAAAGGATGGGCATTCAAATTGAAAAGTATTCAGAGGGTCATAGATGGCAGGTTGCTGTGTGTGGATGTGGAATGGGGGACCGTTAACCTGCGGCTAATCAATGTGTATTGCCCTACTGACGTAGGAGGAAGGGTGGAGCTACTCAAGGCACTCTCCCCCCTATTGTTATGCAGCACAGACGTGATAGTGGGAGGGGATTTTAATTGTATCTTAGAGCACACAGACAGGCAGTCTAGCTCGCCGATAAAATTGGATTCCAGCTCACTGGCCCTGCAAAACTTAGTTCAAGACTTTAAACTCTCAGACACATATAGATGTATATATCCCACAACAGCAGGATATACATGGTCAGGGAGGAATAGCAGCTCCAGAATTGACTATTGCTTTGTCTCAGAGAGAGTGAAAGTTGTTGGGGTCACTCTTCAGCCTGTCTTCTTCTCAGATCATCAGGCTTTAGGGTGTAGAGTGGAACTCCAGGGCGGGACTGTCTTTGGCCCAGGCCTCTGGAAACTCAACACAAAGCTGCTAGAGAACGAGGGGGTAGTATCCCGCTACAAGGAGAAACTATCACAGTGGCTGTCCTTGCAGTGTCTGTACGGGTCAGTAGGAGAGTGGTGGGAGGAGGTGAAGGTGAGGACAAAGGCCTTTTTCATGGCTGAGGGAAGGAAGGCTGCTGCCAGACGGAGAGGAGTGCTAGCCAGGAAACAGAGGCAGCTGCAGCGTCTCTACACGATGCTGCACAGTGGCTTCGATGTGCTCGAGGATATTGCCCTTTTAAAAAAGGACATCCGGAGCATAGCCGAAGAAAGTAGTCGAGGAGTGCTGTTAAGAAGCAGAGTGCAGTTCTTGGAAGAAAATGAGAAGTGTACTCGCTTCTTTTTCAGGAAAGTGGTAGGCTCCAAGACTGTCATGGAAAGTGTAGTTGATGAGGAGGGACGAGAGAGAACAGAGCCGAGTGCTATCCTCTCCTGCACCGAGGCCTTCTACTCAAGACTGTACAGCTCTACAGAGGTAAAGGATGAAGATATTCATTTTTTTACCTCAAAGCTAGAAAACATTTTGAGTGAAGAAGATAGGGAAGTACTTGAGAGGGATTTGACAGTAGAAGAGCTGAGACAGGCTATGGAGAGCTTACAGAAGGGGAAAACTCCGGGTGCTGACGGGCTCCCTAAAGAATTTTATTGCACCTTTTGGGATCTGCTTCAGGATCCGCTACTGCTCCTATTCGAGGAAAGCTACAAGACAGAATTGCTGCCTGACTCCTTAAGAGAAGGCACTATCTCTCTCTTGTTTAAGAAAGGAGCAAAAAATGACATAAAGAACTGGAGACCCCTCAGCCTGTTAGGCGTGGACACTAAGATCCTGTCCAAAGCCCTTTTCCTGCGCCTACAAAATGTAGTGGCCTCACTGGTAGGGAAAGAACAGACTTGTGGGATAGCAGGACGCCTGATGAGCGACAACCTGGCCTTGTTGAGGGATGTCTGTCTGTACTCTGAGGATCGCTCCCTCCCTCTGTGCATTTTAGGTGTAGACCTAGAAAAGGCCTTTGACCGCCTAAACCGGCAGTACTTAACATCGGTACTTGAGCACATGAAGTTTGGCCCCATCATGAGAAAGTGGATTAACCTGCTGTACACAGGTAGCAACAGCAGAGTCATGGTTAATGGCAATAGATCACGCACCTTTGAAGTCTGTTCAGGGGTGAGGCAGGGCTGCCCATTATCCCCCTTGTTATTCGTTTTGGCTATGGAGCCCTTAGCCTGTGCCTTGCGCCAGGATCAGGCCATTAATGGGATACCAGTGCCTGGAAGTGGGGGAGGAGAGGTAAAGACATCTCTATACATGGATGACGTCACCCTGCTCCTCTCTGACAATGCCTCAATTAGCAGAGCTCTGCAGTGCTGTGATCGGTTCTCTTTGGCTTCCTCCGCAAAAATTAACACATCTAAGAGTGAGATTTTTTATCAGAACTGGAGGGAGCCAAAAGAAGGACATGATCTCAGGCTGCAAGAGAAGAGAATTAAGGTCCTGGGGATGTATTTTGGAGAAGAGATGGGAACAGTAAATTGGCAGAACAAATTGCCAATCTTAAACAAAAAACTGATGCAATGGAAGGACCGAGACCTCACCATGACAGGGAAGGTGCTGGTCATCAAAGCCGAGCTCTTGCCTGTCTTGAATTTTCTGGCTTCTACCTTCCCAATCCCACACCGTGTTGCGGCGGTGCTGAGGAGATTGATGTTTCAATTTCTATGGGGTGGGAAGCAGGAAAGACTCAGAAGGGAAATAATGTACAGGCCGCTACCCTCAGGGGGGAAGTCTGTCCCAGATATTGCTACGAAGCTGCTGTGCATTTTCCTGGCCTCTGTGCTGAGAGGCTTTGCAACAGCACCTGCAGCGCGTACCTGGACTTATTTTTCCAGGCTCTGGGTAGGTAGGGAGGTGTTCAGAGTGTGGGGTGTCAGACCCAAGCTGGACGTCCCACTCTCTGACACATGCCCTGCAATTTATGGGACAGTTAAAAGTTTTCTAAGATCTCACCCAATTGGCCATATTCCCCTCCGAGATGTCAGCGTCCAAAAACTGGAAGATTTCGTAGCACCCCAGAACAATAGGCAGACCCCTGTGGGCATTTTAACATCAGCCCAAACAAGGAAGGTGTGGAAACACACATCCTCTAAATTTCTGTGCAACATTCACAGAGATTTAGCCTGGAGTGTCGTCCACCAGTGCTTACCGGTACGAACTTTCTTGTACCGTAGGGGCCTCACCCCCAGCCCTCGCTGCGTTAGGGTGGGCTGCGGCGAGGAGGAGACTGTGACCCATCTCCTGTGGTCCTGCTTTTTTGCTAAGGCCTTCTGGGCACAGTTTGAAGATTGGTTGCAGGCTCTCTCGCCCCAATTTACCCTGACCGCTGCTTTCATCATATACGGCATCTCTCCTGTCAAACTTCCTCCTGACGTGTTTGACAGGATCTGGGCCGTGGTGAACAGTGGGAAAGACGCCCTGTGGAGAGTGAGGAACATGGGGCTGTTCAAAGGCATCGAGGTCCCAGTCAAGGCAGCAGGTAGCCTGGCCCTGTTCATCACCCGAGAGAACTATTACCTCAGAGATCTGTGGAGAGAAGGGAGGGAGGAAGCAGAAAATCTGTGGGAAATAGAGAGCATAGGTCAATATCTCAAGAAACTGTGAAAAACATTATCATGTTTAAATAAAGAATGTGATTTGCACCAGAAAAAAAGAAAATTGTTGCTATGTAACTGTTACCGTGTCAAAATGTAATGAGATGTGATCATATATACTGTTTTAAGTATGTATATTAATGTAAAGCTTTCTGATTTGTGATTTCCTGTATTTTTTTTGTGAAAAGAAAATAAAGTTCTTAAAAATCGAAATCGGTTCACCCAGGGTGAGGCTCGACCATTACACTCCGGCTGTGCTGACCCCTGCGAATTTGCAGATGTAGAGGCAGCTTCGATATTTGTTTTACAAACAGCTTTTTTTATATGTATGAGTCACACACATGCCATAGCAACAAAACATCTCTAGAGATGAGGTTATAGATCACTTTTCTTGGAAGTGTTAAATATCCATTGAAATGAAAATCTAATTTCCGAAGCATCCAAAGTATGGGAGCCTCCTGGGAATCCATATGAAGTATCTAACTTTAAACATTTTAAGAATAAAAAGGAGGAAATTGAAATAGAAATCAAATAAGTAAATTGATTCTTAAAATGTAGAGAGCTTTAGGAAAATATATAACAAGAATGTAACTGCTGTGCTACGTGCAGATTTTTAGAAGACAGTACGTCAACAAAGTACGCACTGTCTAGGTTACTTTTAGAAGACAGTGTATCAAAACACTATGTATTGTCTGGGTCATTAGATCAGCCGAAGGTAACTGATAAGCTTTGCAAAAAATATATTGGTGCTTCTTTTTATTCGTTTTTGTGATGTAATCTGTTTTTGTCTAAGGAAAGGGGAAGTATTAGAAATGACAAAATGCTGAACTTTCCCTTACACTGCAACATCTTATAAAAATCCTGTGCGGCTTGTAATGAGTTGAGTCTCTGATGTACTTTGCAGAGTGGCAACAGGGCTCCCAATATTGCAAAATTGAAATAAAGAGCTTACTCAGGTGAGAACTCTCTCTTGTGGCTTCCTTGATAGTTATATTTCCATGACAATTTGGGGGCTTGTACAGGATCACAAACCTGAGCGCGGACGGCTGATGAAACTTCATCCGGACCCGGACAATTTTAGCAAATTGGACGAACCTCGGGGGATAAACTTTTTATCCTTCGAGATACGCATCTGGAAAATTCACAGC
Organism: Lepisosteus oculatus; assembly: GCF_040954835.1. Lineage (NCBI taxonomy): Eukaryota > Metazoa > Chordata > Actinopteri > Semionotiformes > Lepisosteidae > Lepisosteus > Lepisosteus oculatus. Next base: position 7,325,664 of record NC_090709.1, read on the forward strand.
AGTCTGACATCAGTAAGTGATCTTATGTTGCAGAGAAATGGGAGGCTGGTGAGGCTGATAATTAGGGGCCCATAACTATGAAGGATCTTTGTAAGTGGTCAGAATGGACAGGGGAAAGTGGAATTAGGAAAAGAAGTTTCCTGAAGATGAGATGACAGGGATAAAATAGAAATGTTAAGGGAAAACTTAGAAGAGAATGAGAAGAAAGGAAAGAAAGTGAATTGGAAAACTGGGAAAGAGGAATCACAGAAATGATGGGAAGCTTCAAAAAAGACTAGTCTTGAAACTAAAGAACAGCAAGCTGCAGCTAAAGTCATGGCCATGCGTACTAAAAAGAAAAAGTCTCCACCAAAATTAGAAAGTGGCCCGGAGCCAAAGCCTTTTTACTTGTTCGTGAAATGCCAATGTGCACTTTTACAGGTCCAGAAGGAACTCCAGCATATGTACATTGACCTTGGTCTCCTAGTGAATTGTTTGCATTAGTCAAGTCTTTTCCTAAATTGCCTGATGATCGTAAAGAATTTTAAAGAAAGGTAAGCCTTGTTCTTGATTGTCTTAAGGCTAATTACAGTGACATAACCTTGTTGCTAGATCATATTGTTCCTAAAGGTTTACAACGTCCTCTAAAAAGGAGGAGGCAGATTGGTGGATACATGACCCAAATGATGAAGAAGTATCCATCTAAATTAAACCACACGGACATGGAGAGGAAAAGTTAGGCGGCCGCTTCTAAAAAGAGGTAAGGACTCCTCTTTTCTAAAAAGTCGCTTGTCCTCTCCATGTTGCTGTGGTGGGTGCAGGGTTTTTCTGAAGCTGAAGTAACTAGAACTGTACTCGCAGAAGAGCCGAAAATGGTAACTGTGAGTTTAAAGCCAGGATCTGGAACCTGGTCCGTGTTCCTGTATTGTGATAGTTCGTCAGTTTGTCTCGACTGGGGTATTCCGCGTGGCGCGTGGGAGACGTGAAAATGGTTTGGTGTGAAGGAAAACAAATTAGATTAATGCAAAGAAATATGGACTGTCAGACGGAATTTAGGCTGAACAGGAATGTAGAAAAGTGTATGAACATTGGGATAAAAATAAACAGATAAGGGTTTTATTTTAGAGGAATATTTGAGAATTCAACAGAATATCATAGATGAGACGCAAAAATCCCTGACGGAAAAGCTAAAAGCAATGGCTGAATGAAACGAAGTTATATATGTAGAAAAAGAAAAAGCAAAAGAAGAAAAAGAACGCCTTAAGAGAGAATCTGGGAGAAGGGTGGGAATTAGTGTGGAGATTTTTGAAAGAGCATTACCCACCGAAAACTGATTGGAAAAAAGTAACAGCATGTTAGCAAAGGAAAGTGAGGATGTTTTAGATTTTACAGAAAGGTTTATAACTTTATGGATAGTATTCTTGGGATTAGCTGATGAAAAGGAAGTGAATGAATATACTTCCACAGTAATAAAACAAATTTACCTGAGTGGGTTAAAACCTGATGTTGCCAAGAATGTACAACTGTGCTTTCCTGATATTACGGAGAGCGGAGACAGATTTGATTTAATAACTCGCGAAGCATGCATGCAGAAGTGCTAGCGCTGCAAATGGGAGGTAAAAAGACTCCCAAGGAGGAGAGAAAAGAGCTGCCAGTTTGTCACAATTATTGTGCGACTTTATTATACCAAGATATAAGACCCCTTCAAGAAAATAATGAGGACTGGGATAAATCTCCTGATTGGGCATATCCAGATGGGGGGTGAGTTAACTAGCCCTGGGGGAAAGGGGGGCAAGACAAAACTACTAATAAGCTGGTGTGCAGTTACTAAAACAAAGGGTGTTTTTTGGAGAAATTGTAAGAAAGAGGCTTGATTTCACAATTAAAGAACACGTCAGAAGCTGAAACGAGAGCCGTGTGTGAACTAATAGATTTAATCTAGTAAGCCCCTTTGTAGCCTTCATAAATTTATCTCAGGATTTAAATAAAAGCGAAATAATCTTACAGTGTGCAGTAACTGGAGCACAGCTGTCCTGTTTTTAGACTATAACTGCATAAAGATGTGATATAAAGTTTTCTAACGGGTAACAGGAGGCTACAGGAGAAGGGGTGCAAGGGTTGCGTTTAAAGCAGATACAAGCTGTCACAGTATGCTTGGGAAAAGATGTACAGTTTCAACTACTGATGTGGGTGGGGGACACCCCAGACCTATTGAGCTGGGATGCCCTGCAGCATTTACAAGGAATTACTGTATGAAATAGAATTTATGTGAACTATCTCAATAGAGTTATGTGATATTGTGATTGTTTTACCTAATGAGGGAATCCATAAGGCCGGGCTACTCCAAGTATTGGATCTAAAGAGGAAAAAAAGGAGTATAAAACCAACTACATGATAAAACCAGGGTGAATGCCTTCTCAGAACGAGCTTGTCTAGTGACGTATTGGTTTAAGGGGGGTAGTGCAGTCTAAAGACAAAATTGCCTTGACCCCTGCAGCAGAAACCGTTTTTGATGTTTTGAAACAAGCTTTCTTGCAGACACTGGCCCTGGACTGTATTCCCTCAGACGGATCATCTGTATGTAATCTGTCTGTAAGTGAAAGAAATGGGTTGTGAGCCGTTGTGCTGGTGCAGGAGCATGGAGATAGGCATCGTCTGGTGGGTTATTATTATTCAGGACCCCTTGATGCGGTGGCCAAGGGGCCGTGTTTATGTGTTGTGCAGGCTACCTGCCTGGCTGTATAAACTGTGGATAATCTGGTGTAGGACTAGCAGACCGAATGAAAATATTTAATTGAAACTTGTAAATATGCTAAATGGAAAATTATAGCAATTTATATAGACTGTATATATACATTTGGTGTATGCCACAATTTTGGATGGCAGTGAAGGGATAGGGATTTCCCCAACATGGCAGGGACTCTAGTCAAGAATGCTGGGTTTGTCTCTGAACTGTTAGAAGCTTTGCAGCTACTGACTGAAGTAGCTGTGGTAAAGTGTAAATCACATAATAAAGAAATGTTTCCAGTAACTCGAGGGAACAACTTTGCAGATGTAGCTGTCAGGTGCACAGTCCTGGTAGAACAGGAGTCTGAGACCCCTGTGAGACCTCTGTTGGTGAAAAGGGGACAGCTACAGGATATTCAGGCTGAGGCCTCTAAAGCAGAGAAAAGGACATGGTTAGAAAAGAGTGTGGTGCTGCCAGCACACTGGACGCTCTGCATGCCCTCACAGCCTAATGCCCTTTGTAGCTCGACTATCTGTCGGACACCTGGGTGTGAGTCAAATGGTGTGCTGGTTACCCAAACCTGGGTGGGGACTGTGTTTGAAGCAGTAGCCACTTATGTGGTATCTCAATGTGATGCTTATCAAAGGAACTCAACTACAGTTCAGGTGCAGGTGCTACAGCTCAAAAGGCCTGCTCCTGAGAAACCTTTCATGCAGTAGCGAATGTTTACAACCTTGGCTCTTATAATCTGTTTTCCCAGTGGGTTGCTGTCACTGCCTCTGTGTCTACCAAACACTTGATGATGGAGATAAGCCCTTGGTGGGCACTGCCCTACTGCATGTATTATGATCAAGGGACAGGCTGTGGCTGGATTATTCGGGGTGAGATGGACTGAGATCACCCTCAGTCTGCTGGAACAGTGGAATGAAGGAACAGAAAAGATTGACTAGACATCAGACTGAAGGAACACCATGGGATGCAGGTTGGATCAAACAGAACTGTGTAATAGAGCCTGTTTGATATCATCACAGGCCAATCAACGAAACTTCCTGGAGGGATGAATTTGGCTAATGGATTGTTGAATTTGCTAATTCTCTATTGTAGTATTGTAGGTTGTTAATTGAAGTGGTGCACGGGGCTGGTGAACAGGTGCTGGACACTTGGAGACCTCCAGTAGAGGGAAGACACGACCTGATACCTGGCGAGTGGGTGTGGGTGAGGAAGATATACCCTGCCAGATGTTGCAACCCTGCTGGGAAGGACCATATCAAGTGCAACTGACTACCGACTCTGCCATCTGAGTGACAGGATGAGATCGCTGGATCTACGCATTGCACTGACACCGAACCACTGCACCAGAGACTGAGTGAACATTATTATATTGTCACTGTTTCTGTGTTTGTTGAGCTTCCTGAGGGGGGGGTGACAGTGTACCTGTTAAGTGTAAGGAGTTTTACTTTTATAAATGGGGATATGGAATCAATACTTTATCAGTCAGCCACAAATAATAATCAGAGCTCCTGTTGGGATTGTATTGCTATAAAAGATGCTCATGGGAGTAATCCCCTTTGATAGAGGTGATTATTAAGGTTTATTGGCATGGGTAAATAGCCCTGCTTTTAGTCTGAGTGTAACTCAGATGTATTAGAATGGAAATAACTGTATGCTCCTCGCTATAATCACAGTTTTAGGCCATTCTCTATTAGGGTGATAGACAGCTGTTTAGGTGAGCAAAGACTAAACAGTACTTGTATTCTAGACAATTATTAGCAAATTCATGATTTAGCAAAGCACATCTATGATGAAGAAAAATATATATCATAATTATAATCCAGATGATTGGGGCATTGGTGCATGGCTACAGTCTGTGCTAGGAACCTGGAGAGGGTCTCTGGTTCAATACATATTTGTGTGTCTGGTATTATTCGTTATAATCATACTGTTAATATCCTGCTTGAAAAACATGTGGACTAAAGCTGCTGCTTCTGTGCTAATTGTATGCCCTGAAGGGATCATGAAGGTCAAAAAATGATTTCATGGGAAAGGTTCTCTTATCTAGTGGCAGAACCTGATGGGTAAAACAATATAGTTTTAAGGGGGGAGTGATTCCCCTAGATGCACATTATTATTATGATTTGTTTGTTCATAATAAGATGTTTTGCAGGAACGGGCCAATGAGAAACTTTACAACTTCAGCTAGAATTGTTCTGCAAAATGGCACAGCTGAGGCAGTGGAACAATGTGTAGATTTTTCTAAGAGTTATTACTTCAGGAAATAGAAGTGGTGTTCACTCAGGTGGAGGGGGCCGTACCAAGGCTGCTGACCACTGCGACTGCTGTGAAAGTCACGGAAAGGGTGCCCTGAATTCATGCTTCCCACTGTAAAAAGGTCACAAACGAACTGAGCAAAGTGCAGGAGTGATGTCTCCACAGGGATAGATGGGGATCACATGCTTGGGACTGATGTGCCCAGCCTTTTTCCTTTTTATGTGGAAGCCTGTCACCACCCAGAAAGAGGAAGAATCTAAAGGCGAAGCCTCTTTGTATACAAATTGGCTGAATGAAACTGATAATGTGGGGATATGAGTAATTTGTGGTATAAACTTATAAATCATACTGTAAAGTTAAAGAAATTTAATGCATCTTGTTATGTATGTGCTTTAATGCCTCATTCTACAGCCTCACCCATTTCTCTCCTGGTTAGAATCACTGTTTGGGCCAGGGGGAATGTTTTTCTTTAAGTTACTAACACCGATTATAGTAGCTGTGATACTTGTCTTCCTGTTTTTGTGTTGCTGTACGACATATATTATTCCAATGCTTTGAAATATGGTAATGAATATGTTTGCGCATCAGTATGTTCTGATAAGAACGCAAGATTCTGAAGTATGGGAGCCTCCTGGGAGTCCATATTGTAACGCCCTCCCCTGGTGGTTAGGAGGAAGCGCCCCTAGGCGCTTGAAGTACCACTGGGCATGCTGGGAGTGGTAGCCGGGGAGAGTCTGAGGGTCAGCATGATGACCAGCGGCTGACCCTACCTGTGTAAATAATGTCCTAGTAATTCTAGTGCCCTGTGTAGTCCTGTAAAAGTATAGTGTGTTGTTAGGTAATTACCACCCTAAAAAAGTGTACGTGTTCCATCAGTCTCCTCATGTGTGTGTAGATCCTGTGTTTGGTTTTGTGTGGTTGTAAATGAATAAAGCTAATGCTTGTTTGTTAATCACGTCTCCACTCGTCCTTGTTCTGAAAAGAACCTGCAAACGCTACATTGGTGTCAGAAGCGGGCAGAATGGACAACTTGTGGCAGACACTACCTGATTCTGTTAAGTGCCGGCTGATGCTGGAAGAAACAGAACCCATCGGCAGCGCACATAGGGAGCCTGAGCAACTCCTGGGTGCGACAGGTGGCCACAGCCCTTACCAGGGCTATTCAATAGTGGTTTTGCCGGTAGAATTGGGGCGACTGGCCGCTACTCCTGGTCAGCGGCCACCCCAGATAGAGGATACTCTCCCTGCCGGAGCCGATCAGCGATTCCCACACCCATCGGCGCGGGTGCGAGGCGAATACACGGCGCTGGCGGCGGCTCTCCAGCTGCGTTTCGGTGTAGAGGAGGCGCCGGACTTGATGCGGGAGAGGCTGGCCCTGCGGCGGCGCCAACCAGGAGAGCGACTGGGCCCGGTTGCCGCTGATGTCGCGTTCCTTGCCCGCCGAGGATACCCAACTTTCCCCCTGGAGGCGCAGCGGGAGATGGCTCTCCAGGCTTTTCTCAAGGCCCTCTCACCCGAGGAGCTGCGGCGCCACGTGCAGCTGGCCGCGCCAACATCGCTGGAGCAGGCCTTGACCCTTGCTACACGGGCTGAGGCCGTGTTCGGGGTGACTGGAAGTGCCAGCAGACGCAGTGCGCCCTGCCGGCTGACCGAGACGGCGACGGAGGAATCGAGCGAGGGGGAAGAGGAGCCAGCCCGGGCAGCGACCCCCGCGGAACAGCCCCGCACGCTGATTTGCAACCGCTGCGGGAAGAGAGGACACCGAGCCCGGTTCTGCCGGGCACCCGAACCTCGCACTCCTCGATCGGCGTAGGGAAACGGGAATGGGGCGACTCAGCGTGGGGAAGGCCGCCCCTCGAACACCTCAACCCCCGCTCCGGAGAGCGCTGTTAAGACCGGCGCCCCTCACGCCACCGTGGGGCGAGTCGGCTGTAGCCGGGGCCTGTACCTCCACTACAAAATCGAGGACCAACCCTGCCTGGCCCTACTCAACACCGGTTCATCGGTAACCCTACTCCGGCCGGGCGTCTTCCCCGACACCGAGGGCACCAACCCCCCAGGATGGGAGGCCTCCAGCTTGCGGCTTAGGACCGTGACGGGACAGCTAGCTGCAGTCCGGGGGAAACAGGTGCTTGCCTTCCGTCTAGATGCAGTGACGGTGCGCCACCCCTGCTACCTCGCACCCATCCAGGAGGACTGCATTCTGGGGCTGGACGTACTGCAGCGAGTGGGGGCCAGTTTGGACTTGAGTTGGTGTGGCAAGGGGAGCGACTTCACCTGGTGGAGGGCAGGCCCGGCGAAGGCCGAGGGACGCGGGCTTGCCGGAGCCGGGAGAAAAAGAGGCAGTGGCGGCGGCGGCAGTCGCCGGGGCAGACTAGGCCTGTGAGCCGGGGAGCGAGCGTGTTGGATCCTGCTCCCGAGTCAGCCGGGGGGCCAGACAAGGCGGCGGCGGCGGGAGCCGAGCGTTGCGTGGAAGCGAGGCGCGCCGTTGAGGATCTCTACCAGCGGAGCTGTGAGGGCCTCGATCAGGACCAGCGGCAGCGGCTCCAGGCGCTACTCGCCCAGAACGAGGATCTCTTTGCGGCGATAGATGAGGACTGCACCCGCACTGCCCTGGTCCAACACGAGATCAACACCGGCGACGCTCGGCCCATCCGCATCCCACCGGGACGCATGGTTCACGCCAAGCGGACCGCCGCCGAGGAAAAGATCCGGGAGATGGCCGCAGCGGGGATGATTGAGCCCTCCGCGAGCCCGTGGTCGGCGCCAGCTGTAGTGGTAAAAAAAAAAGACGGCTCGTGGAGGTTCTGCGTCAACTACCGCAAGCTGAACGAGGTCACCCGGAAAGATTCCTACCCCCTGCCGAGGATAGATGACGCCCTAGACTACATCACCGGGTCGACCTGGTTCAGCTCCCTGGACCTCCGCTGCGGCTACTGGCAGGTACCGCTTGCTCCCGATGCTCGCCCGAAGACGGCCTTTTCTATCGGCCAGGGCCTCTGGCAGTTTACTGTCATGCCTTTTGGCCTGTGCAATGCCCCGGCGACGTTCGAGAGGCTGATGGAGAGGGTGCTGGCATCTGTCCCCCGGAACCAGTGTGTGCTGTATCTGGACGATCTGCTGGTTCATGCCCGGGGCTTCGACCAGGCCTTGACGAACCTCCAGGCGGTGCTGGCCTGCATCCGCCGTGCTGGCCTGAGGCTCAACCCCCGCAAGTGCGAGCTCCTGCGGCGGGAGGTGAGCTTCCTGGGACATGTTGTTGGACCGCGAGGGGTGGCTAGGTAAGGTCGCCGCAGTGAGGGACTGGCCGACTCCACGCACCGTCACGGAGCTCCGCAGCTTTCTGGGGTTGGCCTCGTACTACCGGAGGTTCGTCCGGGACTTTGCCAGCATCGCTGCCCCGCTGCACCGCCTCACCGACAAGAGCCGCCGTTTCGACTGGGACTTGGGCTGTGAGACTGCTTTCGGCCGGTTGCGTGAAGCTCTGGTGGGGGCCCCCGTGCTGGCCTACCCCGACCCGCGGTTGCCGTATGTTCTTGACACCGACGAAAGTGACTCGGGGGTGGGTGCGGTGTTGGCGCAGGAGGGGCCGGATGGGGAGCGTGTAGTATACTATAGTCGGGCTTTGACTAGGCCTGAGCGGAACTACTGCGTGACCCATCGCGAGCTGCTGGCGGTGATGGCGGCGGTCCACCACTTCAGGCCGTACCTGTTCGGGACCCGGTTCCAGCTGAGGACCGACCATGCGTCCCTCACCTTGCTGCTCCACTTTAAGGAGCCGGAGGGGAGATGGCGCGATGGATAGAGATCCTGCAGGAGTACGACTTCACTGTCGTGCACTGTGCGGGGTCTTGCCATCTCATTGCCGACGCTCTCTCGCGGCACCCCTGCGAGGCCGCGGAACGCCACCACTGCGCCCGGCGGGAGCAGCGTGAGGAGGCTGTCCGCACCGTGGCGGGGGTGAGCACCGCGGCCACGGCCCGGGAGGGGCCGCTGGGGGTGGGCCTGCCAGACCTGGCGCAACGTCAGGCAGCTGATCCTGACGTGGGGCCGGTGCTCCCCTGGAGGGCAGCTGGAGTGCGGCCTACGAGAGAGGAGCTCGCCCCGCACCCGAAGTCCGTCAAGGCCCTCTGCGCCCTGTGGGAGGCCTTGGCGGTAAAGGACGGGGTGCTGCGCCGGGGGTGGGGGGTACCCTCCAGTGGCGAGATACGGTGGCAGCTGGTGGTGCCTCGGTCACTCCGCAGGGCGGTGCTCCGAGCGGTGCACGGCCAGCCGGGCGTGGGGCACTTCGGCGGTAAAAAAACCCTGCAGCGTCACCGAGGCCATTTTTATTGGGGTCTTTGCCACCGGGACGTGGAGCGGTACTGCCGAACGTGTGCGGTGTGCGTGGTGCAGAAGGGCCCCCCTCCAACAACACCAGGTGGGGGCTCCTATGGAGCGGGTGGGGGCGGACGTTTTGGGCCCGTTTCCACACACCGAGGCTGGGAACCGCTACGTCTTGGTGGCCATGGATTATTTTACGAAGTGGCCGGAGGCCTACGCCCCCCCGGACCAGAGTGCCCCCACGGTGGCCGATGCACTGCTGGAGGGGATGTTTGCCAGGCTGTGGGTGCCGGAGGAGTTACACAGTGACCAGGGGCGTAACTTCGAGTCCCAGGTCTTCGCCAGAGTGTGCCAGCGCCACGCGGACCACACCGCTGCATCCCCAGAGCGACGGGTTGGTGGAGCGGTTTAATCGGATGCTCGCCACCCAGCTGTTCACCCTGGTGTCCCGGCACCAACGGGACTGGGACTGCCACCTCCCCCTTGCGCTCTGGGCGTATAGGACCGTGGTCCAGGAATCCACCGGGTGCACCCCGGCCTCGCTCATGCTGGGCCAGGAAATGCGAACCCCGGTGGACCTGGTCTTCGGCCCGCTGCCTGAAAACGGGTCGGCACTGCCGGCTGGACCGGACTACGAGTGGGACCTGTGGCAGTGGATGCAGCGGGTACACAGCTTTGCACGGACCCACCTGACACAGGCGGGGGTCCGGCAGAAGCGGCACTACGACCTGCGCTGCAGGGGGCCTGCCTTCCAGCCCGGGGACTCGGTTTGGGTGTACAACCCGCGCCGCCGCAAAGGCCTCAGCCCTAAGCTGGCGCCGTCGTGGGAGGGGCCCGCTGAGGTACTCGGGGTGGTGGGCGAGGTCTGCTACCGTGTCCGGTTGCGAACACGGGGGAGAGTGGTGGTCCTGCACCGAGACCGCCTGGCCCCCTACCGGGCCCGGGAAGAGGAGCCGTGTGGTCAGGCTCTAGAGGAGCAGCCGGGGCTGGAGCCGGCCGATAGTGGGGCGTCCGTGGGTCGCCAGCCGTCACCGCGGCGCAGCGGCCGCTCACGCAGGGTTCCGCAGCAGTTAGCCGAATACAAGTACAGCTTGAGGGGGGTGTTCGATGTCGACGAGACGCCAGACGCTTCAGGTGGGGGCAGTGTAATGCCCTCGCCTGGTGGTAAGGAGGAAGCACCCCCAGGCGCTCGTAGTACCGCTGGGCATGCTGGGAGTGGTAGCCGGGGAGAGTCTGAGGGTCAGCACGATGACCAGCGGCTGACCCTACCTGTGTAAATAATGTCCTAATAGTTCGAGTGCCCTGCGTAGTCTTGTAAAAGTATAGTGTGTTGTTAGGTAATTACCACCCTAACGATGTGTACATGTTCCGTCAGTCTCCTCATGTGCATGTAGATCCTGTGTTTGGTTTTGTGTGGTTGTTAATGAATAAAGCTAATGCTTGTTTGTTAATCGCGTCTCCACTCGTCCTTTGTTCTGAAAAGAACCTATAAATGCTTCAATAATCTTTACTCAGCAGCTTATTAAAAACAGCTCCCGTGATGTTCAAACCAATTTTTTACACAGAACACTGACACAGCTTTGCGTTCTGAATTTCTTTTTCTCGTGTGTTAAATTTAATGTGGCACAATGCACTGGGATAGGGGTATTCTGTTCACAAACCAATAGCGTTTAAACCACAGCACCCACAATGCTGCAAGTAAGTGTTTTGCACACTAAGCAGAGAGCGATGTCTTCCTCGTTAGTATAGTGGCGAGTATCCCCACCTGTCACGCGGGAGACCGGGGTACATCAGGACGGCCACAACGCAAAGTACTGACCCCTATGCGATCATGGCGAGTTACTGATACACACGTGGCAGGGCGGAAAAGGCTGTGCTCTCTTCGTGTGACATAATTCGGGAAAGTCCTGACGTTGCATTTCAACTGAGCCCCAGTATACATCGACCCTTCGACACTGAGTGACAACTCTCTTGCGTGTTTTCTCATATTTATTTAGTTTGCTTGCACAATGCCCGGTTGCGTGCTCTGGTCTAGCGGTTAGGATTCCTGGTTTTCACCCAGGCGCCCCGGGTTCGATTCCCGGTATGGGGACGTGTCAGTTTTGCCTCCTGCTTTCCAAAAGATCAGCACCGTGTACGAAGGAGCCGCATTAAAACTACTCGAACGTGCAAAATGTGCGAGAAGAGGGGGCGCTTGTTTCCAGCCGAAACTTCTCGCGTGTGAGACGAGCTGATCATCGCTGCAGGAGGTGGGAGGGTTACTCTGGTAGACAGGGCTGACCTTCGGCAATAGGATTTATACTCTCCAAGATGATATTTGCACTTTCTGGAGAGGCGATTTTCTCCACTTCAGTAGCCCGATTTCGTCGATTGCGTGGAGAGGGCTGTAGAATGTGGCGCCACCTTTCCTGCTCTGTCCATGACAGGCGTGCTGGTCTCTGGAGAGAGAGCACGGTCCATCAGCGCACTCCAATAAAGGCACTGAAAGCAGCTGAATCACACTGGGCTGCTGGACACATCTTACCACCTTTCCGTATTGTAGTGGTTTTCACATTTGCCTCACACGTGAAAGGTACCCGGTTCAAAAACCGGGCGGGAACAGACTTCTTTTGTCGCCACGCACAAAAGGGGATTGGGGATTCGCCTAGCGCTGTGATCGAGCAGACCCACTCACCTCTTTGTGTGGCGGGATCTGCACAGTGCATGTCGCAGCGCATCCTGCTTTCAAATGACCAGCTCGGAATGACTTGCCTTTGACGCTTATCAAAGCGTTCTTTGTGCTTCGAACAGACCCACTCACCTCTTAGTGTGGCGGGATCTGCACAGTGCATGTCGCAGCGCTCCCTGCTTTCACTTCAATGTGCTTCCTGATGTCGAGTCGTGTGCCGTGCGGAGGCTCTGAAAGCGAGAGCAATGAAAAGGTGCACGACGCTGTGAAAGAAAACAGAGAAGTGAAAGGCAGTCCTTTCTCTAAGGAGGTAAAAGAAAAGCAATTACCCGCCAGGGAATCGAACCCCGGTCTCCCGCGTGACAGGCAGGGATACTTGTTACTTTATTAACAAGGAAGACATTGCCCTCTCCGACCCCCGGCATCGTGTCCCGACCCAGCGTGCTGGAAGGCGACGCGTGCTGTGATTCCTTTACGACGCAGAAATGACAACCAAGGAACCGAGAGATCATTTCAGCATTTCGCGCCTGAACGGAAAACACAAACGACCAACTCGGAATGACTTGCTTTTGTCGCTTTTCAAAGCGTTCTTTGTGCACGACGACTGCGCCGCCTAGCAGATACAAATGGGTTGTACAACTTTGAACTAGCAAATGGAAGAGGGCTAAGCCCCCTCTCTTTTAGCCCAGGTTCGATCTGTCTCCCAGAATCACCAGGGCGCACGCACACACACACACCCATGCCGTTGAAGTGCTCTGCTTCATTTCTAAGGGCAACTGAACATTCACTCCTACCCCGAGAACAGAAAAGACAGCGTCTGCAGCAACAACAGCTCAGGTCTCTGCACAGGAGCTAAGCTGCCCCCATCTCCTCTGCTCTGCGGCTCCTGCGGAGCGGAGTCCTGCCTGGAGCCGTGTTTGCAGGCGGCGGCTCCCCGCGCTCTGTCTGTGCGTCGTGTCCAAGAGCTCCTGGGAGCTCCTGCGCAGGTCGTTTGCGCAGGTGGTGGAAGCCGGCCGGCAGAAACCGGTCTCAAGACAAAGGGAGAGAGGTGAGAACAAAGAACCCGCACCTCCCCCGCAGAGAACCTAAACTGCCGAGGCCACACCCCCAGCCGCACCAGTGCCACAAGATGGCCGCCAGGACGACGGACAAAATGGCTGACCAGAGGAAGGGCCCTATAACTCCCAGCAAGAAGGGAAAGAGAAAGCGGGAGAAGAGATGCAGGGCGGATCCACCTTCGGAAGGACAAAAAGAAAAGAGTGTTAAGGGAGAACCATTTCCTCGTTCTAGAGGAAACTGAACTTTCTTCCCCCGAGGCCCAGGAACAACCGGAGGAGGCAGCCCAGGAAGAGGTAACCCCCTCCCCTGAGGCCCAGGAACAACAGGAAGAGGCAGCCCAGGAAGTGGAGCCCCCCTCCCCCAAGGCCCAGGAGCAACTGGAGGTCCCCGAAACTCCTGGAGAAAGGGAAGAAAAAAGCCTTCCCGAAGCGGTGGCAGAGAGTATCCTCGAGGAAGACGAGGATTACTTTGAAGCCGCCCTGGAGCCGGGACTGATGGTAGGGCTGGACCTGTCCAGCATGTTTACCTTTCAGTCCCCAGCGAGACCTGGAGGGAGCCCAGCATATTCCCCCCAGGACCCGAACGAGAGGAGTTACATCTAGGCTAAACAGTGCCCAGATGTAGACTCCCAAGTTTTCCACTGTAAGCACAAAGAGAGGAGGTTCAACTTTCACTTGTTTAATCATGATTGTGAAACTTACCTTTCTTACAACTAAAGTGAGAGGGCTAATAGACCCGTTGAAAAGACGGGGAGTCTTTCATGATCTGGCCTCAAAGTCTTTCTCAGTTTGTTTCTTACAGGAGGTCCACCTGAAGGATGAAAGCGACAAGCTGACATTCACCAGGGAATGGACGAAGGGAAAATCATGCTGGAGCGTAGGAGGGGTTAACTCTTCCGGAGTGGGAATCCTCCTCGGAAACCCAGAGATGATGCTGGTTTCCTCCTTCTCCGTGGTGCAGGGCCGGATCCTGGTCGCAGACATCGACTGGAGGGGGCAGAAGTTGAGAGCGATTAACGTCTATGCTCCGACGGAACCCTCTATCTGGAAGGAAGTGTTTGCTGACCTGGCCAGCTGCTGCACCACCAACAGACAGGTGGTGCTCGGCGGGGACTTCAACGTTGACCGGGAGAAGGGGAGCGACGCTAGCTCGGCAGAGTCGCTACTCAAGCAATTCTCCCTGGTAGACGGCTTCAGACGGTGCCGCCCTAACGACGCCGGAACGACTTGGAAAAACTCCCGGGGAGTGTGCAGCCGCCTGGACTACATCTTCCTGCACACGACCTGCTCCCTGGAGTCGGTGACGGTGTCCCCAGCGTGGTATTCCGACCACGAGCGCTTGACGGTGGTGGCCAACACCAGCCTGCCAGCATTCGGTCGTGGGTACTGGATGCTGAACCGGGTGATACTGGAGGAAGATGACTTCAGGGCACTGTTCAGTAAAGACTACTCAAGCTGGGTCGACATGACGGACGGCTACAGCTCCGTGGTGGAATGGTGGGAGTCCATGAAGGACAGGACCCGAACGCTGGCACAGACGTACTGCAGACGGAAGGCGTCCAGGGAGAGGAAGGAAGCTGCGTGACTCCCGAAACAACTAGAGGAGGAGTACAGCTCGGCTAACAGGGGAGGAGCCTTCAATTCAGCCCCGGCATGGGACGTGAAGGAAAGGCTCCGCAAGCTGCACACCGAGAAAGAAAGCCAAGGCTTTCCTGGTCAAGGCACAAAGGGAGCATTATGAAAATAATAAAACCTGTTCCTCTTATTTCTTCAATCAGGTCCGTGGAGCCCAGAAAAAGTGGGTGATCTACAGCCTGAGACGGGGAGATGGAGAGGAAGTGCTGGACGAGAGTGACAAGGTAGAAGCGACCACCACTTTCTACAAGGAGCTCTTTTCAGAAAAGCAGACAGAGGTGGAGGCAGGTGATGCTTTTCTGGAGGGGCTGAAGGCACGAGTACCGGAGGAGGTGAGGGAGGACTTGGAGGGTCCGATCGCGGCCGAGGAGCTGAAGGCGGTGCTCTTGTCCATGGAGAATGGCAAGGTGCCAGGGCCGGACGGACTCCCCAAGGAATTCTACACCTGCTTCTGGGACACCCTGGCGGCAGATCTGGTGGAAGTGGTGCAGGAGATCTTCCGCCGGTGGAAACTCGGAAACACCATGAGGAAGGGCGTCATCTCCCTGCTCTTCAAGGGAGTAGATGCCGCCGACCTCAAAAACTGGAGGCCGATCATGATGTTCTGCATGGACGTAAAGATCCTGTCCAAGCTTCTGACCGCCAGACTGAGAACCGCCCTCCCCCACATCATCCACAGCGACCAGACGTGTGGGGGTGGAAGGGCGATCTGTCAGCTGGAACCTCCAGCTGACCAGAGACGCTAGCGCCTGGGGCGAGGACCGGAATATGCCCTTGATGGTGGTCAGCCTGGACCAGGAGAAAGCCTTCGACAGAGTGAACCACAGCTATCTGTTCAGGGTGCTGGAACGCTTCGGTTTCGGAGAGAGTTTCAGCCTCTGGATTAAGATACTGTACTCTGACATAGGCAGCAGAGTCAACGTGAACGGAAACCTGGGGGATTTCATTCCCCAGGAATCCGGAGTATGACAAGACTGCCCCCTTTCCCCCCTTCTCTATGTTCTTTTCACAGAGCCCCTAGCAGAGGCGGTGAGACGGGACCCTGTCATCAACCGCCTGGAGATACCGGGAGGCGCAGGGTAAACCCTGAAGATCTTCCAGTACGCCGACGACACAACGCTGTTCCTGAGGTCGGACAGGGGGTTGAGAAGGGCCCTGCAGGTCATGGAGCAATACTCCAGAGCCTCGGGGTCGAAACTCAACCGCCGAAAGAGCAAACTGAAGTTCTTCAGGCCCTGGAAGCACAGGACGACGGCCCCAGAGGGTCTCGAGCTCTGCACGGAGCCTCTCAAAATACTGGGGGTTTCCTTCCAGACCCAGGACAACGAGACCATCAACTGGACCGAGAGGATCGCCAAGGTGAATGCGATTCTGGGTCTGTGGAAAACGCGGTCGCTGTCCTACACAGGGAAAGTGATGGTGTTGAAAGCAGACATCCTGCCGGCTTTGGTTTACCTGGCGGTGGTGTACCCGCTGCCGGCCAGACTCAGACGAGCGCTGCAAGGGATGATCTTCGGCTTCGTCTGGGGTGGCAGGTACGAGTACATCACGAGGAACCGGATGTGTCAGCAGGTCGAGGAAGGGGGTCGAGATGTCCCACATTTCCCCCTGAAACTCGACTGCATCTTCTACTGCAACTTCTGTCGGGCGCTGCGGGAGCCCATCGGCCACAAGTACCAGTACTTTGTCAGGCTGTGGCTCTCCGTCCCGATGATGCACTTGGTCCAGTGGTCAAACACTGGGCTCAAGACAGAGAGGCAACCGGAGTTCTACAATCCGCGCTGTCAAGTGGAGCAGGAGGTACGAGGCCACGAGACAGCCAGAGCTCTGCACCAACCACAGAGCCCTGTACAAAGAGGTGAGGGGGCATTTGGTCGCTGACGAAAGGCTGCAGGTTCCCAGACAAGTCTGGGAAAGGACACAGCCCAAAGAACTTGACAACCAACTGAAGGACCTCAACTGGATGGCCGTACACAAGAGACTGGCTACCAGAGAGGTCCTCTACAGACACTCGATCTCCAGGAATCCGCATTGCCCCTGGGACACGTGTTTCGTCGAGGAGACTCAGGAGCACGTGTTCTGGAGCTGCCCCTTCGCCAAGGCGGTGTTGGGCACAGAATGGACAACATTATGCAACTCCTGGGAACGGGTGTGGTGCTCAGTTACCAGTATATTCTGCTGGGGGCTGGCACCCACTAGACTGGACAAGGGGACACAGGACCTGTGGGGGCTGCTGCTGTCCCTCACAAAACAAGGACTGTGGAAGGTGAGGAACACTCTCATCCGGCACAACATAAAGTGGGGGGCGAGGGAGCTGGAGGAGAGGATCCTGGCGAACCTCAGGAGGAGGACGAAGCACCACGTTGCCAAATGGGGTTTTCCCACGGCGAGGGAGCGCTGGAAAGGACTTTGGGATAAACAGGGATTAAAGGACAATAGCGAGTGGTAGGTTTGGAGGGGCTCTCTTAATTGCGCAAATCCGCCCCCACTTGCAAAGATTGATAATCAATCTCCGTTACGCCGTTGTTTTTTATTACATGGAGTGTTAATATGTGTGAGATGTTTCTTTTGAGATGTTTTTTTTGTGGAATAAAGTATATTTTGTAGAACAAAAAAAATCTTATGACAAGGTTTACAAGTTATCTGTTGAACTACATTCTAATAGGTGTGGTCTCATTCCAGGTCATTTGTTTACGTTTTTGTTTCTGGAGCAACTGTTAGATGAAATGTGCTAATATGTAACCTAACTCCAGTGTGAATAACTAGAAGAGGGGAGCAGCTCCATTCCAGACCAAGGGAGCTTTGAGATTGGCTGGGCCAGATCTCTCATTTGCATATCTGATTTGGAAATGTAACACTAAACCCCCTCCTTGCATGGATTTAACTTGCACCCAAGAGTCCCCTACTGTGTATTGCTACTTATTTTTTATGATAAGTGGTGATTACCAGTTGACAGGTTTTATTTGTTGAATTATAAATGGTTTTGTATTATCACCCTGAATGGCCTGTACTCAAGGTTTGGTAGGGTATGTGTTTTCATTTCATTTACCAAATGGAATTTTTGCTCTTTTAGTATTTGTTTAGAAGGCTTTCTGAAGTCAGAAAGCCCATTTATTTGGTGAAAAAATATTCTGTATTAATATTAATATTTCTCATACAACATAAATAGGGTCTTTTAGGAATAAAAAGATCTAGCACTTGGAAATCTTAATAAAGCTATGTGCTTCCATACACTCGAACAGTTTTGATTCCTAATATTTGACCTTAGGTGTGGGAACGGGTCTTTTTTGCCATTTGATTTCCAATTGATCAGCACAGTATAGAAAATAGACCCATAAAGCAACGTCAGCAGTGACAAATGTGCAAAAAGTGATCACTTGTTTTCGCCCGCTTTCAAACTGAAACCCTTTGGTGTGTTAAGAGAATGTGATAACCACTACACTGCGCAAGGTGGGAATGGGTGACTTGCAGAGAGTGTTGAACTTCGAGAAAGGACTTCTCTCAGGAATATATTTCCACATTCTGAAAAGGAGATTTTCTCCATTTCTATAGTCTGACTTCCTCTTTTGCTAGAGAGCTGTAGAATGTGGAGTCACCTATCCAGCTCTGGGAACAGTGTGTAGATAACAAGTTTGTAACTGCCGGATGAGCACAGTAAATTAATACAGCAGAATAAACACACTGTGAGTATTTGAAGGAAATTAACAATCTTTTACGTCTCGCCATGTTCAATGCTGCTGTCATTTCTGTAATATTGTGTGTAGATTATGCCGGTTCAGGGACGCCAAATATGTAATCATAGTGGCTCTCTGAAGGCACCAGTTTTGTAGGGTTTGGGCATTTACTGAGACAATTATTAATTGTAGCAGTAAATCACAAAGTTGATTCTTTTGATGGCTTTAGAATCCAACCATGCGACATAACTCAAACAACGCGCACACACAGGTACTAATACACGAGGATACATTTATTAATACATAGAATATGCATATAACCTAACAGATCTTATCGAGAGGGTTATCAGAATACAAAAGATATATATTCAATCAGTTACAAAGTGTTACACATCAAGAGGACATACGTTCAGTATATCATTCATTAAGACCGTTTCGTAAAGTGAACTTGGTTACAACTTCTACATTAGATACTCAAACAAGTACATAACTCTTAGGAATTAAATTGATATCAACTGGTTTGGATAACAATTGAATTCTCGAGCTGTAATGCATTGAAGTTGAATACTCATCCAATCTTTGGGGATTCAGATCTCCTGCGGGCACAAAGAAACAGTTGCAGGCTCCGTGCCAGGCTGTGCTGTGCGGCTTGCGACGGTGCGCTGCTGATGCTCACTGTTGGCTTTAACTAGCAAAGTTTGTGCACAGGAGAAAGGATGACTGTGGGTCCTAGCAAGTCAGGAAGAGGACCGGTTCGTTCCTGATGAAGAGCTAGTTCTGAATAGTGATTCAGCTGTCCACAGTTCCGACCTGTTCAGGAGGCCTGCTGCTGGTTACTCTCTGCCAACCTCCACTCTAGACTCTTAGAACAAAGGAAAGTTCTGGCACTCGGACACACTGGCCGTTCTGTGGTTGTCCGGGCTGAGTCTCAGGATGGTCAGGAGGCGCGCTGCGAGAATGTCCTGCCCTTGGGAGCCTTCTGCTCCTGGGCCGTCCTGCCCTGGAATTCTCCTTTGAATTCCCTTTAGAATCTGAATCTGAATCTTACAGGCTCTCTGTGTTGCCTGTTTTTACCTGGAGGAACTTCAGCTCATTGATTGGCTGAAAGTTCCATGGGCATCAGAGTCCCACGTGGGTTACTCGGCCCTACCAGTCCCTGATTGGTTGATCAAGGTGAGATATGAGTCACTTAGTCCTGACACTTAGTAATGCAGTCCAGATGTCCAACTCGCACTCCCTAAACAGATAGGTGCCAATGGGTGACCATTGATCATGATAGCCAGGCTTAGCTAAGTGCATCCCCCTTTGGGAGCTGTCCTTGAACCTTAAATCACCTTGCATGAATGGTTTCTCTGTGGCTGCACCACAGAGATGAACAGAGAAATGAGGGAAAGCTCAGAAACACTTAATTCTGCCTTATTATTAAGCCTCGCCACTACATATCCCCCCTTTTTGAAGGTCACGAGGTCCTGAGGCGTTGTTGCCTTCAAAACAAAACAGAGTTAAGTGATGTCCCTTGCCATTAGAACATTAATCTTAAATGTCCACATTACTCCTCGAGAATTCATACTGGAACCAGCATTGGATACAAACAGGATGAATAACATCTGGAGTATGTATAAACACGGTAAGAGACATTATCTAAGTCTAGGAATTACACATCAGGAAGTTCACTGTCAATATCTGATACCTCTGTAGTAGATATTTGGGAAGAAGTAACTTCCTTTCTTTTGGCATGCTACCTTTGACTCATTCATGCTACCCAGAGTACATCTTGATGTGAGAGTACATCATTCAGAGTACACTGTCAGTCATGATCCAGCTACCTGGCAGTAGTGTTACAATAACAACAGTTCCTGTTCCCAGCCCCCGATAAACCACAACACCTGTGTTGGGTATCTGCTAGGGTGGTTTGGAGGTTTGTTCCATTAAAGCAAACTAACTACCTGTACCTCTTCAGGGCTTACTGTTTCTTGGATTTCTATCCGATTAAATAGTGTGGCACCTGAAGGCATCTTAGACCTCAAGTTTGGTCTTATATTGTCTGGTTCCAGACCGTACAGTGTTAAGTTACCATGCTGTACTATGGCCTCCTCGGGAAAACTATTGGTTAGGTAGCTGCATTGTGGTAGCTGTATCATGCCCGTCACAAGTCATAGTGTCAGTTAAATGTGGTGTGCTGACCAGCCATTTACTTCCCACCTGCTCTTCATGGGGTTCATTAACCTCCCTCTGCTCGTTAATAGCTTTACACCCTTCATTGGTGAATCTTTTAGACACAGCCAGTGGATAGCTTTGGTAGCCATACCCATCTCAAGATTTGGAACCGAATTCAATCTTGGATTGCCTTCTGGGTGAGCTATGAGCGATGGGGTTAATGTCACACACTCCTCTACTGAGAAGAGTGGAATCAAGTGGGTTGGGATTTGTGCCGTGGTTAGACTGGCTACAGTGGCACTAAACTCCCTTAACAGGTCTTGTGTCAACATTCTGGCCTGTTGCACACAAGCATAAACCCACTGTATAACACCAACAATCATGTCCACTGTTTGGGGAATAAGGTTTAACCCTGTTGCATAGGAAGTTGCCTGTAGGGTTTTCCCTAAGCTTTCCAACTTTTGCTGCTGTTGATACAGTCTGTCACTACCCTCTGGCATCTCTGACACCTGCCTTCTTGGGGCAGTCAGGGTGAGAGTGCCAGTAGCACACAAACCTACCAGAAAAAGCAAACGTGCAACAGTGGCGGCAGCAATCAGTCCTCCCAAAAGTCTTTTCGGGTGGCTGATCCCAGTCATCTCCTTCTGAGTGACTGTTGCCTTTCTAAGCTGGCGCAGCGTGTACATGGTGTCTTTCTCAGTATGCCCTGTGGCATCTTGGGCACCAACATCCTGGAAATCTGGGGAGATCTGACGCAGCGGCTGAGGCTGCTCCTCCGTTTCCAGGGCATCTGCTTTTTCGATTTGTTCATGCCTGTGCTCTAGGAACCCTGCAGGGGGCGGTGCAGCGGTGGAGCATGCCTGACCCTCGGCTGAGTGGTCATCTGGAGCACCTGAGTGATCTGGGATTGTTATCCCATTCTCACTGTTCAGGTCCACCCTGCACACTTCCTGATTGAGGAATCCCTCTATCGGCATGTTTACAGTCGTTCGCTGGGGGTAGGTGTAGGACACCTGCTCGCTCCCCCCTTCCCTCGCTAGGGGTTCAGGGAGCTGCCCCAGCACTGGGATAGCTAGTTCACTGTCTTTGAACTTACTATCACTCACCAGGCCCATGTCAGTGCAGGCGGGGATTCTGACACCTCTCTTTGCGATGTCCTGCACTGGCAGGCGGGTGACTTGACCATCCAGCTCCAGTCTGGCTGAACCACTGTTGGTCAGACTCAGACTGACAGACTGAGCTGGTGGCCGTAAGAAAACCGTCTCGGCTTTCATTCCCTGTCCCTTCTGGGGGACTGGGTGTGTTGGCAACCCTGCCGTTGAGGCAGGAACAATCAGGTCAGTCTCACTCACTACCTGGTAGTTGTGAGAAATAATGTTACCTGACTGCAGGTTCCCTGGGTCAAAGCAGAGGGAATCGGCATCTGGGATCAGGTGTGTCCACAGCGCAGTAGTCTCTGCGTCCAGCTGGACCTCCTGTCTAACCTGTGAATGTTGCACCAGTGGCACCTGGCGGTGGCCCTGTGACAGCTGCTCAAGCAGATCCTCACTAATAGAGGACCTCTCAGGGCTAAGGGTGAGGGCTACATCACCAACCTGCTCTCCTGCCATCTGGATCCCTTCCACCACTGCAGGGTGGTGGTCCTGACCCCTCTTGGGTGCCAGGGTGCACAGGGAAAGCTCCTTTTCATCGCCAGGTGGGGAGATCTGCTCCTCTTTAGGGACGTAAAAGGGGTGTGCTTTACCTGGTGGATCAGGCGGCTGCTTGGAGCACCGCTCCTGTGGCATGGAGGCTGTTGTGACCTCAGCCGGGACACGACTTCCCTGTATATCCGGGGAACAAGAAAATATTTTTATTTCTTGTCCAGAGGGAACAGAAGGAATCTCCGCATAGGCTTCTGTGTTCGGTGGGCACTGTGTGAGCACAGTCTGCCTCTTGGCCCCCCTTTCCTTCTGTACAGAAGGCTTAGGAGCCTTGACCTGTTTCCACACCTTGCCTTTCTGGTGATCCACCAAAGGTTCCTCTCTGAGTCGCATGCCCTTTTCTTTTTCTACCCGTTTGAGCTTGCCGTGTGACATCAAACACCTCTCAACCTCAGTGTCAATCAGTGTCTCACTGGGTAAGACATCACCCATGGCAGCCTTGAGGTAAAAGCTTCTTGCTTTTCCTCTGCGTTTTACTGCCTGCTCTGTGACTTCAGGGGTGGAGTCAGCACTCACTTGGGAGTGGCTGACCTTATCCAGGCAGGAACCATTCCGCTCAATCAGATAGACTGAGGGAGGGAGAGGGGGCGGGTCTCCGCCTCCTCCAGTGGAGAGTATCAGCTCATTCACGCTTCCGGCAGCCTTGGGGAACGGTTGTCCCTGTCCTAATAAAGCTTGTTCAAGCCTGGCCAGGCGGGCGGCTACTGAATCCTTTTGTTCAGCCTTTTCTAGCCCTTTCCTTCCCCCGGTGTTCTCATGGCACTTAGGACGCTGGGTGCGGTCCTGTGTGAGTGCTTTGGAACGGGGCTTAGCCAGCTCAGGAGCCTGTGCTCCTTCGAGCAGGGGGGAATTAACCCTGCTGGCTCTGACGGCGGACACAGTCGCTTTAGCAACTTTTTGCTCAGAGCGACTTTGGACATCATACTCCCAGGCTTTCTGCACGAATCTCTTGATATCAGTCATTTTCATGGTCTGTGCATCTGTATGCATTAAGATCATCTTTCTGACTGACGGGTGGAGATTCGCAATGAATAAACCCTTGAAATGTGTGTTCTCTTCGCAACCCTCATCATTTCGCCCTGCAAAATAAGTTCGTCTAAGTCTCTCGTAATATTCGCGAGGGGACTCTGCTCTCTCGTGCTTAATGTTAAGAGCGGCGGCTATCGCAGCAGTCGGGTCAATAAACGCACTGTATTCTTCGATAAGTGCTTGACAAAGCTGCTCAAAGTCATTACAGACTTCTTTCATCTGCCTAGCCATCCACTCATGTACAGCTCTGCTGGTAGTTTTTCTAACCAGAAAAACTTTCTCCTGTTCTGTGGCGTTTGGCAGGTACTGCAGGTTATACCTGAGGTCTTGAATATAACTCTCGATATTATTCTCTGACACTGCGGGGTCAAATCTCTCTATGTCCTTCGCTAGCTCTCTCAGAGAATGGAGATCTATTCTCCTAGCTTCTCCGCTGACGGAGATATGGAAGAGATCGTGGTCAGACCTGTCGCTGCTAGAGAGAGTGCGTAATAGCGACTCGAATTCAGACCTTTTAGCAACCATCGTTAAACTTAAAGAGTATTACTTTTAAGTACGAAATCACAGTTTTACCACAGAAAACCACAAGATCAAGTATGCAATCAACCTGGTAGATCGCAAAAGATCACAAAACAATCAAGCACTGCTTAAAGAGCAAGGGGAACTTTTTTTCTTTCTGCTTTCAGCACACTGTATTGTCGTGTATGAAACCCGCGGCGTTTTATATTGAATTATTCCGCTTGGTTGACTCATTTCAGTCTTGCCACGCCCGTGCCAGGGACGCCAAATAAATGTAGAGAAAACCGGTTCAGGGACGCCAAATATGTAATCATAGTGGCTCTCTGAAGGCACCAGTTTTGTAGGGTTTGGGCATTTACTGAGACAATTATTAATTGTAGCAGTAAATCACAAAGTTGATTCTTTTGATGGCTTTAGAATCCAACCATGCGACATAACTCAAACAACGCGCACACACAGGTACTAATACACGAGGATACATTTATTAATACATAGAATATGCATATAACCTAACAGATCTTATCGAGAGGGTTATCAGAATACAAAAGATATATATTCAATCAGTTACAAAGTGTTACACATCAAGAGGACATACGTTCAGTATATCATTCATTAAGACCGTTTCGTAAAGTGAACTTGGTTACAACTTCTACATTAGATACTCAAACAAGTACATAACTCTTAGGAATTAAATTGATATCAACTGGTTTGGATAACAATTGAATTCTCGAGCTGTAATGCATTGAAGTTGAATACTCATCCAATCTTTGGGGATTCAGATCTCCTGCGGGCACAAAGAAACAGTTGCAGGCTCCGTGCCAGGCTGTGCTGTGCGGCTTGCGACGGTGCGCTGCTGATGCTCACTGTTGGCTTTAACTAGCAAAGTTTGTGCACAGGAGAAAGGATGACTGTGGGTCCTAGCAAGTCAGGAAGAGGACCGGTTCGTTCCTGATGAAGAGCTAGTTCTGAATAGTGATTCAGCTGTCCACAGTTCCGACCTGTTCAGGAGGCCTGCTGCTGGTTACTCTCTGCCAACCTCCACTCTAGACTCTTAGAACAAAGGAAAGTTCTGGCACTCGGACACACTGGCCGTTCTGTGGTTGTCCGGGCTGAGTCTCAGGATGGTCAGGAGGCGCGCTGCGAGAATGTCCTGCCCTTGGGAGCCTTCTGCTCCTGGGCCGTCCTGCCCTGGAATTCTCCTTTGAATTCCCTTTAGAATCTGAATCTGAATCTTACAGGCTCTCTGTGTTGCCTGTTTTTACCTGGAGGAACTTCAGCTCATTGATTGGCTGAAAGTTCCATGGGCATCAGAGTCCCACGTGGGTTACTCGGCCCTACCAGTCCCTGATTGGTTGATCAAGGTGAGATATGAGTCACTTAGTCCTGACACTTAGTAATGCAGTCCAGATGTCCAACTCGCACTCCCTAAACAGATAGGTGCCAATGGGTGACCATTGATCATGATAGCCAGGCTTAGCTAAGTGCATCCCCCTTTGGGAGCTGTCCTTGGACCTTAAATCACCTTGCATGAATGGTTTCTCTGTGGCTGCACCACAGAGATGAACAGAGAAATGAGGCCTAATTTGGGAAAGCTCAGAAACACTTAATTCTGCCTTATTATTAAGCCTCGCCACTACATGTGATTATCACGTTCATCACACATGCGCAAGATCCCCTGTTTGAAAGCGGGCAGAAACAGGTGTCTTTTTATCTTCTCACATTTTGCACTTCTGCCAGCGTTTTATGGATCTCGTTTTGTCTTATTGCAAGAATTCGAATTTCCTGTGTCATTCATGATCACATCAAACAGCCAGCAGATCATGTCACCTTTCAGATAGTCATTCTTTTGCTTCCTAAATTTCCTAGAGACAGGTCTTTTCAGCAGAACTGACAAACGTGGCAAAGCAACCTGATAAGACCAGGTCCTAGAAGTCACTACTCAGTCAGTTACTACTGCCGAAATGCAAGCCCTTCCTCCAGCCTGAAGAAGTTGATCCTACATTACTCATGAAGAAGATGTATCTACCAAACCTCAGAGAGCTGGGCTGGATCACTCCCCTTCTGAATGACGTTGCAGTAACACTCTACCACTCCTCTTCGTGCACTCATGCTGGAACTTTGGGAGGCTACTGCAGACAGCAGAGGTTGGATCATACACAGAGGTTGAAATAGCTCAGCTGAGAAGCCTTAGACTGATGCTCTAAAGGTCCCTGGTTCAATGGCATTTTGGTTTTGGCATTTTGTTTCGTTGTGCCATTTGTTCCTCTCTGCAATGCCCTGTGTCCAAAGTCACACTTCCCTTTCTCAGCCTGAATCCCAAACTAGAGTCTTTGTGTCCTTGAGTCCCTCTTTTACCGACACTGATGAAGTACAGAAATAACTTAACATGTTTTGCACTCCTTATGGTGTTTTATGGTGGGACCTGTATTTCTCTATGAATTTCCTTAGTGACAGCCCATTTGTTTTCAATATATTTCTGGTGAAGTTATTACATCGGTCTCCCCTGGTGGCTTGTTTTCATATCCCACTTCTGACAATGACTTTTCTTATGTCACTTTGATGGGAGTAAAATTGGAAAAAAAACTAAAATGTGTGTAGTTGTTTCCATATCAAACCTGTCTTCCATTTTATACAGTATTCCACAGGAGTGAATCAATTCCTTGTTTAATTTTGCAAATGACCCTGCTGTCAAAAAAACTAAATTCCCATGTAGCCAAGGAGTTGCTGAAAAGCAACTTCACTTTGATGTTTTGTGTTGTTATAACTAATTCATCTCCTTTTAAAAAAATAGATTTCTGTAGAAGAAAGGTGTCTCACACTACAGTTTAAATTGTAAACAGGTCATAGAAAAAGCTCCTTAGCTCCCTGTCAGGAATCAAACCCCACTCTCCTGTATGACAGGCAGGGATTCTCACCATGGTTAAATTGCAACCGTAATAATATTGACAACATTAATAAATGCATATATAATTGAAATTGAAAACATATCTAACACAGATATCTTTTCTGGTTATATACCACAATGCATTGCTGATATTTGTTGTTTGGCATTTAGGTTAAATACTGTCATGTTTTTCTCAGAAATCATCTTTTGATGTGTAAGTATAAATAATGATAATACTATTTGAATACATACAGGTCTTAATATTATTTTGATTAAAAATAGAACGTTAATAAGCAATAAATGGCATATAAAATAGTGTGAAGGTGAAGATCACACAAAATCAACTACAAATGTGAGAATTTTACATTTTTAGGATTATAAATTGCATGTAGCACATTAGCAACACTACAGTAATGCTAATATAACAATAGTGTAAAAAAAATCCTGACCTAATTCCTTACAAATGCTGATACAAAATGTGAATGATTTCAGAGTTTCGGGTATTGGGTCTCCTGATAGAGATCAGAGATGAACTGAGGCATGTGGGAAAGTGTACAGAACTGGTGAACTCCCAATTCCACATCAAGAGGCTGAGCACAATGGAAGAGTCCTGTACACACAAGTGATTCCTTGACAACATGGACAATCAAAACCTACTGGTATGATATTATATTCTCTCTGTGGTGTAGAAAATATTCACTACTAGTATTCTAGGTTACAGATAGGTCATTATATGACAGCTTACATCTGATTAATAGGATCCAAGGATCCATCTCTGGCATACATTCTTATTTTTAGTTTATAATGTATAATCTTGCTAATCTTTTAATGCCAAAATAAAGTGTTTTATAAAAAGCTTCATGTTCTAAGAAATTACTACAACTTTTGAACTTTGAAATATGGCCACTTTGTATTCTAGGACTTAGCAAATACTGCAGAAAAGTGGAGTTAAAATGTGAAAATGTGTAATGGGTATGTCTGATTAGTTGATTAGTGAAGATCCAGTAGTAAAAATAGCTTCTAATATTATTTCTAATATAATATTATTTCCAGATAAACCAACTTTGGAGAGTAGGCAACAGTGATTTCAAAGAAAGTGTGTTCACTTTCTTTGAAAGTGACGTTAAGGTATTGCTTATAGAAAGCGTGTTAAGGTATTGCTTATAGATTTTTTAAATGTTTTTACATTACATTTTTACTTTGATGAGCATTATACAAATGTGCGTTGATATTTTTAATATGTACCTTAATTGTAATATATATAAACACAATTGCTTTGATATGGATGTTCATTTGAAGGATTTGAGGAAACTATCAAGGATTGCAGAACAACCAAAGATACATTTGGGCATCTGCTATTGGTAAAGATGAAAAGTGTGAAGCTTGCATACACACGAGAGAAAAATCAGTTTTAATGTACTTCATTAAACTGATGGTGTGCTTATCAATCGTGCATAAGAAATACATAGCAGAGGATGGTTTCGATCCATCGACCTCTGGGTTATGGGCCTAGCACGCTTCCGCTGCGCCACTCTGCTGATAGCTGTCATAGTGTGATTCAACACAACTGCTCTATCTTTGCTTTCTAAAAGTGCGCCCGAGATGAAAAGTCTAAACGGTAAACGCAGACGTCACTTTGAGCACTTGGTCTTTTATAGTACGAATCATCACACGCTGCTCTACATGGGCGTGTCTTCAAGATCGTTGAGAACCAAACCTTCTGCTCTCCGAGGCAACTGATTCTTTCGTTGTTAATTCACAAATCTTCAATGAGAATCAGTGAAACGAAAACCAAACACATGTACACACTCGCGTCCTAGCCTGAAAGAAAACTGATGGAAGCATTTGAGGAATAACAAGTCTGAACAGCTCCAGTCTATCAACTGCTCTACAAAGTGATCGCTACTTCCACACCCAGTTTATAACACTGAAAATGATTCAGGAAGCACAGCAAAGTTCTAAAAGCAGTGGTTGAAAAGCGTCTAGATACATAAAATGACAACTTCTCAAAAGTAAAATCTTCAGCTTTTAAATATTGTCATCCATATATTTTCGTTTTTCTCTTTTTTACATAACACGCTTTCGAGAAATAGACTGTCTGGTAATGAAGGCTGCATTAGAAAATGTGTATCTAAATTAAAATCGGGTTTATGACTTCTGCGTTTTTTAGCTTTCTTAGCACTTGGGTCTCGATTCAGATATTGCAATGAAAGCAACAGGGGAGTAAGTTTTCCTTTTCTAAATCAAAGGTGATCTGCTCACAAGGAAGTATAAAAACTTCAGCGTTTACTTTTTGAAGACGGCAAATTGTCGAAACACTATTGCTTCATAAGCTAATAAGTAAGGTTTCTGAGCACGCATTGTATTACTAATGCTGTTATTAATTAAAAAAAGCTTAAATTCACATAATGGAATTTGGACGGCTCAAAGTAGTCTATTCTTTGTACAACTTAATTGTCTGTCCTTTTGTTATTGTAACGGATTCGGGTTCTAGCCAGCAAGACCTGGGTTCGAGCCAATACAGTGAGGCACGAAGTAGGGTGGGAGCGGCAAGGGCACAAGCCCTAGAACCCGAATCCGTTACAATAACAAAAGGACAGACAATGAAATATGGGCTATTTCGAAGTCGCAAATGTGAGAGATAAAGTCAAAATTCTGAGTTTTTAGGTCGCAATTCTATGATTCTAAGTCACAATTCTGAGATACCATAGTGCGTTTTTTTTACTCCCTGGCGGAAACGGGCTTCCGTAGGTTCTCAGTGCTGCGAAGCAAAAGCAATCTCTGGAAAATCAGACAAATTATTATCAGATCATGTCAAAAGCTGATCAGTATTTCTTTACTGGAAAACAAAGAAATGCTTGTAATACACATTTTAATCTGACATGCAATTACACATGAAAAATAGTAAAATTATTTTCATTGCGGTACATGTTGATAGAACAGCCCCCTCGATATAAGAAAGTGTACTCTGTCTGACAGCGAGTTTAACACACTGTCCTCGGAAATTAGAAACTAATTGAACAATAAATTAATCTGAGCAACGTGTGGGTGATTTAATTCTGTCGAAATTGCGTGGAACTCCTCCGCTGAGCTCAGATACACACGGGAAAGTGTTCAGGCGGCTTCACGGAGTCCCACCTCAGACTGGAAGCAGGTTCTAATTAGACACTGAGAACAATCCAGGTCTCTGTATGTAATTGATTGTGTTGATTGAGCGGTAGTGTGACCATGTGTGTGGTAGCATTGTCCTGCCAGTATAAAAACCTAGTCACTGCGTTCACATTTTATGCTCTCTTGCTTCAACAGAGTTTGGTGGTTTATTTGTTTTACTTCTGTAGCAGTTAAGCGGGACGTTAATTTGGCGATGCGCTCGTTTCTCTTTATGCTGTGCCTGTGTGCAGGGGCTGGGCTCCCCGCACTGATCTCCGCCGGGCCGGCTGGCTGGGACTCTCGGGAATTAGCGCTCCAGGCCGACCTCCCGGCTCTCGAAGACGCAGCCCAGTCGGAGGACTTGAGCCTGGCAGATGCGCCCTCCGAAGATCTGTCTGCAAGCGAGAACGACTCCCAGTCCTTGGCTCCCGACTGCCGCCGCCTTCCCGTGTCCAGAGACGCGTACTCGCCCTACTTCAACAAGGAGAAGATGAAGCCCGAAGCCGGCAGACGCCCCTTACCCGCCTACATCAAGAGCGTCCTGTTTCCTCCCCAGCGAGGGCGGCAGCCGGCTCGCCCGGCCATCGGGGGCACCCGAGGAGTGGCTGTTGTGGTGCGACTCCAGCAGGATGTACGTGAGGGTCAGTCGGCTCCTGTTCGGCTTCAGCTGTCGGCCATCGGAGGTGACCTTGGGCAACTGCAGCGTCAGCCGAACCACACGCCGTTACTTCTACTTCATCTACAGGCTTCACGAGTGCGGTACCGAGCGATCGGTAAGCGGGTCTTCATCTACATGCAGTGTATCGATGTGAGCTGTAGGGCCAGTGTCGGGGTTGCCTTTCCTGGGAATACCCCTTCCTCTGTGACATGCAGGTTGTCCAGGGCCGCCTGGTGTACTCCAACACTCTCCGCTATGCCCCGCCCTCCTCCAGTGCGCCTGTGCATCGCTTCATTCCCTTCTTGTGCCGGTCAAGTGCTCCTACAACAGGTAGGCAGGGCTCTGCCGCTGCTGAGAAGCTGCTGGGAAAGTGTCCAGAAGCCCCTCATCCCCTCTGTCCTGCAGGTTCCACTACTCCTACAAGGTTGGATATGTCCCCACGTGGGCCAGGAGAAGGACCTTCTTCAAGGACCTGAAAAACAAGCACAGCTTTGTCCTGCTCACCACCAACTGTAAGCTCCTTGAGTGAGTAGCTCCTCCTGCCAGCAGGGGGTGTTGTGTGCAGGTGCAATGCTGCCTCTCTCTCTCTCTCCAGCCCACTGGGTCCGGCTCTCTCCTAAGGATGAGTACTTCCTGGGTCAGCCCATATACTTCCAGGCCACTGCCTACTTTGCCACAGCGGAGCAGAGGCTGTACATCCACTCGTGTTACGTAACGGAGAAACCAGACCAGCACTCGCAGCCCCGTTTCCCTGTGATCGACAACTTGGGGTAAGGCCCCTTCTTGGAGGGGAGGTGGGCAGGAGCCCTGAGAGCCTGCAGGGGTTCATCCTTGTCCTCTGGTGCATGGTGGACAGCAAGGCAGATGGCTGCCTGTCCAGGTTTGTCCCCTCCGAGCAGGAGGATGTGCTCCGCTTCACAATTGATGCCTTCCTCTTCCAGAAGAAGCTGTCCAGGAAGGTACTGCTCTCAAAGGCTGCTCAGCCTTCTTGCTCTACTGATCCATGGTCTGCTTTTCCGTCCATGATCTAGATGTGAACCAGACTGTGGCAGCTGTAGTGCCTAGAGCTGCCAGCTTGCCTTCACTGATGGCAGAAGGTCCTTCTCTGTCCCTCTATTGGCCTTGATCCCTTAGTGCTGTGACCTTCCCTCTTGCAGCATGAAGTGACTGAGCTGTACATGCACTGTGTCATGGCTGTGGCTCCTGCTAATGCAACAGCAGGGACCAAGTCCTGCACCTAAAACAGGGAGGCTAAGAGGTACTTCTGCAAGGAGCCTGCTGAGGGTGCTCTGGGACATACCTCCTCTCCTCCAGGTGGGAGGAGCCGTATGGTGACCATGAGGTCTGTGCCTGCTGTGAGTCCAGGTGTGCTGGCAGCCGGAATGAAGGTGGGTCTGGTTCTCTATCCCTTGTGGATGCATCTCTGCCCAAGAGACAACCATGCTTGGACAACTGAGGAATGATCCCATGCTGGACAAAGGGACTGTTTAGATAAGTAGACTGTGGATCTCTGGGTATAGCAGATCCCTCACTCCTGGGTGCTGCTTGTCCACAGGTACCAGGAGCCTGGTGACCAGCAGTCGGGTGGCTGTGGCACCAGTAGAAGCTCCTCTGGATGTGGAAGCTGACTGGACTGAGGATGAGGAGGGAGACCCTCAGAGCTCCAGTGAGGATGTGGAGGGAGCAGAGGACTTTGGAGATGTTGGCCAGTGGACAGTTAGGGTCTGGCAGGAGGAGCTCCTGTAATAATAATAATAATAATAATTGCTTACACTTATATAGCGCTTTTCTGGACACTCCACTCAAAGCGCTTTACAGGTAATGGGGACTCCCCTCCACCACCACCACCAATGTGCAGCATCCACCTGGATGATGCGACGGCAGCCATAGTGCGCCAGAACGCTCACCACACATCAGCTATCAGTGGGGAGGAGAGCAGAGTAATGTAGCCAATTCATAGAGGGGGATTATTAGGAGGCCATGATGGGGTAAAGGCCAGGGGGGAAATTTGGCCAGGACACCGGGGTTACACCCCTACTCTTTTCGAGAAGCGCCCTGGGATTTTTAATGACCACAGAGAGTCAGGACCTCGGTTTTACATCTCATCCGAAGGACGGCGCCTGTTTACAGTATAGTGTCCCCGTCACTATACTGGGGCATTAGGACCCACATGGACCGCAGGGTGAGCGCTCCCTGCTGGCTCCACTAACACCTCTTCCAGCAGCAACCTTAGTTTTTCCCAGGAGGTCTCCCATCCAGGTACTGACCAGGCTCACACCTGCTTAGCTTCAGTGGGTTGCCAGTTGTGAGTTGCAGGGTGATATGGCTGCTGGTGATATGGCTGCTGTAGGGGTGGGTGTCCTGCAGTTCAGCTGGATTGTTCTCCTTCTTCCTCCCCAGGTGCCTGAATGAAGGCTCCAGCCTGGCCCTTGTGACTCTCCTGCCTCCACTTGCCTTGTAATGGCAACATCTCAATAAAGCTGTGAAAGACCCTTCTGCCTGCCCTTGTTTCTTTGTGGTTTATAGGTTTGAATGGGGTGGAGGAATTCAAGGGAAGTGAGACCCATTAATCAATGGAAGTATTTGTGGGGGTTCCCCTTTCAAGAATGCTTCCCGTATTGCTGCCAATGAGGACTGAAAATGGCTGGAGTAATAAAGCGTTGTAGTGGGGGAAGATGGCCGCACTATTCCTTGGGCAGGGCATTGTGACTTTTTTTTTACTGTGAGAGAGACGGAGGTGTTCAATATACTGGAAATCCTTCTGTTTCCGAGATGGGTAGTGCTTATGGAGTGTGAGTTGCTACTGTAGTGCCTAGTAAGAGTGAGATCTGGTGTCCTATTCTAGGCTGCACAAACTGACTAAAAGAAACGCAAGGAAGGAATTGTCAACAGGGGCTTGGTGTAAATTAGGTCTTCTCATCCTTAGCAGAGGAACAATACTGGTGCAAAAACATCAGTGAATAATGGTGCAGTTAGAATCTCTGAGGTCTTGTCTTATGGGTGTTGGTTTCACAGTAGTGGTATTGGACAGTCATGGGGAAGTATTAGGATTGAGACTGGAGATCCCAGTACTTGACTGGGAAGGCGGGTGTTCACAACCACCTCTACCAGCAGCACAGACTGTGTAGATTGAGACTGAACGCTTACTACACAAAGCCTCTCCCCTGTTTCAGTGTCCCATGTCATGAATTTCAAGTGTATCCTAGTCTTCCTTTGTGACTACCTATAATTTGCACAAATCCTGCTGGCCCACTAACACTTAATTTTTAGCCCTACTGCACTGCCCTATTAAAGCTTCAAGGATTTAGGCTAAACTATTTTATATAATATATAAAATATTATATCTTTAAAAATGACAAAGGGTTTGTGTGTCACGCTAAAGTTTTGATTCATTTAGAATGCAAAGAAAAAACATTTTCTTCCAAGAAATCATAAATTTGTCTCATCCTCCATACTATAATTCTCTCTTGTAGTAGTAAAGCATTTTGAGTCAAAGCGAACAATATATTAAAGGAACAAGTAATAGGTTTATTCCATGCTGAAAAGAGAAGAGAGAAAACACAACGTTTCAGCTGTGAAACCTTCTTCAGGTTTGTTTTCTCTCTTCTCTTTTCAGCATGGAATAAACCTACAATATTACTTGTTCCTTTGCAGATACACATGCTGACATAGCTACCCACCTGAATATATTAAACGTTTCATCTATATGATTAACATAATGTTCTCCTGAATAACTACAGTAAATGACAAAGCCTTAGAGCCACAGAGAAAAACAAATTGCATTTAAAGTAATTTTAAAGGCTCGAGATAACATTGCACTATAAACGCAAATGTCTGTCTTCTTTGTGGCGCTTACTTTTTGTTGCTTTAGCAAATTTCATGCAGTTTATTTCTGACACAAGACATAACAAGCTTGTGTATTTATGACAAAAAAGCAGGGCAACAATTTATATCGGCCTTGAAATTGAAATTGTTAAAAAGTGAGTTAAATGCAGATATAGTAAATATATTTTCTCATATAATGGTGTGTTTTTTTGTCTAAAAATCCTTCATGAATGGTTTAACAGACACTTTGCATAATAAAAAAAATATATATTTACGAATTTTAACTTTTTATACAGTAAAGTTTTGTTGTGAACATGAGCCCTGTTTATCGATATCACCAACACAGTTCTGGATTTTATTCTGCCTTCCTATGGACATTGGAATTTTCTTTCACACAACAGCTCGCATGTGTGGTAACTTATTAGCGCCAGGGAGAAAAAGAATATTGTTGGCTTTTAAATGAGAAACCATTTGCGTTTATACAAAATCACAATGCGTTGTCCCAGACATTGGGACATCCTCTGTTTAAACACCTGTCGTTTTCTCTAATATTGGCTCCTGTGCTTCGGTCCATTTGAGAGAGAAGACACTGAAAAAGTCGTGTGAAAGTGGATTTTGCACCTGCGCCAGTGCTGTAGTGGTTTCATACAGACACCCATACAAATCCATCACACGTTGGAAGCTCTGGAAGGCAACGTAAAATATTGCTCTGTCCGTTGGTGGATTAGGTATGCATGCTACATTTCAACGTAAAATGTAAAAAGATCAAATTTGATTCAAAATCGATTAATGTAATCTAGTTTTATCTATATCTATATCTAGTTTTTCAAAGGTCTTTAAAAAAAATGTTTATCGCGATTGTGAAAGTTAGAGAAGGTGTACCAGCGCGTGCCTTTATATCGCCAGCTTCGGTCTCGCCTGTAGCTGCGAGAAGGTTAAAAGCGTTCAAGTGATCTGTCTTTCGTCAAAATAATTGCTGGAGCAGCAGGACGTAGAGTACCATCCAGCAGCAGTAGATGGTGCTCGGGTAAGAGCTAATTCTGTTTTCAGCACAGGGAGCAAGAATGAGCTCAGTCTGGCTCCCAGCAGAATCCATTCTGGTTTGGTTGCTATCAGACTGTGCATCTGAGGCTTTTTGGATCGCAACGTGAAAAAAAAAAGAACAAAAAACAATTGCTCACATCGTGTTACTTCCACCAGAGGAAGGGAAGATATCACTTAAAAAAATCAGAACTGAATATTTGGATCCGGTGCCTCATACTTATCAAATTATTAAAATAATAATTATTTAACTATCAGATTGTGTTTCTGCAACATTTCATGCACAGTATGCCGTATTCAACAATAAAACAACAGTCACAACGAGGCCTTTACACCCAGTCTGGGGTATTTTCCCCTTTTATATTTTTGCCACTTTATATTGAACCTGTTATACTCCCAGAAGTGCGCAGTAGCTTCTACTTAATACAAATATACAATTCACCACTGGTATAAACAGATGTGTGCCGTGTTTGCCTTTGTAAGCATTTGTTTCAAAAATAAGTTCACAATATGTTAAAAACACAAAAAGCACAAACTTAATAATACAACGATACAAAATCAAAACCAAATCATAAAGCCAATTAAGTACCTATCCTTTGAAAACAGAGAATACCTTTATATCTACAATAAAAATGTGACATTTGTATCTACTTTTGAATTACTGTGCAAAGCAGACAGAGTAGTCCCTGAATTAAAAGATCAGATCTTGGCCAAAACAAGACAATCAGACGTGAGCTGAATTCGGAACAAGAGCCTCTGCTTCGTCGTTTATTGAGCTTTTGATCAAAGTCTGAGTGAAAAAAAGATCGGCTATTTTAACTGTTTGAATGAAATACACAAAGGGCACTTTCCTTCGAGTCGGAGTCAAACCAGCGACCTAAGGATTCCCTCTTGTTTCCCCTACAGTCCTCTGCTCTAATGTACCAAATGAGCTATCAACAGAGCTGCTCTCTGGCTCATACTGCCCAATGTAGTGAAATGTTCCGGATGATTTAAATCCCAGATCGACATAGTTTCCAACTCGTTTCCTTAGTCTTGTTTACCTTGAATTTAAGCCACAAACCAGGATTCTACTGTATAAACTTCCAGAGATATTACAAAATGTTTGATGGAGCATCAATCATTCCAGGCGGAAATTGACTCCTTTCTTTCTCGAGGGATCATATTAAACATTTCATTTGGATCGAGAAGAGGATCACCATGAGACACAAAACAAACAGTTTCATTCTGTCTTTATTAGAATCTGTATCACAGCTAATGCATGTAAAGCCTTTAGTATGAGAGAGTGAGAGTTCAGTTATGCAAGGGAGTGTGAGAAAAGAGAACTGAAATTTAGTAAATTAATATTTAAATAGAGTGTAAATCTTCAAAGTGTCACTGCAAAATTATTACAGGGGTCTACCAGATGCCGGACATACTTGTTTTGGGACAATTTCCAATAAGTACTGCATTAGTAGTTGTGTGTCCTTACTGGTATCTTTTAAACATCCGGTTATATACAAACGGGACAGAGACACAGTAATAATCCGATTTTAACGTGTCCTGCATTTTAACTTACTGATTCAGAGCCCCTGCAGTTCATGCTAATTAGAACCACAGCAATACTCCTGAGTCCTGAGCACCACACTGAGCAAAGGTTCAGCTGAACTGACTTTGTTCAGCACAACTTGTTGTTGCAGTTGAGCTCAGAGCTGGAGATGATCTCCATATTCTACCACACTAACTAGTCCTAAACGTAGTACACAGTACACATGGCGCTTCTCCAGCAAAGCATTTCTCAGTTTTGTGAACTACTGGTGCTTTTAACACACCAACTTACGTACCTTGTCAGGATGGCTGAGTGGTCTTAGGCGCCAGACTTAAGGACTCCTGTCTTTCCATTGCTTGGGTGTTCTGGTCTCTAAATAGAAGCATGGGTTCAAATCCCACTCCTGATAGCTTTCCCTCTCTTGAACTTTTCCTGTCTTCTTGTGCTCGCTGACAACGACGGAAAGAAGAAAACGGAGAAACCGGCTTGCGGGCACATGATGGGCAGGGAAATGCTTCGTGAACACTTCAATGTGATTAGCAAAAGGTCAAATAGGCTTCGATTTCTTCCTTAAGAAATGTTTGGGGTGCCTGTAATCGAGTAAAGATTTACGGTCAAGGTATGCATTCAAAGGTGAAAGACCGAAATATAAATCCAGAAGAAGATGTATTAAAACATATTGTTTTCATTGCGGTTTCCCCTGTATTTCATTAAATGTGGCATTGTGAAATCAGCCTGTAGCCCTACGGAATGCAGCCACTCTCCCAGTGACAGCGGCAGGAGCCGAGAGGATATCAGAACTCGAACAGAGAGTTTAAAAAATATGGGCAACTAGAACATAGATCATTTTTATTAAACTTTCCTATTTGCTCGGCCTTACTGAAGTATTTTAGCTGCATTTTAGCTTCTATTTATATACTTTACAGTAGATAGTGTTTAGTAAGAGAAGAGAGTTACAAGCGCTAAACCCCCACAATAACCAAACCTTAACTAAAGCAGAAAGATCAGTTTCTGCTGGAGACAGCCATTTTCTGAACTGTAAATCTCCAAAACGGGCTGGAGACGCTGTGTTTCCAGGTTCAGAGGTTATATAAGAAAAGACTCAGAGAGCTGCAGGCGCGGCTCATTGCTCTGCGCTCCCCGTGCGGAATGCGCGTGTCCTCCCTCCTTCATTACCTTCATACACTCCTCTCAAACCACAGCAAACTCCTGGATTATTTCGGTGAACAGATACTGGGTCTTTCTTTCCGAGATCATAGGCAGAAACAATAAACACAGTGAAAACAGGAAGGCATTCTGATCGTATAGGGAAATGCGCAAAAATACATTTCCTAAAATCCAATACAATCTAGTTACATTCTGATGTATCTGAATAGTTTTGGCACAGTTGTTACAGCAAAGAGACAAATAAACTTTTTTTAATTTCATTTGAGCTGTAGTTTTGAAAATGTTTTTTCAATTCTCTAAATAATACAAACACAAACACCCGATGTAAGCGTCTGACCATTGATATTCTTGAATTATAAGCCCGTACACACGCTGGCAGGCAGTTCAGCGAATATGATGCCCCTGCAGGGGCCGAATATTAGACAGACGTACAGTATACATACAGTCATCGTGTGGAGTTTATTCCTCCTCTACCGCAGTCTTTGCCTCCTGCCACATTTGCGCTTAATTGTCGATTTTCTGTATAGAACACCGAATATCTTGAGGAAGCCTGTCAAGCGAAGACTGATGGATTATTGAGGTGCAAACACTGGTTCAAAATCAACACCCTCTGCTATTGCCGTTGTTTCTTTGATAGTTTCTTCAAATTCCTCATCTGACCTTCAATATCGAGGGATATTGGGCATAATACCATACAAATTGTAACTTTCTTTTGATTGCCAGTTTTATTAAAATGCCATCCCCTTTTACAGTTATTTTAGATGTTTGGCAAGGCGTAATATCCCCCCTCTCACCCTCAGCTAAAATATTTTAAAAGTACAACAGCATTACATTATATCGAAAAGCACTTCAGTTAACATTTATATTCAAATTAAGGTAAATATACGAAAATATTAAAATAGAACTCCGGTGATCTGTTGTTTTTGCTTGTCAAGATCTCGAACAATTTTGCATTGTTTTTTAAATTACTTTAGCTGAAGATGCAACGGGAGTAGAAGTGAATTCTCCCGCCACCCATTGGAACATAAATGTCCATGGGTGAATACTATCTGCTTGGAAGTTGCCGATGTCGGTAATTATTGGAAATTCCCGGTAATGTTGACTCTTTTCTCAATTGTTTACTACTGTGAATATCAAAATAGTTAAGGTTTTGAGGAAAAATATTTTTTTTGCGTTGATGATGTTTACTACAGGAGGAAGTGCGTCCCTGGGTGGGCTCAAAACACCCACCTTTGGGTTAATAGCCGAACACGCAAACCAATTGCACCAAAGAAATGCTTGCACCTTGCTTTTTTTCATTTACATGCTTTTGGTGAACAAAAAATTCACTTGCATTTCATCTTTTGTAAGCTATATGGTTAAAAAAAAAGCAAGATGGGTTCCGCAAAGGAAATAAATACACGCATTAAACCAAATCAAGACCTCTGTGAGTGTCCCAAATTACATGTTCTGTAAAACAAGACAGGAAGAAAGGTACCACTGGAATTCGGATCAAGTATCTCCTCTTTATTAAACAGGTGTTTTAATCAACTTTGTCATGGCGCCGGCAGAGCGCTCTTCTTTTAAAGCAGCTTGGAGACACCGCCATGAGACATCTGCATTCGGTGTGCGTTAAGCCTACTCACTGAGCAAGTTGCCTCCTTTAATGCACTAGCAGCCCCGATACTAAGAGACAGGATGAGAAATGGCTTTTATCTGGCACTTTACATGTCCAAGGAGATCAATGTGCTTTCCGTGTACAACAGGGTGTCCTCTACACCCGCCACCGAAGCATAGCACAGGCTTGGTGGCTTGACATCTCCCAAGGAAAATAGTGAAATTACAGGTGGAAGAGGAAAATGACCCTCAAGAATGCAGAAAGATGGTCATCTTAAGGGCACCAAATCATGTCTGAAGGGAGTGGGATTCTAGATGAGGTGGCTGAGTGGTTAAGGTGATTAACTTTTAATATGTTGTGCTCTGCACGTGTGGGTTTGAATCCCATCCTCGTCAGTGACAATATTTTTTTTTCTTTAACGTAAATACATATTTAAAGGGGGTGTAAGTCTTACATTTGTTCTGTCACATCTGGGTGTTAGCTTAATAGATTTACAGTATTATTTATTGTGTTTTGACTCTACACTTGTGTTTCTCAGGAGACAGCAGAAATATTGATGTTTACTTGAACTTGAACTTTATTGCCATATGTAACCGGTACATGTACTGGTACAATGGAATTCTTACTTACAGAAAGTTTCACGATTGTAAAACAAGTGTAAAAACACAGTGCAAACAGTGCTTAAAGATAATATACAGACAAACAGTGGATAATGTACAAGTAAACAAGTAGACATGTAGACATTTATATCTACATTCCTGGTGATCTTGGCTTAGATACTCAACTATTTACTTGTAGTTTGACTCGTGTCAAAAGTTTAAAATCTCTGCAAACATCAGGATGGCTAAAGAGGTGTAAAGAAACTCAATCACATTTAGAGAAGGTAATGTTTAGATCGGTTTAATTCAAAGTGTGTTTCTGGTTGCGTTTGATCTACCAACGTTGTGTTTAACTGAAGCACACCCTGACTGAGTGTGCCATACAAACTGACACATGGTGTATTTTTTCTACATTAACAGATTTTTGACTAAAGCAAAAAAAATTATTGTCATTTTCTTGCCAGCCGGCAGTAATTCTTCTGCACTGATAAGAAAGATTAGCATTTTATCTTTCACAATGTGTGGATTTTTTTAAAAACAAGTTGTGCTAAAAACTAAATGAACACCTCCATTAAACTTAATGCAGAAGCATGTTGTGTATAATGATAAATGGTACAAAAAGACAGGAATAAAGGCACCACTTGGATTTGATCCCAGGATGTCCTGTTTACTAGGCAAGAACTTTTAACAACTAAGCCACAGCAAAGCACTACCCTTTTTTAAGTGGTTGTGTTTTCGTTTCATTTTTCCCTCTTGTACTAGAGTAGTAATGTTTCTAGATGTGCATGAACGTGGTATAGTAGGCTGACAGCAGGAACACGTGGCCCACAAGCAGTGATGGTATTAGAGGTGCCTGCAGTATGTTGGTTTGTGAGAAGCGATAAAGTAACTTGCTGAGGAAGCAGGTGTGCCTGATTTAATAGAGGCCATCGAGCAGAAAAAGTAACAGAAGAACCAACATAAATTCAACAGCGATCTTCTGCAGCTGAAAACACAGGCGAGACTTCACAACATGGGCATGACTTCACTGCACACTGCTGTTGAGAACGATTGGTGCAGTTGTGCACTGGAGCTGTGCAAGTATTTCTCTCCACACTGACTGACACTGCAGAAACACAGGATTTTGGCTGTGGATCCATTTCCTCGTGGAAGAAAGAGACAGTAAAATAGCAAGGAAAATGCAAGAAAAGAAACTGAAAGAATTGTGCCCACTGCAAAGTAGGAAGGACAGAGGTGGCCGGATACTTAAAACAGCTCAGCGGATAATTTGTAACGACATTCTTTGGTGACAATCAGCAGATAGATTCAGGTTCTGTTGTGCAGTTTGAACGTTTGTTCTCCGAAATCTGGTTCGTTATATGAGATGAACTGATATTAAATATGAATAATCATTGATATAACAATTGATGTCTGGCGAAGGAAAATAACCTTTGTTCATGATTTGGGATGTGACTGGTTACATTTCAACAGTTACAACCCCCTTTGTAAAGGGTTTGCACTCTTATGCAATCAAGGGATTGAAAGATTTTTATTATTATTATTGTTGTTCCAAAAATGTTCTATTTGTTATTTCTGATGGAGCTGTGTGCAAAGATTTAACAAGCTCAACTCCCGCCAACGATTTGCCGTGAAGAAGCAAAACATTGAAGTTTCACAGACAGAAGCAGTAAGCCAGCACAACCAACAATAAAACACTATGATTTGCACTGACTCGAAAGTGATCTCAGCAGACGTTGTTCCCTGCATAACGCTAAAGGTGGCAAAGCGCATTTGGGTTGAGAGGACGCAGTAAAGCTTTTGTTTTCTGCCTTGATGTCAAGCTGACAAAGTATCTCTAAAAACTTAGCTTAGGTTCTCAAGAGACTGTCAAACAATTCCACTGATTGCTTTTCAAGTAATATTTCTTCTGCACTGATAACCAAGAATTGAATTGAATTTTTTTGCAAACTG
The DNA here is from genome assembly GCF_040954835.1 of Lepisosteus oculatus. NCBI lineage: Eukaryota > Metazoa > Chordata > Actinopteri > Semionotiformes > Lepisosteidae > Lepisosteus > Lepisosteus oculatus. The sequence continues at coordinate 7,367,804 of NC_090709.1, forward strand.
TGTGAATTTCTTGAAAAACAAGTTTTCCAGAAAGGAACTAAACACATGCATTTAACAAAGTCAAGCCCTTTGTGGTTGCCCGAAATGGTGCTTTCTGTACCACAAGATAGGAAGAAAGACACGGCTGGGATTTGAACCTGGATTCGTTTGTTTGACAAACAGGTGCTTTAACCAACTAAGGCACAGTGACAGGACAGTCATTACCTTCTATAGCCACTTGGACACACCGCTCTGAGACATCTGCGTTCAGTAAGTGCTGAACCTGCTCTCAGAGCAAATTGCCTCTTTTACATAGCAGCCCTGACACTGAGAAACGAAGAGAACTGGCTTTTATCTGGTATTTTTCGTGTCCAATGCGTTTGACATCTCCCAAGGGCGACAGAGTTCTTTTGCAACACTATTTCTTCTTCTTTTTTCTTTCTGTGCGCTTTGATAAAAAAACGAGAAACCGTGCAAGGGAAAAATGTCCTTTTTTTCATAGAGAAAACGTGCACCAGGAAATGTGTTGAGAAGAAATGATTTAACATGATACGTGACCTAACTTACCGGAGCAAATGCTCACCCGTCAAGGTCTGCTTTACTACAAGAGTGAAAGATTTGATCATTTCTCGGCATTGTGGAAGAAAGCAGTCTATTTTGAATTCTAAATCAGTCAGAATTTCAGTGGGACACATAAACCCTTTGTCTGATTTAAAGAGATTATATTTTAAAACTCATAAAAATGTAGAAAACACCTGTTTCTCACTTTGAAATTTTAACTGGGCGGTGTATTACTAGTAGCAGCCCAGCACACTATGGCGCAATTCAGGTTATGTGATATACCAGAGGTTTAATAAATAACGAATCTGATTTCAAATCATAAGATTGTAGGTTCGACTTCTACCTGGCTCGTGTAAACTTTATTCAGGCTCCACAGTAATAGATGTCTGTTATGTAATGAACTGCACCTGAAAGCAAACGTTGGGTCGGTTTCCTTTTTTTCCAACATGAAATAGCAAATTGTTACAAAAAGCACCAGCTAATGCCCAATAGCGTTTTTTTTTAAATGACATTTACTTCAGGCTTCAGACACTTTTTAATAAAACAAAAGTGTCCTGAAACTCCCTAGCAGGTTTGCTTGTACCTGTATTAAAAGACGTTACCTGAAACTTCCAGGATTCCATTTCATTTTCTGATGTAGCTGTCTCAGAAGTCGGACGTGATGTTTAGCAGATGTGAACTGTGCCTTCTCTCTTTTGTTAAAGGGTAGTCGCTGTGTGAGCTCTATTTTGTTTAGATTATCTATGTGGTGTACACAGAGAGCTCAACTGCATGGTGTGAATTCTGTGTTCAGGACCAGCAGAACCTGAAAAGCTATTAGCTGACTTCAACGTGATTTGAACATGCAGCCTTTTGATTGGGAGTCAGACGTGCTACCGTTGTGCCACAATGTAACAGCTGTCTATGGATTTGAATTCCCCAAAGGAGAAAAATCAGCTTCACAAAAAAAAGACTTTTTTTTTTCCTCCTGTGAGTAGCGCCGCTCTTCTGAAGAGAGTCTCTTCTTCCCAGACCACATTTTATTTTTCCTGCGCAGCTGTGCAGGTGTTGTTCTCGATAACAGATCCAGGAACACTGATTGTTTTCTATTTTTTTAATTAAGTACCCCATGGTGCAACTGTAACACGTCTGACTCTAAATCCCGAAGTTAATTTTCAAAGTCTATTGGAGTCAACTGATATTGATTAGGTTCTGATGCTGCTGAACCCACAGCTTTAATCATAAGGTCAAATTCCCCAAGCCTGCTGACCTTATATGTCAATCCCTTCTCATCAAAACTCGTATTTTCACAGGGTACCCTTCAGAAATCGCAGTATAGAATGAAAAACTCCAGTATATGTTGGTGATTTTCCTTTAAAAACAATTGAATATCCGGAAATTTTACGGAGTGTATCACTTTCACTGAGACCGAGGAGTGTTAAGCTGTACATGAGTCTTTGTGGGTCAGTTGTTAACCCAAAGGGTGGTGTTTTGAGCCTTTCCAAGAACGCTATGAGCCTTTTAATGTACACACCATTTCTCAATGGCCGGTCTTGTACCGCAATCAAATACAGAGCCCGTTGGGAGCAGTAGGCTCGCAAATATAGCTCACTGTGTCTATAATGAAGAAGCAGAGGTTAGTTTCTCATCTGCATGTTGCAGAGCCTTACGCAACTCATACCAACAGCTGGGCTTTGAGCCCTGCACAGGCTATTAGTTGAAAGGCCATTGTAAATGACGTGTAACAGATTTATCCAGCTGGCTTCTATGTTTCACACTAAATTGCGATCTTGAAACCAAAATAATTAGAAATTTTGAACACAACCGTTGTTCTCCAAGAAGGAAAGCTGTTTGACACTGATGTCACTCCTTTTTATTTAACCCAGATTGTGAAGACAACTCTGCCCTATCAAAGGAAAATGTTACACAAAAGTTGGAAAGCACACTCTGAACCCATCTGTATATTTGATTCCCGCGATCCGTTCAAAGCTGCTTAGTGTTCGCAAGCAAATCATTTCAGGGAAGAAACTCAGTTTAGTGAACTACTTGTGTATTTTCATTCATTGAATTTGATCTCAAAATTACAGTTTGGATTTATTGGAAAACTTCACAAGCATTATTAGGTTAGGAATGTAAAATTGTATTTTAATATCTTGGTATATTTACCTTCATTTTAATATAGATATAACCATGAATGTTGTTAAGCAAATTGTACTTTTGTCGTAATTTTTAAAACATTTTAGCTGAGGCCGCACGGCGACTATTATACCTTGTGATACATGCAAGACATCTGTAAAAAAATATGTAATTACAATAAAATTGGCAATTAACAGAAAACCACAATTTGTATAATATTATTCCTCGATATCGATGATCAATTGAAGGATTTGAAGAAACTATCAAAGAAACAGCAGCAATAGCAGATGATTTTGGTTTTGAACCCATCTTTAAACCTCAAAAATCCATTTGTCCTCGAAAAAAGACAAGATGGGCATGTTTTGAGTCTCATAATTATCCTAGATTATTCTAGATCCAAAAGAAACGTATACATTTGATTGCTTCTGTAGTATTTTTGATTTTCTTACGAAGATCTCACGAAGTATTGCCAGGATCTATACTTAGCGTTCGGTAGCGATAACACTGCTATTGATTGAGTAAAAATCTATGATGTATTGACAGCTTTATCTGAAGCGAGAAGTCCTCGAACCCCGCTTATGAAGTGTTGGGATTCATACCAAGAAATACTTTTTGTTTTCCCACCCAAAATGCTGCTATTGCATTACACATTATATGAACATTATCAGTTTTGGTATCTTCTGGGTGCGATTTTCCAAAATTGAAACTAATTACAAAATTATTCAAGATGTACCATGTCCAAAAGTTGTAAATCATGACTAATATTAATATCAACTGAAATTACAACAGAAAAAAAAAGATTTAACCGAAATATTCATAAGGCTATGCAAGCTAAAAAGTAGAACAATTAATTTCATATAATTTTTATTTTTTATTTTTTTAGAAATGGGCTCACACACCTGAAGACACTAACGTTTCTCTCCGTTAGAGTGTGTGAATAACAGTTATCCCAAAATATTTGTAATTGTGATTTTGTTAAAATGCAATATATCGTCTATCAGCAGTAAGAAATAATTAAGAAAGTAAGAAATTATTTTATTTAATAAACTGTAAGACATTAAGAGAGTTTACAGTTTACATCCTTTGCTTTGTCTTTTAACTTAATTTAACTTTAAATATACCGCCACAGCATTTAGTTGTGTTAACTACCAAATTATTTGAACTAATTTAACGTCATATTCAGGAAATTCAGAAGAAAGTCTTCAGACTTGTCGTGGCTGTTGAAGAAGCCACCTGTTGAATCTCACCCGGGATTTCTTGAGAGAACATTCAGTGAGCGAATCCTCCCTCTGGACTCCGCACTGAGCTGAAAGCTGCACAAACTCCTCACTGCGTGTCCTGTACTGTTACAAGTGCTCTCTTGTAGATGTGGAGCACAGCGACAAGAACCACTTGAACTTTTTCTATGAAGGAAGGAAGTGAAGGAATATTCAAAAGATCATGAAAAGTATGGATCGTATAAAATATCCATGGTACAACTTGAGAAAAAACTGAAGGAAGGACTCAAACAACGACTTTTGATGATTACAAGAGATTCAAGAAACACAACCGTCTGCTCACGGGCTTGGATCCTGAACACTTAAGTTAAAAGACAAAACGAAGGATACGAACTGTAAACTTACTGCTGATAGACGATTAATTGCATTTTAACAAAATCACAATTACAAACATTTTGGGTTAAACTGTTATTCACATACTCTAACGGAGAGAAACGTCAGTGTCTTCAGGTGTGTGAGCCCATCAGTGGAGCCCAAGCCCACCTCCACAAACATTCACACACAAAGACAGATATACACCTACACACTCACATACATTTATACTCGCACACACTCACAGACACAACACACATTTATACAAACAATCAGACACTCACACACTCACAAACATGCACAGACACACACATACACTGTAGACACTATATACACACATAGACCCCGCATACACTCATACACTATAACTAACACTAATGCAGATACTGCTAATATTGCAACAGTAACACTATCACCAAAACATACACAATCATTGTTACTAACACTGACACAAACTACTACTAGACTAATAATACAGAGTGTTAATACTCTGACACGAACAGTATAATTATCACTAATATTAACATGAATACTAGCATTAATGCTAAAATCAGTAACACTATCATCATTAATACTCACATAGACACTACACACACTGACAGACATACCCACACATACACTTACAAATATAGAACTACACACTGATAGACACCAAACACTCACAGACACACACCATACACACACTATGACAGGCATGCATTCACAGAAACAAAGAGACACTACACATACTCACAGACACACTTGTAGACACCACACACTCAGAGACCCCACATGCTTACACACTAACAAACACCACACACTTACAGACACACATGCACAGACACCACATACACAGGTATCTACAGATACACGATAACTAACATTAACACAAATAACTCCTCATATTACAACAGTAACACTATCACTAAGACACACACTATCATTATCAATAACATTGACACAAACTACTTATAATAACAGTAAAGCTATCATTAAAACAAACACTACTACTACTGTTAATACTCTAACAGTAACACTGTTGTAAGGTATTATATTATATATAATTACATTATGGAATAGGATGGGGACAGGCCCTCAGAACTGGGCAAAAGAATTTTTGAACACTTTCGCTTACTTAACTTTACTTTACTTAACTTAACTTAAGTAAGTTACTTAACTTAGTAACTCTATAATTATAATTAATATTAACATGAATATGAACATTAAAACTAAAACTATCAGTATCGCTATCATCATTAATACTCACATAAACACTAGCATGAAAACTACCAGTTGTACTCTCTAATATTGACATGAATACACTTGTATTACACTTGTAATACAAACATTGTATTAGAATTTGTTGCTACCCGTGACGTCACATCGCTCTTTGTGACGAAGGCGAGACACCTAGACACGCACAGTGACATGCCGCCTGTCGCCGTGGTTACCATACTTATGATTTATAAACACAGGAAAAAATGCATTTAAACTGATACTTACATACATTTATCAACTTGGAATATAATTTTCTAAGCTCTAGGATACAGTAACCTAAATAATAATATGAATAATCATTGTTTAATTTCAGATTGAACATTATTAACATTAAATGCACTATGGTAACTGATTGATACAGTCTTTATTGACTGTTTTCTAGATATTTAAAACAGGGTCAAGAACGGGAAAAGAATCAGTACTCACCAATCGGTGAAGTTAATCGTTTATTCTACGGTTCTTCAGTTGAATTAATTGGTTGTCGATAGATAAGTGATCAATAACTCTCCTCCGTGTGATCCGCGCGCCTCCCGCGGTTTTGCGCACTGATTCCGGGGCTCTGGCTGGTGTCTGTGACGTCACAGCGCTCTTTCTGACAGAGCAGAGCGCGTCTCCGCTGGAGAAGACTCCTGTCCGGAGCCCGGGGGGCTTTTCTTACAGATATAACATCTCCAAAACACACCGGGCTGTGAAGAGAAGCGATTCATAACAGTTGGAGAAGGAGAGCAACAAACCTAGGAATTAAATTCATTAAACAGAAAAAATATATAGTTTACTTCACAGATTAATGCGTTATAAAGCGTACCCGTGTGGAGTAGCAGAGAGTAGTAGAGAGTAGCAGTAGAGAACGAGCACGAGTCCCTGTAATAAGCGCATTTAAGGGTTTTACACGAATCTTCAGAGTATAGAAGCCAGGAGGATCAGACTCCTGATTCTAGAGGTTAAAATGTGTATCCTGGTTTTATTTCCACCCAGCTCTCAGTTCCATAGGTGGTCTGATAATTTAAATTAACTGTTACAAGTTAAAAATGCCAGTGATTTTTTCTCCTTTTAACGAAAAGTGCAGAAAAACAACAGCAGTGCATTTCCGTCGGCTTGATTTTGCTTAATACAAGTATTCACTCCCTTTTCTGGAAATTACAGCCTGCGAAAGATGAAATCAAGTTCTTGGTTTTTCTTGGTCAGTGCAGAAGAAATACTGCCAACTGGCAGGAAAATGGCAGTATTTTATTTCCTTTTGCTACAAAGATGTGAAATGTGAAACGCAAAGGGAATGTGTCCCTGTGCAGCTGTTAAGCAAAGGGCTGGTGGTTGAAACCCACTCAGGGATACGCTTCAGATTGTTCTGATGTAAACAATCTCTGCTAGAAACTGACTTGAAGGGATTTCTTAGCAAACTCTCTTGACTTTTGCAGGAAATCTTCGTGGTTTACTCGTGTGGAACTACAAGTAAACAATTAAGTACCTAAGTCAATGTCCAAGAAAACTATTTTCACGTCTGGAATTTTATCTTCAACTGGCTGTCGGGAGAATTCATTTATACACCCGTTGTATCCTTAGCAAAAATATTTCAAAATTAGAACACAGATTTGTTGGATAACTTGACAATCGTTGACAATCATTATTAAATGAGCATTATACAAATGTGCGTTGATATTTTCTTATATGTGCCTTAACTGTAATATATACTGTATAAACATAATTGCTCCGATATTAATGTTCATTTGAAGGATTTGAGGAAACTATCAAGGATCTCAGAACAAGATACACTTGGGCATCTGCTATTGGTAAAGATTAAAGAATACCCTAAGTTTGAAGCTTGCACACACGAGAGAAAAAATAGTTTCAAAGCACTTCATTAAAGTGACAGTGCGCTTATCAATCGTGCGTAAACCGTGTATAGCAGAGGATGGTTTCGATCCATCGACCTCTGGGTTATGGGCCCAGCACGCTTCCGCTGCGCCACTCTGCTACAGGAAGCTATTCAACACAACTACTTTTACACCTGAGATGAAAAGTTTCAACGGTAAACGCAGACGTCACTTTGAGCACTTGGTGTTTTGTAGTACGAATCTTCACACGCTGCTCTACATGGGTGCGTCTTCAAGATCGTTGAGAACCAAACCTTCTGCTTTCCGAGGCAACTGATTCTTTCGTCGTTAATTCTCAAATCTTCAATGAGAATCAGTGAAACGAAAACCAAACACATCTACACACTCGCGTCCTAACGTGAAAGAAAAATGATGGAAGCAATTGGGAAATAACAAGAGTAGTCTGAACAGGTTCAGCCTATCAACTGCTCTACAAAGTGATCGCTACCTCCACACCCAGTTTATAACGCTAAAAATGATGCAGGAAGCACAGTAAAGTTCTAAAACCAGCGGTTGAAAAGCGTCTAGATACATAAGATGACAAATTCTCATAAGTAAAATCTTTTGCTTTAAAATATTGTCATCCATATATTTTCGTTTTTCTCTTTTTTATATAACACGATTTCGAGAAATAGACTGTGATGTAATGAAGGCTGCATTAGAAAATGTTTATCTAAATTAAAATCGGGTTTATGACTTTTGAGTTATTCAGCTTTCTAAGCGCTTGGGTCTCGATTCAGATATTGCAATGAAAGCAACAGGGGAGTAAGTTTTCCTTTTCTAAATCAAAGGTGATCTGTTCACAAAGAAGTATAAAAACTTCAGGGTTTACTTTTTGAAGACCGCAAATTGTCGAAACACTGTTGCTTCATAAGCTAATAAGTAACGTTTCTGAGCACGCATTGTATTACTAATGCTGTTATTAATTAAAAAAAAAAACTTAATTTCATATAATGGAACTTGGACGGCTCAAAGTAGTCTATTCCTTGTACAACTTTACTTGCCCGCTGAGTAGAGTTTAAAGCAACGGCAGCAGAAGTAGCAGTAATAGCAACAGCGTGGTTAGAGTGTCACAATACACTCTATGAAAGAATTGCGGCTTCAGATCGTTTTGTTCTGTTGAAGCTACCTACAGGCTCTGAACTGTTGACATTGGCTGTGATCTTTTTTCAGGTTTCATGAAATTCTTCACATATTTGAAATATTTCATTCGGGTTCGCCCAATACACGGTGCAAACCGTACCTGCAGCAGAATGCTGTGGCACATGAAGTCGTTTTGTTTATCTTGTAAGGATTGCGGAGCGTACCACAAATCGAGCAAGCGAAAAGAAAATTAAACAGGAGTCACTTTTTGGATTGCTAATCCATTGTGCTCTGCTCGTCTAGGTTCAAATCCCGTTCTTGGCATGGTAAAGGCGTAAGACGAACATGGTATCACAGGCTGACAGCAGGAACACGTGGCCACAAGCTGCAGTACATTGGTTTGGGGGCAGCAATAACTTTCCTGTGGAGACAGGTGCGTCGGTATTAATACAGCTCTTTCGAGTGGAAAGAGTTACAAGAACTGACTTAAACTTACCAGTTATGTTCAATAGCTAAAACACAAAACCAACCTCTTCAGTGGTTGAATCTAAATTACAGAAGCCAATGCTGCCATCAAGGAAAAAATAAAATAAAATCCTGAGTTATGTAGTTTTAAGACTAAATATCTGACTTCAGTTTGAAGCGGTACAATGGATTCCAAGGCACATTGGTTCTTGATTCAGAGATATATATGAGTGTGCTACTGGTTAAGACTGTGTTTACATGAGCTACAAACGGTAACATTTTCATTGCGAGAAGAAAGTCAGTCCGTGCGCATTTCTCAGCGTGCACATTGTCAGGAACAACAAACCCACAGTGCCAGCAAACCTATCGATAGCCTGTAGGTACTGCCATTGCAAATGTAACAGGTTGTTCATACACACATATGATATCGTTGCTATCTCTTAATTAGGAGATAATTTGGTATTTCTTAATTAAGAGAACTCAGGATTTTTTTCCCTTAGTGGCAACAATGCACTTCCACAATAAATCATAGCCTCTGCTTTTAAAATAGCTACACCAGGCACTCGGACACAGATAAACCCAGGGATTTAAAATTCAGGAATATGATTGGTCAATTGTTTACAGTTGGGTTTTTTTACGTTTCGTATTTAGCGATTTGTGTATCAATCTTTTAACAATTCATTAAAATGCTAACAATATGTAAAATAAAAACAACAGCACTTCCACATTAACGTGTCCTACGCTGTTCAGACTAATTGAAATGGGCTGATTCAGAGCCTGTGCAGTTCGTGCTAATTACAACAACGCCACTAATGAACCCTCAGCACCGTACTGAGCACAAGTTCAGCTGTTCTCCAGCTTTGTTACGCATGGTTTTTCATTGCAATTTAGTTCAGAGCGGGAGCTGATCTCCAGACAGAACAGTGTTAAGTTGTCTGCAGCCTTTCGAATTTCGTCAACTTACCCAAAGTGTTTTCTATAGCTTTCAGGTGCAGCTCATTTATATAAAGGAATGTAAATGGTATAAACGCAACACGAGCCAAATAGGAGTCGAACCTATAATCCTCTGACGCGTTATTCATTACGCAACTGGCCCTGATATTGTGGTGCTCAAAAAACACGTTTTCTACAATTTTGTCTGTTTAAAAATATCTCTAAAAAAGACAAAGGGTTTGTGTGTCGCCCTAAAATTCCGCTTCATTTCAAATGCAAATAAAAACCGTTTTCTTCCAAGAAATCATAAATTTGTCCCATCCTTCATACTATACTTCTCTCTTGTATTAGTAAAGCATGTTGATTTAAACTCAACAATACATTAAAGGTTTCATCTATACACTTACACATAATAAGTATACAAATAAGTACTCGGAAGAAGCCGCAGCTCAGGTGTTAGAGAGATTTGAAATTGGAACGGTGGATTTAGAGTCCAGAGTGCAAACCGACAGCTGACACAGGTCTTTTATAGAACCGTTTTGATTTCCTCTACTTTGTCCCCGTGACGTCATTGTCCTGCTCCCAGCCGAGCCCGACACACGGAACCATCTGGTTTCTGTCGGTGGGCGCTCACCCTGCGGTCCATGTGTGTCCTCATGCCCCAGTATTATGATGGGGACACTAAACTGTAAACAGGTGCCGTCCGTCGGCTGAGAAGTAAAACCGAGGTCCTGACTCTCTGTGTTCATTCAGGAGGATGCTGTACGTTGGTTATGGTGGAGGAGATTCCCCTTACCTGTAAAGCACATTGAGTGCAGTGTCCAGAAAAGCGCTATATAAGTGTAAGCAATAATAATTATTATTATGTAAAATGCAATAAAAATTATATCAAATGTCAAATATCAAAATGTGATTCAAAATCGATTAATGTAAAAACTGATAAAGCTAATGCTTTTTCAGGGCTATATCTACTTTTTATTTTTTTTAAAGAGAAGTCTGTCGCGATTGTGAAAGTTAGAGAAGATGTACAGTACCAGCAGGTGCCTTCACATCTCCAGCTTCAGTCTCGCCTGTAGCTGCGAGAAGGTTAAAAGCACACAAGTGATCCGTCTTTAGTCAAAGTAATTGCTGGAGCAGTAGGACGCAGAGCACCATCCAGCAGCTGCAGACAGTGTTCGGCGAAGAGCTGATTCTGTTTTCAGCACAGGGAGTGAGAATGAGCTCAGTAGGTTCCCAGCAGAATCCATCCTGGTTTGGTTACTGTGCGCCTGAGGCTCTTTGGATCACAATGTGAAAAAAAAAAACAATTGCTCACATCGTGTGACTTCCACGAGAAGAAGGGAAGATATCACTTTAGAAAATCAGAACTGAATATTTGGATCCGGGGCCTCAATTTGATCAAATTATTTAAATAATAATTATTAAAATAACAGATTGTGTTTCTGCAACATTTCGTGCACAGTATGCCATTTTTATCTCAAAATAAAACAACAGTCACAACGAGAACTTTATACGCAGTCTGGGGTATAATCCCCTTTTATATTTTTGCCACTTTATATCGAACCTGTTATACTCCCAAAAGTGAACAGTAGCTTCTACTTAATAAAAATGTACAATTTACCGCTGGTATAAACAGATGTGTGCCGTGTTTGCCTTTGTAAGCATTTGTTTAAAAAATAAGTTAGCAATACGATAAAAACACAGAAAGCACAAACTTTATAATACAACGATACAAAATAAATACCAAATCATAAAGCCAATTAAGTACCTATCCTTTGAAAACAGAGAACACCTTTATATCTACCAAAAACTTGACATTTGTACTGTATGTTTTTTTTTAATTACAAAGCAAACAGAGTATTCCCTTAATTCAAAGATTAGATATTGGCCAAAACAAGACAATCAGACGTGAGCTGAATTCGGAACAGGACCCTCTGCTTCAGCGTTTATTAAGCTTTTGATCAATGTCTGAGTGAAACAGATTTGCTATTTTAACTATTTAATTAAAGAACACAAAAAGCACCTTCCTGCGAGCTGGAAGCGAACCAGAGACCTAAGGATTCCCCACTAATTTCACCACAATCCTCCACATTACCAACCGAGCTATCGAAGGGATGACAGATGATGCTCTCTGGCACGTACTGCCGAATGAAGTGAAATGTTCCGGGTAAATTAAATTCCAGTTCGACATCAAGTTTCCAATTCGTTTCCTTAGTCTTGTTTACCTTGAACTTAAGCCAAGAACCAGGATTCTACTGTATAAACTTCCAGGGATATTACAAAATGTTTGATAGGGCATCAATCATTCCAGGTGGAAATTGACTCCTTTTTTTTCTCGAGGGATCATATTAAACTTTTCATTAGGATGGAGAGGAGGATCACCATGAGACACAAAACAGTTTATTTCTGTCTTTATTAGAAAGTAGCGTTTTTGCTACATTACTAATATTTTCGTGGAAATATAGAAATGATCGATATCGAAATGTGGGTTTCAGTTAAATATTAGCGTGTTCATGTAATTAGTTTGTTTGTCATTACTATATATTTATATTGCCATGTTACAAGAATTTGTAACTGAAGTTTACTAGTTGTGTTTTTATGATGATTAGCCATTTGTTTATTACAATATTGTATATAATGTATAATTTGAACTACATATTTTTAAGGTGTGAATAATTGTATATTTTCAGAATACATTTCTAAAACAAATCATTGGCTTTATTTACTAGTTTCTACACCTATAAAATCTATCTTTGATGTATAACAGACCTTTAACGATAGTCCTCTCAATTTATCCGTATAATAGAACTCCAACCATTTATGTATAATGAACATATAATCATAGACGTCTAATTGACGTATAACGATATTCATATATTAGAATTTCATTCTAGACCAGTTACGGAGCCCATTTATACGTATAAGGTGTGCGTTTAATTGATGTATATTCTACATATTTCGCCCACTGGGATGTGCCGATTTTAATTTAGCAAACCTAGATACACATTTTCTAATGCAGCCTTATTTACAAGACAGTTTATTTCTCGAAAGCGTGTTATGTAAAAAAGAGAAAAACGAAAATATATAGATGACAATCTTTCAAAGCTGAAGATTTTGCCTTTAAAAAATAGACGTTTTAGGTATGCAGATGCATTTGCTGGTTTTAGAACTTTGCTGTGCTTCCTGAATCATTTTCAGTGATATAAACTGGGTGTAGAGGGAGCGATCACTTCTTAGAGCAGTTGATTAGCTGGAGCTGTTCAGACTGCTCTTGTTATTTCTTAAATGCTTCCATCATTTTTCTTTCAAGCTAGGACGTGAGTGTGTATATGTGTTTGGTTTTCGTTTCACTGATTCTCATTGAAGATTTGGGAAATAACGACGAAAGATTCAGTTGCCTTGGAAAGCAGAAGGTTTGGTTCTCAACGATCTTGAAGACACGCCCATGTAGAGCAGCGTGTGATGATTTGTACTATAAAAGACCAAGTGCTCAAAGTGACGTCTGCGTTTACCGTTTAAACTTTCATCTCCGGCGCACTTTTAGAAAGCAAAGATCGAGTAGTTGTGTTGAATCACTATACGACAGCTGTCAGCAGAGTGGTGCAGTGGAACCGTGCTGGGCCCATAACCCAGAGGTCAATGGATTGAAACCATCCTCTGCTATGTGTATCTTATGCACAATTGATAAGCACACCATCCGTTTAATGAAGTGCGTTAAAACTGATTTTTCTCTCGTGTGTCTGCAAGCTTCACACTTACGGTGCTCTTTAATCTTTAAGAGCAGATGCCCAAATAGCAGATGCCTAAATGTATCTTTGGTTGTTCTGCGATCCTTGATAGTTTCCTCAAATCCTTCAAGTTAACATCCATATCAAAGCAATTGTGTTTATATATATTACAATTAAGGTACATATTAAAAATATAAACGCACATTTGTATAATGCTCATTTGATAATGATTGTCAAAGATTGTCCAGTTCTCCAACAAATCTGTTTTCTAATTTTAAAATATTTTTGCTAAGGATACAACGGGTGTCCAGTATAAATGAATTCTCCCGACAGCCAGTTGAGGCTACAATTCCACACGTGAAAATGGTTTTCTTGGACATTGACTTAGGTACTTAATTGTTTACTTGTTGTAGTTCCACACGAGTAAACCACGAAGATTTCCTGCAAAATTCAAGAGAGTTTGCAAAGAAATCCCTTCAAGTCAGTTTTTAGCAGAGATTGTTTACATCAGAACAATCTGAAGCGCGTCCCTGAGTGGGTTTAAACCACCAGCCCTTTGTTTAACAGCTGCACAGGGACACATTCCCTTTGCTTTTCACATTTCACATGTTTGTAGTTAAAGGAAATAAAATACTGCCATTTTCCTGCCAGTTGGCAGTATTTTTTCTGCACTGACCAAGAAAAAACAAGAACTTTATTTCATCTTTCGCAGGCTGTAATTTCCAGAAAAGGGAGTGAATACTTATATTAAGCTAAATCAAGCCGACGGAGATGCACTGCCATTGTTTTTCTGCACTTTTCGTTAAAAGGAGAAAACATTTTCTTGCAATATTTCTTCTGTCCTGATAAGCAAGATTTGTATTTTATCTTTCAAAAGTTATATGAATTTCTTGAAGTTCAGAAACAGCTTGTTCCAGAAAGGAAATTAGCAGTTGCTTCAAAGTAAATCAAGACATATGTCTCTCTCGCTGCGTGTGCTTTTATCTGTCCATCTCTCTCTCCTCTTCTCTCACTCTGGCAGTCTGTGCAGAGTATCTGACTGGGATGTAACATCGTTTGGCAAAGAAGAAAAATTTTCAGAGGCAGAATAAAAAATCATTATTCTCTTCTCAGTCAGATTCACAGCTTAGACTCACATTCAGACAGAAGCTCAACTCCATACTTCTCTCTATCCTCACAATCCAGAACCAGAGGACATTCAGACAATCAGTGCTGCTACATGAATAATATCAGACAGAACAGCCTGGACTCAGGTCACATCTCCCCATTTTCTCCTTCCTCACAGCCTCTTAGAAACACAGAAGAGCTCCTGGTACTCCTCTCTGTGAACAGGGCTCAGGGGTCACTGACCTGGCAGCTGTGGGCTCTGCTCCAGGTCAAGAAGCTTCTATTAACCCTTTCCAGGACTTCCAGCCCTTCCAGTATTACTTTCTTTACTGTATGTCAGCTTCCAAACATGTTTTTTAAGTGCTTTATAACACAAGTGAGTGTGGAATTATCTTAGTATTTATTTTACAAACACCAGTATTGACACTTTGATCAGTATATTTATTATTAGTAGCCAATGGTCCGATGGTCGTGACCACAATAGTGACTAGTTGACCTGTCTCTAGCTCTGAACAGAGGTACTCAGATCACACAGAAGACCTGTCTGTGTGTGATTCCACACCAGACCTGGGATTCAGCTGCTCTCACAAGTGTCTCTCAGAGTCTTATAAATTTACAATTTATATTAAGTCTGGTAACAGTTATACAGTTAATTTAAATCATCAGACCACTAATGGAACTGAGAGCTGGGTGGAAATAAAACCAGGATACACATTTTAACCTCCAGAATCAGGAGTCTGATCCTCCTGGCTTCTTTACTCTGAAGATTCGTGTAAAACTCTTAAAAACGCTTATTTCAGGGACTCGTGCTCGTCCTCTACTGCTCCACATGGGTACGCTTTGTAACGCAATAATCTGCGATGTAAACTTTTTTTTTTCTGTTTAATGAATTTTATTCCTAGGTTCGTCGCTCTCCTTCTCCAACTGTGATGATTCGCTTCTCTTCACAGTCCTGTGTGTTTTTTTTTTTTTTAGATGTTATATTTGTATGAAAAGCCCCCCGGTCTCCGGACAGGAGTCTCCTCCAGCGGAGACGCGCTCTGCTCTGTCAGAAAGAGCGCTCTGACGTCACAGACACCAGCCAGAGCGTCGGGATCAGAGAGCGAGACTGCGGGAGACGCGCGGAGGGAACGGAGGAGAATTATCGATCACTTATGTATCGACAACCAATTTATTCAACTGAAGGACCATAGAATAATCGATTAACTTCACTGATTGGTGAGTACTGATTCTTTTCTTGACCTTGTTTAAATATCTAGAAAACAGTCAATAAAGACTGTATCGATCAATTACCATAGTGCGTTTAGTGTTAATAATGTTCAATCCAAAATTAAACAATGATTATTCATATTATTATTTAGGTAACTCTATCCTAGAGCTAGAAAATTATATTCCAAGTTGATAAATGTATGTAAGTAACAGTTTAAATGCATTTTTTCCAGTGTTTATAAATAACAAGTATGGTAACCACGGCAACAGCCGGCAGGTCACTGTATGTGTCTAGGTGTCTCGCATTCGTCACAGAGAGCGTATGTGACGTCACGGGCAGCAACTAATACTACTACTAGTGTATTCATTTTAACATTAGTGAGAGTACAACTGGTAGTTTTAATGGTAGTGTCATGTGAGCATTAATAACAACGCGCTACTGACAGTTTCAGTTTTAATGTTCATATTAATGTTAATATTAATTATAATTATAGTGTTACTGTTAAAGTATTAAGAGTAGTAGTGTCCACTGGTGTGTCTGACAGAAGTGACCCATCAACAGGTGTTGAGGTCCAGAGCTGCTTGCTAATAAAAACACTTTCAAGAGTCCAGACCGACATCCAGAGAGCTGTGAGTCTTCTGTTTTTATCACTATTACTAGTAATGACAGCAGAAATTCCCACGTCAATCATTATTAACCAAAACAGCCATCAGAAAATATCACATTTGCAATGATGTCACTCCTCTTCTTTATGAATTTTCTTTAATGACAGGACGTTTCTGTGTCTGAGTGCCTGCTGCCAATAGTGTGACAAGCCATTTCTCTCCAATATTTTCCGGTGTGGAAATTTATCACATATAAAACATTGCTCTCATTATGAATACCTGCAAAGTCACAGTGAAACTGCTATTGTGAATTAACTTTTTATTGGTGGAAAATGTTCAGAAGGCTTAATGGCTCCAGGGGAGGCTTGAACTCACAACCTCACCTAGACTCTACCATACACAGCTAAGCAAGTACTACACACTGATCGATTGCACCACTTGACCTCTGCAAGTCAGGCTCCTACTCAGATTGTAAAACTGGCACAAACACAGGGTGAAACGGGGTTTCGGATGTGGATACATCTCCACATGGGGGAAAGGGACAGTAAAATAATAAGGAAAATACAAGAGAAGAAACTGAAATAATTGTGTTCACTGAAAAGTAGGAAGAGGAGATCGGACAAGCAAAATAGCTTTGTGGACAATGTGAAGCAATATTGTTTTGTGTCAAATGCACACATATTTCTCTTCATGTGCCTTAAGCTGTGCAATTTGTATGGTCATTGAATGAGATTGATTTCTTCACAAGCCGGTCAATTGCCAGTGGAGGGCTAGCCAGCACATGCCTTCATGAAGACTCTCGTTAAGATGATCACACCTTTCATTTTCAAGTCGCTTCCTTTGCATACAATAGGAGCACTGACACTAAGAGAAAGGATGAGAAATGGCTTTTATCAAGCGATTGCAGCGTTTGTTTGCCTGAGGATCCTTGTGTGCTGAACTGGCTCCTGCAGAAGTGCAAAGCAGTACCACAGAAGGTTTGTGTCACTCAAGACTGTAACAGAACAGAACTTTCATAATTTCTAACTACGAACATGATTTAAAATGCGACACTTATCATTCAACTAGAGCTCAAAATATCACAAGGATCCTCAAGAGCACAGCAAAGACTGTATTAAAAGATACTTGTATGAGATACATGAGAATCCAGGCTTTTTTTATCGATGCTTTCTTTTCCGTATACCAGATTTTATGGAACCACTTCAGAAGGGTGTCAGCCAGTCAGATTCCAGGAATCGGTACTTTAAAGGAAAAATACACACCGGTATTCCATTTCTCCCTAAACATTTCAAGCATCGAAATATTTAACTAGCATGTGAAATAGCGTGTGAAAAAGTGGTAGTTTTAAGCTTTTCTGCTAATATAATATGGAATCGCGTATCTAAAGAATTTAATAACGATATGATTATATTCGTGTACTGCGACAGGGCTGTGTAGGGCTGTTTCGCCTCTCTCTTCATGCGACTGTACCAGGAAGAGGATTTCTTTCTATTTGAAACGTGTATTTTAAAAGTTTAAGAAGTAAAAACCTTACAGCGTACACAGATTTCTAAACTGATCAGGATCGTTATCTTTGTCTTATGCATAATAATGTTCACCGCTCTGTCCAGCAAATTAATAATAAACTTTATTTTATATAGCGTTTTAAACGAATAAGTAATTAGATTGCTCATAAACCTAATCACTTGCTTTTTCTTTTTATACCAACCAAAAACATAGATAACGACCACAATACAAATATATCAAACCATTATACTCTCGCAAATTCCTCCAATTATCATAATCCCACCCCTTATGCAAAACCAAACCCTCCTCCCATCCCAGTTTATCCTCTTTATCATAAACAAAATCCACATCAATTTTCAAAATAAGGCAGTACTGCTTACTGGGTTTTTGAGGGGTGGGGGAGGTGTCTTTCGCTGGAAATCTTGCCTGCTTCTACTTTACGAGTACAACCCCCTCTCTGCAGGAGTGCTGGCTGTGACGAATTAAACCGGTTTCACAGGAATTTTCAAAGTAGGAAGTACAGTGTTAACTGGTAGCTGGGCTCCTCAATGAAATCGCTTCAACATGCTAATGCGTTGGTGTAACAGTCCGGGAGTGGCAAGCTTCTAATGTCAACTCGACTCGATTGGAAGACAATGAACGTATTTTAGCCCTAAATGAATTAATAGCAAACATGGTTTACATAAAATACATTTTTCCAAGAAAGTTTATAATAATGTGATCTATAGTTGAAATCTTAGCCTAAATATAAAGGAAAAGCATTTTCAGAGAGCAATCACGCTGTGTTTATGTAGAAAAAGCGATTAGGTTTATGAGCAATCTAATTACCTATTCGCCTAAAACGCTATATAAAATAAAGTTTATTTAGAGATGAATGATCAGTGTCGCAGTTTAAATAATTTTCGTAGGAGGGCTTGGACAGATTCCAAGTGCATTTTTGCAATTTACGTTGTAATACAGTTTAGAATACAGTTAGTCTAAGCTTTATCAGCTTTATTTATGGGTTGCAATTTAGAAAAAGTCAAAAACCGCACTCAAAATGCAATTTAGAGCTTTCTGGCAAGGGGAGACACCCAAATTATAATGTAACATGCCACTGTTTGTGCATGAACAAAGTTATACTGCAATTTTCCTTAGATACGTGATTAAAAAAAATAAATTTTTTGAATCCCCGGCGGAACACACTCCATAAGAATCAGCGCTTTTATACAGTATATCGCCTTTAAACACATATATTTAAATAACGCTATAAAAACGCTATAAAATAATGTGACTAGGCACAGAAAAAGTTTACAGCACAGTACAATAATAAATGCTGACCATGACTTTAGAAGCATAAATTACCTTACACTCAATTTAAACACAAGCTGTCTTTAGCCCTCTAAGCTGGTTCATACAGAAATGTAGAGATCCAGGCTCAGAACACACAGCTTCATTAGCGAATACATATGCAGGACAACTAGAGAAGACGTTTTACAGAGGATGGATTTTTAGAAACATCCCATCAGTGACATCACTGAAGTCAACTCCTATTGTAGGTAACTGTCGTGTGGATAGTTTCACAAGAATCAGACAAAGGTTTAAGCATCGCTTGTTCTAGATAAAACTGCAAAAAAAAACAACAACCCATAATACCGCTAGCAAAATAATAGTATCCGGAATTTCCGCAAGGTGGAGCTAATAAAGCTCAACCTCTCATGTTTGAGCTGTAGCCATCAAAGACTTTAACACAGATATTACTAATAGTATTAATAATGAATGACCTTGGACAAGCTGTAAACTCAAAGTATTGCCCTGGTCCACATTCCTTTTTTCATTGACCGTCTTTGTAAAAGTAACACCACAGCATTTCGAAATCTCGCATTTGTTACCAATCATGCAAAGTACAGTAATTTTTGAGAATCGATTCACCATGCCTTTCACATGCTCATAAAAGAGATTGATTTAGGAACATAAACATATTACGTATGCAAACTGTACTGTATACAGTAGGTATATGTATATTTAATGTCTTAACTGTGCCCCTTTAAGTATTGAATATCTATATGGAATTTTACCACTGAAGGGAAATCTTAGTACCTGAGCATAAAAAGAATAGGAGCATACTGTAACGCGTGTGAAGGCCATAAACGATATTAATTTTGGAACTTAAACATACAGTATATGGCTGGTCTCAGTACTTTAAAGAAAACTGAAAATCTGATCATGTTTCTCTATAACAATAATAAAAAACATTATTTTACATATCACCTTTATGTGATATCAACTTAAGGACAGCACATACAAGGGTTAATTGCACAATGGACCGCGCAAAGAAATTTAAAATAGTCTTCTTTAGGTGTGAGGGCAGGAGTGGATCGCAGAAGGCATAATCAGCAAATTAGGAAACAAAGAACAGGACAGGTGAGACGTTTATCCAGAGAGCGAGTGATCAGAAAAAGGAACAGCTGTTACGCCCAGGTTTTACGCTCTCTCTCTGCTGAATGAATAAAAGCATTTTATTAAAAACGTGTTTGCGTTTGTCTGGGTATTTACTTTGTAATCTTTGGTTTACATCTACTGTATTGCTTTGAGATGCCACTTTTAAAGGTGATATGTAAAATAAAGTTTTTTATTATTGTTATAGAGAAACATGATCAGATTTTCTCTGGTTCAGAAAAAAGATGATTAAAATCTGTAATTTTTCCACTTGTATGTCATCGGAAAATACAAGAAGTTTCTGCTTTGTGTAAGGATGGTATCAAAAAGTAATCTAAGTGGTGAGAAAGCTGTGCTCCTCAAAGCACTTTACAGGATAAAAACAATAACAACAATAGTGTTAGGCTGGGCAAACGATTTTTTAATAGAAATACAAAATGAGATATAATGATGTGTTCCGGCTACATTAACGAGTACAACCCCCCTCTCTGCGGGAGTGCTGGCTGTGATGAATTAAAACCGGTTTCACAGGCATTTTCAAAGTAGAAGGGAGCGAGATTTCCAGTGAAAGACACCTCCTCCCTCCAAAACCAAGGAAGTACAGTACTTACTAGTTAAGAAAGCTAGGCTCCTCAATGAAATCGCTTTAACGTGCTAATGCGTTGGTGTAACAGTCCGGGCGTGGCAAGCTACTAATATCAAGTCGACTCGATTGGAAGACAATGAACATATTCTAGCCCTAAATGAATTAATAGCAAACATGGTTTATGTAAAAGACATTTTTTTCCAAGAAAGTTTATAATAATACGATCTGTAGTTGAAATCTGAGCCTAAATAAAAAGAAAAGGCATTTTCAGAGAACAATTACACTGTGTTTATGTAGAAAAAGTGATTAGGTTTATGAGCAATCTAATTACTTATTCATTTAAAACGCTATATAAAATAAAGTTTATTATTAATTTGCTGGACAGAGCGGTGAACATTATTATGGATAAGACAAAGATAATGATCCTGATCAGTTTAGAAATCTGTGTACGCTTTAAGGTTTTTACTTCTTAAACTTTTAAAATACACGTTTCGAATAGAAAGAAATCATCTTCCTGGTACAGTATGTATAGCAAACCGGCACGTCTTTTTTCTCCAATCAGAGGGGTTATACGCTCGGTTAAAAGCGAAGGAGATTGTCTGTTATAGTTGACATAAAAACAAGGGTTCGCTGGCATTATATCCTAGAAGACACAGACCGGCGCCAGGCCGGGAGAATGCCGGCCAGCGTAAAAGAAAATGCCTGATGAACTAGGGATTGGACAGTTTCCAAGTGCTTGTACAATCGATGGAAATCTTCAAATAAATGTGCAAAAGAAATAAACAAAATAATAATTTATTTCTTTATCATATTGGCTAGCTAATGTCCTCTCTTTGCTAGTTAGTGGCTATGTTTCTGCGTTGGGTAGCGACGGGTGACTGTTCTCAGGCGGAAGATGTAAACAGCTTAATTTTCGTGTTAAATCATTTTTTTAAATTAAAATTCATTCTATACAGCAATCGCATATTTGGGTACCGTTTCATAAAACTTTCATACTTAAAATGTTTAGGGAGAAATGGAAGACTGGTGTGTATTTTTTCTTTAAACTACCAAGACCAGCCATACACAGTACAGTTTACGTACATACAGTAATGTTTATGTTCCTAAATGAATATCGTTTATGACCTTCAGATGCATTATGCTCCTCTTCTTTTTATGCTCAGCTACTAAAATTTCCCTTTAGTGGTAAAATTCCATATAAATATTCAAAACTAAGCGGATTAAAATGTGCACAGTAAAGACATTAAATGATTAAATCTTTTCACTACCAACCAATGCACCACGAGTGCCCCTGTCGGTCATTTTGGCCAGCCAATCACTTGTGGGTAGATTACCGTACCGCGGGTCTGTACCGCGCATTTTTAATGGATGCATCTGTACATATGAGTACAAAATTGCCTACAAACCGGGCAAAGACCACAGCAATGCAGATTTACTTAGTAGACTTCCAGTTCTACAGAAAAAGGTGAGGACGAAGAGTTACAAGGCTAAGATCTAATGTTGGACATGATGTTGGACCAGTAAACATGGCACAAATCAACGTCACACTGTCACAAGTGCATGAATACATCTAACGAGGATGGCCTCGTGTAACAGGTCCCCAACTCACACTGTACTACTCACGACGACTGGCTCTGAGTGTACATGATGCATGTATTCTGTGGGGAGCGAGAGTAGTCATCCCTCCGCAGGGACAGTCTTTTAAAAATGTTACATCAGTCGCATCCAGGGATGTCTAAGATGAAAGGCTTAGCCCGTTCTTACTTGTGGTGGCCACGGATGGATCAAGATATAGAGAGAGAAGTTAATAGATGTAGCAAATGTCAGCAAAATAGGAAAGTGCCACCGAACACACCATTACACCCCTGAGAATGGCCTGAACAGTCATGGTCTCAGATTCATGTGGACTACGCAGGATTATTCCTTGGACATATGTTTCTTGTGATCATCGATGCCCATTCAAAGTGGATGGACGTCTACCCCATGAAGACTTCCACCTCACAGGCAACGATCGAAAAGCTGAGATGAAGCTTCAGTACCCATGGATTACCGCAGATGTTGTGTCAGACAATGGCACATGTTTCACATCATTCAGAGTTTACTACATTCATGAAGCAAAATGGAATCCACCATGTAACATCTACACCCTTCCATCCTTTTTCTAATGGGTTGGCAGAACGAACTGTCCAGACCTTCAAGGAGGGGATGAGAAAAATGCAAGGAGATAGTATGGAGACAAGAGTTTCGAGGTTCTTGTTCAGTTACCGTATCACGCCTCAAGTAACAACAGGATTATCACCTGCAGAAATGCTGATGTCCAGAAGACTAAGATCTGCATTTGATTTACTCAAACCAGACCTTAAGACTAAAATAGAATGGAAGCAAATATAACAAAGATTGAATCATGACAAAACAGCTAAAAAGAGAAGTTTCTCACCAGGAGATCCTGTGTTCGTGCAAAACTTTGCTGAAATGGTTTGGGGCCAAAATGGATACCTGCTTCCATAGAGATGTGCTCAGGCCCTGTGTCATATACAATGATTCTAGGAAATGGACAGAAAATGTGGTGACATGTTGATCAAATAAGAAAATGTTATTTAGATCCCAGTCCATCACCGGATAGA
This sequence comes from Lepisosteus oculatus, assembly GCF_040954835.1. Taxonomy (NCBI): domain Eukaryota; kingdom Metazoa; phylum Chordata; class Actinopteri; order Semionotiformes; family Lepisosteidae; genus Lepisosteus; species Lepisosteus oculatus. The sequence goes on from NC_090709.1 coordinate 7,391,441, forward strand.
TCCTCAGAGCGAGATAGAGAATGCCAAGAAGAGCTGGAGCCTCTCCCAGAAGAACTCGTTGGGTCTCAGGAGAGTTCTGATACAGAATGTGGTCCTGCTGGGGCACCGCAGGAACCAGAGAAGGCATTCCCAGAGAGTGGAGACTTACCGGCTGCACTGAATGAGATGTTCTCCCACCTCCTTGAAAGACTATGTTACATTGGAGTGAGATTGTGTTCCGGAAAGGGCAAGAATGTGTTCTGATCTCACGAAGTCAGGCAGTCTACCCTGAACTTCCTAGACTATGGAATTTGCCGTTGTGTAAAAAAAAAAATCTGCTATTCCATACTCTGAACATTTATTGAGAAACAAGAGTTGTTAGCTTTAGAAGGAGGGAGTGTAGTAAAGTGATATATATATATATAAATTAATGTAAAAGTAATATTGGAATTACAAGTAATAGTTCATCAGATGGCTTTACACCATTTTCCTAAGTTGTAACCTGGCTGTTATAGTTCTGGCGCCAGTTGAAAGTTGAAGTTGAAGAGAACTAGTGTGAGAACTAGTGTGAGAGTAAGATGTCGGATCGGTAGTGTAATGTTCTCTACAACCAAACTTTACTTTAATATATAGTTCATTGTTCCACACCCACCTCTGTCATTCTTTGCTTCATGTGAAGATACAAAAATGTGAACTCTTGCTCTTCAGATGGAAAGAGATTGCATTTGGAATTGCATGTAATTAGATGGTAATAAGAATATGCTCAGTAGAAGGGGTGTAATTTTTTGTCTGTTAATCATAAAACATAATCAGCAATTATGGACCACAATTTTTATATGCCGAGGTTGTGAATATTATAATACCTCTGAAGTCACATTAAAACTTCCTGTAAAATAAAAAACACAGAAATACAAGAGGGCATTGAACTGTGTCCAGGATACTCTAAGGTAACAAATCCTGCCCCAGAAAGTGCCCCTTCTCCCTTTTGAGCTACTGCCCACCAAAAGGTCTCTGCGCGTCTCTGGGAGATATCAAGAAGCTAAGCTTGTGCTATGCTTCAGTGGCGGGTGTAGAAGACATGCTGCTGTACACAGAGAGCACATTGAGCTCCTTGGACATGAAAACTGCCAGATGGTTAAAACTTCTCTCAGTGAACAGGATATCCTGTGTCCGAAATCCTGAGGTGCCTTTCTTCCTCTCTTGTCATACAGAATTTATCATTAAGGACAATCACATATGGCTTGATTTTGTTAAATGCAAGTATTTATTTCCTTTCTGGAACAACTTGTTTTTTGAGGAATTCATACAATTTGCAAAATATGAAATACAAATCTTGCTTAACGGTGCAGAAGAAATACTGCCAGCTAGCAAGAAAAGGACTTTTTATTTTTCTTTAACCAAAAACCTGCATAGGGAGATGTAGAACAAAAATCCACTTGAGACGTTTTCTCAAAAGGAGGGGAGGAGGGTTGTGGAAGGGCAAAAAAATGAATCTGTTTCGTTACGAAAGGCGCATGTCGCAGGTGATTCACTCCTCTTCACTAGGTGGCGATAGGAGGTGCAGTGAAGTTTATATCCGGCTGAAGAAACTCCTCTTTCTCAGCTCCGCTTCTCGATTGTCTTGAAGCCGCGGCCGCGCTAACGAATGACGTCATCATACTGCGCGACACTGCGTGTATTTCACCCACGTGTGGGTGAGTGAATCATTTTCTTTAGATAATTTGTTAAATGACTTCAGGTTCTGCATACGTAACGTCTCGTCGGCTGTGTTTATGCTTGAACAGAGCACAGCTCTGACAACAGAGTCTGTGAAGAGTAAAAATAAAGAAGCTGTTCTGTTTAAACTTCGGAAGTCAGCCTTTGTTTCTGACCGACTCTGAAGAAGGATGGCGGAGTGCTTGTTAAATCTGCAAACCCAGCTTGACTCTTTCATGCAGGTTTTGCTCAAATCGATCGTGTATGAAGTTTCAGAAGTTTTCCGAAACAGGATTTCTGACTCTGAGGACGAGTTTCAAGACAAACTCCTCAGCGTCTCCCAGATCCTGGTGAGACGGGCCGTGTTTAAAATCACACAGTGTGTGGAGGACAGTGTCGGGAGTGAAATGGCGCAGCTGAAGAAGGAAAACGAGAGCCTGAAGTGGAGACTGCAGCTGTGGGAGAAGGAGACGGGAACAAGAGGAGATCAGGGACAGACAGATCGTGTTGGACACACGCTTCCCTGTGAAGTCACTGCAGAAATAAAAGAAGAAATGGACACAGAACTGCAGCTCTCAGGTCAGTGTGGTGACTTGTATGAAGTCAGAGTGTGTGTGTGTTAAAAACCAGTGTCTATAACTAACTCACTGGTGAGATTTTTTAAATAACAAACTTTATTTTAAAGAAAACATCTCACAATAGTGAACATTCTCATTATCAGTACGCATTCTAACAAAGTATCAAACTGCCATCAAATAAACTTTCCGAAAGAGGTGAGAATATAGTGGAGAGATGCAGAGTGACGTGGGAAAGACGTGTGATGTAGCAACGGGATTCTTTACTGGAAACTGAACTGTTTTGTCCGGTTACGATGCTGAAAACACCTCGTTCACATTCAACAATTGTTCCACTGAATCAATTTGTAATCCAACGTCATTAGAAAACAACATGTATAAATATTGTTTTCACGTTGTATCGGTCTAGATTTTATATGTATACTAATGATTGTGTAAATAAAAAAAAATTTGATTGGTTTAGATTTTACCGTCCTCCAGGGTCTGTGTCTGTATTAACTCCTCTGGAATATTAATTCAGTGTGTCTGTATTAACCCCTCTCTCTCTCTAAGTGCATTGTTTATGCACTGCACTGGCCAGTCAGTGTGTCTGTATTAACTCCTGTCTCTTTCAGTGCTGTGTTAATTTACTGTAGTGTCCAGTCAGTGTCTGTATTAACTCCTCTCTCTCAGTGCAGTTTTAATGTACTGTTATACCCAATCAGTGTCTGTATTTACCCCTCTGTCTTAGTGTAGTGTTAATGTACTGTAGTGTGCAAGCAGTTTGTCTGTTAACCCACCTCTCTCTCTCAGTGCATTGTTAATGTGCTGTAGTGTCCAGTCAGTGTCTGTATTAACCCCTCTCTTTCAGTATAGTGTTAATACATGGTAGTGTCCAGTCAGTCTGTCTGTATTCACCCCTCTCTCTCAGTGCAGTGTTCATGTGCTGTAGTGTTCAGTCAGCATGTCTCTATTAACCCCTCTCTCTTAGTGCAGTGTTAATTTGCTGTAGTGTCCACTCAGCCTGTCTGTATTAACCTCTCTTTCGGTGCAGTGTTAATGTACTGTAGTGTCCAGAAAGTGTCTGTATTAACCTCTCACTTAGTGCAGTGTTAATGTGCTGTAGTGTCCAGTCAGTGTGTCTGTATTAACCCCCCTCTCTCTGAGCATTGTTAATGTACTGTCATTTCAGGTTTGTCCGTGTCTGTATAAATGCCTCTTTCTCAGTGCAGTGTTAAAGTACTGTAGTGTCCAGGTAGTCTGTCTGTATTCACCCCTCTCTCTCAGTGCAGTGTTAATATTCTGGAGTGTCCAGTCAATGTGTCTGTATTAACCCGTCTCTCATTGCAGTGTTTGTGTGCTGTAGTGTCCAGGTAGTCTGTCTGTATCCACCCCTCTCTCTCAGTGCAGTGTTAATATACTGGAGTGTCCAGTCAGCATGTCTGTATTAACCCCTTTCAGTGCAGTGCTAATATGCTGCAGTGTCCAGTCAGTATGTATCTATTAACACCTCTCTCTCAGTGTAGTGTTAATGTACTGTAGTGTGCAGTCATTTTGTCTGTTAACCCACCTCTATCTCTCAGTGCATTGTTAATGTGCGTGTTCATGTGCTGTAGTGTTCAGTCAGCATGTCTCTATTAACCCCTCTTTCTTAGTGCAGTGTTAATTTGCTGTAGTGTCCACTAAGCCTGCCTGTATTAACCTCTCTTTCGGTGCAGTGTTAATGTACTGTAGTGTCCAGAAAGTGTCTGTATTAACCTCTCACTTAGTGCAGTGTTAATGTGCTGTAGTGTCCAGTCAGTGTCTGTATTAACCTCTCTCTCTCAGTATAGTGTTAATGCACTGTAGTGTCCAGTTAGTCAATTTGTCTGTATTAACCCCTTTCTCTGATTGCATTGTTAATGTTCTGTAGTGTCCAGTCAGTCTGTTTGTATTCACCCCTCTCTCTCAGTGCAGTGTTGATGTACTGTTATGTCCAGTGTCTGTATTTACCCCCCTCTGTCAATGCAGTGTTAATATGCTTTTATTTCCAGTTTGTCAGTGTCTGTATAAAGCCCTCTCTCTCTCTCAGTGCACTGTTAATGTAAATGTAATGTGATTGTGATATTATTACAGTAGACTTACTTTTTACATGGTAGTTAGGTTTCTGACAAAGCTAAATCAGAACACCCCCTTATACCCACATATTCCGCTATGTGTAAACAACCCAAATTGATTGTGAGTGTACTTGTATGCATGTGTGTAGTTTAAAGCTTTTTAGATAACATGGCCTCAGCTATCACTACTATGCTGATGATACTCAAATATACATCCATACCAAACCTGACGCTAATGTGTCTGTCTCTATTCTATTTAGTTGCATCTCCCATATAAAATCTTGGATGACTCAAAATGTCCTTCATCTTAACTATGACAAGACTGAAGTCATGCTTATTGGCACCACCCATCAACTTTGTAAAACCAATGCTGTAACTCTATCTGTAGATAATCTTATACTTGAGCTTCAGTCTATATTGAAAAACTTAGGGATGATATTTGACGTTTGACCCATATGTGCAGCAAAAATATTGCTCCACTACGCCCTATGTTATCACTAACTGTGGCTGAAAAGTGTTGTCTAATCTTGAATCGACTACTGTAATGCTCTACTCTCTCCACATTGATCAAACTTCAGTATGTCTAAAATTCGGCAGCCAGAATCCTGACCAGGTCTAGAAGAAGTGTTCACATTACTCCTATCCTGGAGTCCTTGCACTGGCTTCCTGTCAAGTTGCATGTCTCAGTACCTGTCTGGTTTATCACCCTACTCCCCACGTCACAACCTTCGCTCTTCTAATTGTGTTCTCCTATCTGTCCCCCAGTCTGTCTACAATCAATGTGTGACATGGCCTTCTCCTGTTATGCCCCCAAGCTCTGGAACTCTCTCCCCAAGGATATCACAGAGTCACCTTCTCTAAACTCCTTCAAATCCAGACTCAAAACCTTCTTCTTTAGAAGACCCTTCATTGAACTGTTCTTTACCCCTCTGCTCCTACTGTATTTAGTACCGCCATCTACTGTCTCCTCTAACTATGTGTTCTCATCGTGCTTATTTTGTGTTGGCATTCTGTAAAATGCTTTCAGAAGCCACCTTTAAAGGCACTATATAAAATAAAGTTTTTTATTATTATTATAAAGATTTTGTCTTGTTCTGTGTTTACAGGCTCAGAGGCCCGTGCTCTCTCTGAGGCTGGGGAAAGGGCTCCTCTTGAACAGAAGCACAGTGCGGAGGAGTGGGGCTCCAGTCTGATGCAGGAGACAGCGCTCACTGCTCCAGAAGGGAAAAAGACTCTCAGTGAGCAGCACACAGAGAGCAGACAGATTGTTGAGGTTCTGGACTCTGTGCCCATGATGCAGATGAAGTCTGAGAGTGAGACACCTGGACTCTTAGTATGTGATGATTTTACAGAGAAGATGAATAATCTGGACACAAACAATACTACACAAGGTTGTAATGAACTGGGCTGTATCTCTGTACAAGAGCACAAAGAAGAACTGGGTGAGTTTAATCTTACAGAGCAGGACATGGGTCCCCAGTTGATTGACCCTGCAGAGCAGCAGACTGATGTCCCTGGTGAAGAGAACAGTACTGAGATACAGCACCGAGAGGAGAGTCAGTACAGGGAGGAGCAACAGCAGCTCCTACAGGGCTTGATAATTAGGCCTTGTTCTGTTCAAGTGGAGAGACTGTCATTGCAGAGTCTCAAACAACCATATGATCCCTTAGTATCTGATGACTTTACACACAGGTTTAATAATCTGGTTACTGAGAAACTTGTTGAAAGTTTTAATGAACTGGAGAGTATGTCTGTTCTTGGGCAAAGAGAGGAACAACTGAATGAACTGGACGGTTTTAGTTTCAGAGAGCTGGAGAAGGAGCCCCAGATGATTCACACTGCTGAGCAGCACACTGAAGGTCACGGTGGAGAAAACACAGCTCAGTTTCAGCACACAGAGCAAGGCCATTCCATGGAGCATTTGCAGAATAAGAGACCCCAGCACGATCAGAGGATGAGGAAGAATCACTCAAGGCCTTGCTCAGATGGAGTGGACAAACTGCCATTATGGCACAGGGAGAAGCAGCGTTTCTGTCAGTCTAGAATTTCACAACCCTACCAGCACCTTCACACAGGAGAGAGACCGTTCAGCTGCAGTCAGTGTGGGAAGAGTTTTAGTCATTCAAGTAGCTTAATAGCCCACCAGCACATTCACACAGGAGAGAGACCATTCAGCTGCAGTCAGTGTGGGAAAAGTTTTATTCGGTCAGGTGACTTAAAAACCCACCAGCGCATTCACACAGGAGAGAGACCATTCAGCTGCAGTCAGTGTGGGAAAAGTTTTAGTTGGTCAGGTGACTTAAAAAGGCACCAGCGCATTCACACAGGAGAGAGACCATTCAGCTGCTGTCAGTGTGGGAAGAGTTTTATTCGGTCAGGTGACTTAAAAACCCACCAGCGCATTCACACAGGAGAGAGACCATTCAGCTGCAGTCAGTGTGGGAAGAGTTTTAGTTACTTGCATCTCTTAAAACGACATCAGCACATTCACACAGGAGAGAGACCATTCAGCTGCAATCAGTGTGGAAAGAGTTTTAGAGAATCACATGATTTAAAAAGGCACCAGCACATTCACAGAGGAGAGAAACCAGTCAGGTGCAGTCAGTGTGGGAGGAGATTTAGTCGGTCAGGTGACTTAAAATCCCATCAGCGCATCCACACAGGAGAGAGACCGTTCAGCTGAAGTCAGCGAGGGAATGGTTTTAGTCAGATAAGCCACTTGCAATCACACCAGCACATTCACATAGGAGAGTAACCATTCAGCTGCAGTTAGAATGTTTTTTCCAGTCAGGTGACTTAAAAACACCAATCTAGTCACCAGGTCAGTTATCAGTCAACTAAAATGTCTTTCAGTGCAAGTAGGCATGTGACATCCGAAGAAGGCTCCACAGCCGAAACGTTTATTTTCTTCTCTTTTCAGCATGGAACAAACCTTTACTTGTTCCTAAAATATCTATTAGTCACAGTCACTTTGTACTCACCCACTTTTGAGTTCGTCTGGTCAATTAAATTATGACTATACTATTATTTACGGTTGACTAAAATAGAAATAGCTCTTGTCACAGAGTTTAATTTATGTGTATAATAAAATGTTTTTAGTTTTATTCAATTTTAAAATGAATTAGGTCTAAACTGAATAAATTTCATTGTCAATTGAATTTAATTCCTTATAGTCTTGGAATGTTAATTTTAGTCTTGTTTAATTTTACAATTAAGACTGTTCTCATTGGATAGGCTTGTAATTGTGTAATAGCTTTTAACTTACCATGTTATACACAGAATGTGTATAAAACAGATTAAGATCCTTAACTGTCACTCTTAAGGAAAAAAAAAAAGTCACACATCTGATTAAATTCTACAAACAAAAGCTCAAAGTCTTTGTTGCACAATCTAAAGTGTATTTTCCCCAGAGAGGATATATATCAAATACAATAAATATTTATACAATAAAGGGTAAATAATAAAGAACAAGATATTGTATGAATCTCTTTTAATAAGAAAATTTATTTTGGCACCATTAGTAATAATTCCATAATAGTAATTCCATATTTTTATGTTCTTTTTTCAATGCAAACTATTTTTTAAACAAGACAAGCAACATATACAGTGCCTTCAGAAAGTATTCATGCCCCATTGTTTATAATGTTAAAATGAAATTAAATATAGTTCTGAAGTCATCTATTAAATAAAAATGGAAAATTACTTAATTGATAAGTATTCACTCCCTTTTTTTTAACAACCTAATTTGGGTCAATTATTTTGAGGTCAAACTAAATTATGTTAACAAGGTACACCTGTGTTCCTTTCAAATTCACTGGTGTTCACTTGCTCGATAAATTGCACAATAAATATCACTAACTGTAAGGTCTCACAACTAAAACAGCAGATCAGATCAGTCCTGCTGTCATGAGGACCAAGGAGCTGCCTGTGAAGCTTTGAGATAAAGTTGTTTGGAGGAGAAAAGCTGGAGAAGGTTATAAAAAGATTGGCAAAGCTTTGAACCTTCCTAAGAGCCCCGTGAAGTCCATTGTAACTGAAGTGGGACGTGTTTATATCTCACTTATCCAGCATCACAGTATCACCACTTAAGCACACTGTGAGAGGTGTTGATGGGGTCTGTTAATCAAGCCTCAAACAAAAGTTAAACTAAGATGCCATAAAGCTGACCTGCTTTAGCAGCCCCAGTGGCTTAATGCTACATAATAAAAGACAGGAACAACACCCACAAACAGGATAAACCAGACCAATGTCTGCTGCATATCAAAGGACAGAACCTAGAGCAAGACAGAGTAGGACAGAGTAGTACAAGAAGTAATTACAAATTAAGTAATTATCAAATAACAGGACAAGCACTCAGATTGTGAAACTTTCTTTTGATTGTATATATAAGAGCTTGGAAACCCTTGCAGTTTGTCTGTTCTGTGGAGCAGACCCAGTGTGCGTTTGTTGGACTTATTGAGCTCAATAAAACTGAATCTGTACAAGACTGTGTCCTGCTTCTCTGATGAAGAATTTCTCACAACAGTTGGCATAGTCGACAGGATTCTCCAGGTCTCCGGTAATTCCCAGACGGCACACAGGGTGAGTATATTAGGTTGCCGTAAGGGAAGGACCGGAAACGGAGAATATAAAGAATCATTTATAGGGAAAAGAGTAAGGACACGTCTCTGTGAGATTCAGGGCAAAATCCCTAAACCAAGACAAGACTCGATTCCTCTGAGCTTGATTTCGAAACCAAGACAAGACGTGGTTCCTCTGAGCTCGGGGCAGGGCTCTAAACCAGGGCGCATTCCCCCTGGGGCGAGGCAAAGTCCCTAAACAGAACAAGGTGAGCTGAGAGACGATATTGTGCCAGCAAGATTCCCTCTGAGTCCGGGTGGGCACCCCTAAGGAAGCTAAGGTTAATGATATTATTAAGATTATATTATTAATAATATGAGTATAGACCAGTTGTGCTAGCAGTTAAATCACCAGTGACTGCTGAGCTGAGTGTTAAGCGAGGAGTTGGCCCTGTATGCTAACACCAGACTCATATTCACTGACTTCTTCACAAGGGTACTTGTAAGTGTGCTGGCAGCACTGATAGATCTGGAGATGGTATCTAGTCCAGATAAAACAGGGTCGGTTCTAGACCACTTAAGGAAGACTATTATAAGGACTAAAGAAAAGATGGTAAAGGGAACATGAAAACAAAAGTTTTGTATTAAGATTGAAATAAAGCAGAATAATAATAATTGCTTACACTTTCTGGACACTCCACTCAAAGTGCTTTACAGGTAATGGGGACTCCCCTCCACCACCACCAATGTGCAACATCCACCTGGATGATGCAACAGCAGCCCTAGTGCACCAGAACACTCACCCCACACTCACTCAGCTATCTGTGGGGAGAAGAGCAAGGACACCAATTCATAGATGGGAATTATTAGGAGGCCATGATTGGTAAGGGCCAATGGGAAATTTGGCCACCCCTACTCTTTTTCAAGAAAGGCCCTGGGATTTTTAATGACCACAGAGAGTCAGGACCTCGCTTTTACATCTCATCTGAAGGACGGCGCCTGTTTACAGTATAGTGTCCCCGTCACTATCCTGGGGCATTAGGACCCACATGGACTGCAGGGTGAGCGCCCCCTGCTGGTCCCACTAACACCACTTCCAGCAGCAACCTTAGTTTTCCCCCAGGAGGTCTCCCATCCAGGTACTGGCCAGACTCACACCTGCTGAGCTTCAGTGGGTTGCCAGTTGTGAGTTGCAGGGTGACATGGCTACTGCTAAATAAATGGCAGTAGGTTATGAGAATATGGAAACGGAATTCATACCAATGTCGTTTAGCAATGCTAAGTCAAGAAAAGAAGTCAAACAACTTAATAACCTTCTGCCTTCCACCTCATAACCCTGGTGAGGCGAGAAAGAACAGTACAGCACACAATGCCACAGAACATGTGCTCAAAAGTACGATAAGTAAAAAAAATGCATTCTAACCTGATTGAAAGTAACAGACATTGCTTGTGGATAATGGAATACGCGATACTGTGTTTATTAAAAGTTACACAGCTGTTAAAATAGGTACACTTAAAAGTAAAATGCATACCGCGTTCATGTAATGGGTTGTAATGGACACTGTTATTTCGTATAGTTTTCACTGGGATGTTATTTCGTTCAATCTTTTTATCTGTTATCTACCCGTAGAGTCTACAGTTTTAACCGATAATTTTCTACTTATGTCTGTGAAACAGTGAGAGGGAGCTCCGTTGCCTTTCCTCATTCACACTAAAAGCCACTGATGAGCAAACAATGAGTGGAGTGACTGATTATTAAATCATTTCCCTCTTCAGGTAAAAAGTGTATAAAACACGATTATTTGCAGAAACATTATCAATGATTTCTTATTATGACAAAAGTATTTTCCGGTCTTAGTTGAGTGTATTTGTTAAGTTATATAGAGTTATTAGAACAAAGTTAGTAGCGCGAATCGTCGTGGTTAGCATAAAGGCCATGTATTTGGTATGTTAAATGTGAATGTTTTAGTGATTAGCAATTTAGTTCATGTTCAGTAATAGCCTTAGTTTATTTCACTGTTCCTGGTTTTCTATATTTATTAGTGTTTTTTTATATTAATAACCAAAGTGCAATCACATTTATATTGCTAGTGAACGTTACATTTTTAAAGAAATACTAACGTGGTCTCGCGATATTGATATGGACCTGATCGTACTGTCACTGTTAACTGTTAACCCAGCGCAATTAGATGAACATCCAGTAGAACATGCCAAATTAAATGCCAAATTAAACAGACAAAACAAGACATGTGGTCACAACTGAAAAACCTTGGGGAAGACATTGCACAGATCAAAGAGACTATTACAACACAGCAGTCTGGGTCAGCGCCTCAAAAATGCTGTATAGTTTAAAGTAAAGTGAAAAACATACAATTGCAGCAGCCCAGCAGCAGTCACAATATCCAGAACCTGGTTACCAGCCAATGCAGGAACAGTTGTGGAGTCCATACACAGAGAGATATGAGTAGCAAAGGGAGTATGGAACAAGAGCAGCAATCAGGGCTGCAAGGTCACATAATTGACAGAGGTTTGCATCAACAAATACAATCGTAGTCGTATTTATGCTCACCACCGTGTTCAGTACAGCTCCAGCAGTGTCCGGCACCACTGTACTTCCCGGGGAAACCACAGCAATACACAGTAGAGCAGCCATACCTGGCAAAAACTCAAATATAGCAGCGCTCAGCAACGATATACGGTGCCATCTCAGTAGTACACACCACCACCATAGTATGCAGTTCAACCATCACACTATGCTGAACCACGGAATTATTTAGCCCTGCCAAGACAGCTCCACCCAGTACGAGCAAGACAGTGCTTCCATTGTCAACAGACAAGGGCAGTGGATCCTTGTTCAAACTGTTACAGCTGCGGCAGTAGTGAACACTTTTCATCAGGTTGTAGGGTCAGAGGAACTAAACCATACAGAGGCTCCTTTAAACGAGAACAGGCTACCCCCGCGGGACAAGGAGTAACTAATGCTGTAGAAGTGTCAAACCAATATGCTAGCTGCAGTAGAGAGAAAACGACTACCAGATGTTCCAGATGTAAAGTTGTGTACTATTGCTCAAAGAATGCCAGACAGATCACTGGAAAGAGCACCGGAACAGTTGTAAAGCTCAGCTACGAACAGACTTGGGTCCTTCCAGTACAGTTGCAGTTGCTCAATGTCGAGTTAATCAGCATTCCTCTGTGACCTCACTGGTTGGCAGACTGTGCCTCGTGAAGTGCTATTTACAAGGACACGAGAGCGAAGCATTATGGGACACAGGTTCCCAAGTATGTATTATAGATGAGCAGTGGAAAAATAAATACCTGTCTGAGATTTCTTTGAGAGATGTTTCTGACATAATGGAGTCCCCTGACACACTTGACACCAACTGGTGGCTGCTAGTGGGATGAATATGCCATATCTGGGATGGGTTGAGATTTCATTCAAGTTGGCGTCACTTGGTAATAACGCAAGAGAACTAGTCATTATTCTTCTTGTTCTACAAGGTAGCCTTTTTGTCCCATCCAGTTATCGGGTTCAACGTTATTGAGCACATTATAAAGCAGACTGACAAGGGAAGATCTTACGATAGAAGTAAGGGACACCTATACAATGTAGTAAGGTTGGCATTTCCAAGCATCAAGAAAAATCAAATTCAAGCTTTCATTCATCTGGTTATTTCTGAGAATCCCTGTGAGTACTGGGTGAGGATGACAAAAGCGAGCCTGAACGTTCCGAAGCGTACCATTATGCAGATCCAGTGCCATGTACAGATTCCATCACTGAGGGAAGACTAAGAGAGGTACCCGTCCCTACATCACTATAGATGTGCAGAACAGAACTGACCATGACATCATTCTGGCAAGAAAAACCACTCTTGGGACAGTACAGCCAGTTAAGTCTGTGTTCCTGGTCACTGCACAAGAAGGCACTAGGCCAGCCTGCGTAGCACAGCTTCAAACCAGGGAAGGTAGAGAAGAAAACAACACTGATGACGCATGGGACCCTACTGTTGATGTGAGCCACCTAGACATACACCAGCAACAAATAGTCAAACAGATGCTGCAAGAAGAGTGCCATGCATTTTCGAAAACAGATGATGATATTGGGTGTATCACAAACCTGCAGCTGAGCATAACTTCAGAAGACAGTGAACCTGTTGCTCGCACTTACATCTCAGTCCCAAAACCATTGTATCAAGAAATGAAAGATTACTTGCATGATTTATTAGATCAGGGTTGGATGGAGAAGTCCACTTCTCCTTACACCTCGCCAATAGTGTGTGTCAGAAAAAAAGATGGTAGCTTGTGGCTATGCGTTGACTATTGGAACCTAAATAGAAAGACACTGCCTGACCATCAACCGAGCCCAAGAGTGCAGGACATTATGGACAGCCTGGGAGGTAATGCCTGGTTCTCATTGCTCGATCAAGGAAAGGCCAACCACCAGGGTTTTATGGCCAATGTCAGCAGGCCGCTGACAGCTTTCATAACTCCCTGGGGCTTGCATGAATGCACCTGCTGCATGGAGGAATGCCTTGAAGGGTTGCGAGACAAAGTGTATGTGCCTTACCTAGATGACATCCTTGTCTTTACAAAGACCTTTGATGAGCATGTTGACACTTTGAGAAAAGTGCTTCGGCGGCTGCAGACTCATGGAGTGAAGCTCAAACCCCACAAGTGTGAGTTGTTTAAAGCAGAAGTTTGCTATTTGGGAAAAATTTTATCTGCACTGGGAAGCCGAATGGACCCGGCAGACACGGTAGCAGTAACCGCTCTGAAAGAGAAAAGACCTGGTACAGTTGGCAAGTTAAGAAAGATTATGGGCCTACTCAGCTACTATTGGCAGTATATTAAATATTTCTCTCGTATTCCCAGTTCTCTGTATGACCTGTTGAAGCATACACCTGACAGTGAGACAAGTCAACCCAGTAGAGATCGCAGAAGGAAGACATGCAAGAACAGAGACAGTGTGCCCTTCCATCAACCCATCACCTGGACGGAGGGGCATCAACAAGTACTACAGAGGTTAATAAATTGTCTGGTTCAGCCACCTGTATTGGGATTCCCTGATTTCTCTCAGCCATTCATTCTCCACACTGACGCCTCTAACCAAGGTTTAGGAGCTGTATTATACCAAAAGCAAAATGGTAAGTTGCGAGTGATAGCCTATGGCTTGAGAACGTTGACCGCTTCAGAGAAGAATTATCATCTTCACAGTGGAAAACTGGAGTTTCTCGCCTTAAAATGGGCGATCACTGAAAAATGTAGGGATTATCTTTACTATGCTCCAACTTTTACAGTCTTCAGTGACAATAACCCCTTGACCTATGTTTTGTCATCTGCGAAGCTTAACGCCACTGGGTGCCGATGGGTTGCTGAATTGTCAGACTTCCATTTCACCATCTGCTACCGCCCAGGTAAAGAAAATGTTGATGCTGACTCCCTATCTAGGATGCCAGTGGACATAGAGACAGCCATGAGAGAGTTTAAAGAAAAGTTATCTTCCAATTCTGTGGGAGCAACAGTACAAGCCATTGAAGTACAACAGACTTCAGAAATACCTTGGTCTATGACAGTACCTGTTCAGTGTGCAGCAGGAGATTTCACTCTGGGGAACACATCCATTACACCACTGTCGAAATCAAAGATACAGCAAGCTCAGAAAGAAGACAGCAACATAAATATGGTTATTGACTACATCAGTTTCGGATCAAAGCCTTTGTTCCAAGAGTTGCAGACAGCAAGTCTCTTAACCAAGTGCCTCTTCAGAGAATGGGATAAGCTGATATTGGATGAGGATGGTATCCTTTGTAGACAAAACACTCAGAGAACACATTTGGTGTTGGCCGAGAAGTTTAAGAGCATAGTTCTGAAAGAGCTACTTGATGAAATGGGGCACCAAGGTGTTGACTGAACAGCAAACCTGATAAGAGATTGCTTTTTCTGGCCTTATATGCAGAGAGATATTGAACACCATGTGCTGAGAACTTGCAGCTGTCTTCAACAGAAGAAGCCGAGTCATGAGACAAGAGCACCACTTAAGAGCTTTGTAACAACACAGCCATTTGAACTTGTTTCAGTTGACTTCTTCCATGTAGACAAATGCAAAGGTGGATACAAATACATTCTTGTAGTTGTTGACCATTTTACAAGGTTTGCTCAGGCTTATGCTACAATCTCTAAGTCAGGAAAAACTGTCGCTGACCGTCTCTTCAATGACTTTGCTATGAAGTTTGGACTTCCATCTCGAATTCACCACAACCAAGGGGGTGAATTTGAAAACCAGCTCTTTATGCAGCTTAGGATATATAGTCGCACAGCAGGATCAAGAACCACACTCTACCACCCACAAGGGAAAGGGCAGGTGGAAAGGTTTAATTGGACATTGCTGCAAATGTTGACAACAGAAAAGCAGAAATCGAACTGGAAAGAGTCTCTCAACAAACTGATCTATGCTTACAATTGCACGAGGTGTGAAGTGACAGGATATTCTCCCTTTTATCTCGTTTAGCAGGTCTCCCAGACTGCCCATCGACATACTCTTTGCTCTTGACACTGACAAGTGCATACATTGGCTCTGCCAATCCAAGTGAATATTTGGGAAGGTGGAAATAAAGAATGCAAGAGGCTTATCTCACCACATACCTGCTGCAAACGGTTGAGAAGATTGAAAGTGTGAAGCAGCAGTGAGAAATATACTATGTGATCAAAGACTGCTGGTCACTACTAGAGGGGCCAAGACACCAGCAAATTACAGGATTTGTTTTCTTTCCCTGAAGATTCCAAATCCAGACGCTTAATCTTTCTCTCGCAGACAATAAGAAGAGGTTAGCTTTCTTTCCTCTAAATTGGGTTGACCACTCAACCTTACCTGAGGATTAGAAAGGTTCCTGTAACTCCCAATGTGGGGTTTGATCCCACCACCTTGAGATTAAGAATCACATGCTCCACCGCCTGAGCAAGGGGGACGCCTAATACTGGGGGTCACTAATCCTTGCTGACGTCAATTTGAAAAGATACTTGCTTGCTTTTAATCATGTGGTGACCGGAGTCTAGTGAAGCACACTGTGTTCTTTGTTGATTACTTAAAGTAGAACAACCGTCAGTAATCACAGCTGATGGTAATTTAAGTAGGTAGCTGCGTCAACGTGCATGGGCTACAAAGGAACAAGTAAAGGTTTATTTCATGCTGAAATGAGAAGGAAACACAACATGTGATACGGAATAAACTTTTACTTGTTTCTTTCATGTTAATTTAGACCTGATCTCCACCTAAACTCAGTTGCTTTCAGTAGGTAAAAACAGAGGCCACACTGCTCCAGGTGAGGTTCAAGCTCACAACCTTGGCATGACTCCGCTGTGCACTGCTGTATAAGTACGGCGCGCTGACCCATTGTGCCGCTGGAGCTCTGTAACCACCTCTCCTCAAACATACTGACGCTGCAGAAACACAGGGTGAAAACAGGGTTTGGGTTGTGGATCCATCTCCACAAGGGGGAAAGGAACAGTAAAAAACGAAGGAAAATACAAGAGACAAAACTGAAAGAACTGTTTTCACTGCAATATAAGAAGGAAAGAGGTGGTCGGACATGTAAAAACAGCCGGTGGATAATTTGTAACGACATTCTTTGGAGTGAATCAGCAGACAGATTTCTTTTCATGTTGTGCTCTGTAGTTTGAACGTTCGTTCTCCCCAACTGGTTGGTTATATGAGGTCAGCTGATATTAAATATTAAATAGGACTAATGAGAATCAAAACAGAGCTGTTGGACTCCCCCCTCTGGCCGTTTTCCACCAGTTGATTATTTCATCAACCAATGCCCTAATCAAGCTCCCAAGGCACTCTCTATACCCAGTAAACATAGGTCTAACCTCACCCAAGGAGAAAATCAGGCGCTCCAGTCTCTCCAAAACAGGGATGATATCGTCATCAAACCAGCGAACAAAAGAGGCGCTGTTGTGGTGTGACATAAGGATGTATATATCTTTGAAGCCTCTAGACAACTAACTGACACTTCTGCCTACCTCCCTCTCCAACAAGACCCTACCACTGACTACCAAAAGGAAGTGGTATCCACCATTCCTCTTCTTATCAGCAGTAATGAGCTCCCCCAGGAGGCGAACCGGCTCATCATGGAACATCCACAGGTATCTCAATTTTACCTCCTCCCCAAAATCCACAAACCGGACACCCCTGGACGCCCCATCGTATCAGCATGTAACTGTCCAACTACTTACATCTCAGCCTTTCTTGACAGCCTCATGAGACCGCTGGTTGAATATCTTCCCTCATACATCAAAGACACCAACCACACGATCCAACTTTTTAATGATTTCCAATTTCAGGGTACTGAATGCTACATTTTTACCATGGACATCACATCTCTGTACACCGTCATTCCCCATAATGACGGCCTTACAGCCCTCAAGCACACGCTGGACAAACGCACAGTGCTTGATCCACCCACCCACACCCTGGTACGCCTTGCAGAATTGGTTCTCACACTGAACGCATTCTCTTTCAATAATCTTTTTTGCCAACAGGTCAGTGGAGTTGCCATGGGCACCAGAATGGGACCCAGCTATGCCAATATTTTTCGCGGCTGGGAAGAAGAACGCTTCTTCGCTTCCTACACTAGCTATGTCCCTGACCTCTACAAATGATATATTGATGACTGCGTCGGTGCCACCACATGCTCCAACGATCAGCTTGAGTTCTTCCTGCACCATTTCACCAACTTCCACCCGTCCCTTAAATATACGGTTATAACATATCTTCCACTACTCTTCCGTTTCTAGACATCAACTTCTCCATCAACTACCCCCGACTGTCCACTTCAGTTTATTACAAACCCATGGATTCATACAGCTACCTCCTGTACAGCTCATTTCACCCCAACCACACTAAAAACTCTCTTCCTTTTTCACAGTTCCTTAGGCTACGACGATTATGCAGCAACGACATTGATTTCGAGAACCAAGCCCTCGAAATGTACTCCTTTTTCATCAACAGAGGATACCCCAGCAGTGTGATTGACAGGGCCCTTGCCCGAGCCAAAAACACCCCCTGGACCATCAACCCAATCAGGAACTCCCGCCGTAGCAACCGCATTCCTTTGGTGCTTCCTTACCACCCTAACACACTTCCTATCCCCAGGACCATTAACCACAACTTTTCCATCCTACAGGATGATCCCTCTGTTGGGGCCCTCTTTTCTGATCGCCCTGTCATCTCATATCGCCGACCACCTAATCTGCGTAACCTCCTTGTTCACAGCTCCCTTGATCGTCCCCAACAACCATCCACACCAGGCACTTTCCCTTGCAACAGAGCTCGCTGTATCACCTGTAAGTACACATCCACCACCACACTCATTCAAGGCCCCTCAGGACAATTCCGGATCACCCAGACAGCATCTTGTACCTCCAGCAACCTTATTTACTGTATCTCCTGCAGTGAATGCCCAGCCATCTACATTGGAGAAACAGGAAGGAGACTCGGAGACCGCTTCAGAGAACATGTCAGGGCTGTGAAAATTAAAGATCTCTCCAAGCCCGTTGTTTCTCATTTCACCTCTGATGGCCACGACCACTCTAATCTCTCCGTCTGTGTTCTCAAAGACGGTTTTCCGAACTCATACATCAGAAAGACCACCGAAACCAAAATTATTCTGCAGCTAGGATCACACATTCTCCCTTCTCTTAACGACAGACTACTGTTATTTTTAATTTTCTCGATTCATTGGAAGTTTCATTTCACACCTCTCTGCACCCATTCTGACTTCACACCTCTTGATTGGGCTCTCTTTCTGTCCCCTGCTCCCGCCTCTCACTCCTCTGTTCTCCCGCTACTTTACCTTTGCCTACTGCACTGTCTCTCTCACACCTGAAGAAGGCTCCACGGCCGAAACGTTGTGTTCTCTTTCTTCTTTTTTTCAGCATGGAATAAACCTATTACTTGTTCCTTTGCAGCCTAGGCATGCTGACGCAGCTACCCAACTGAACTAATCAGAATCAATACAATTGATCAAGTAATATGTTTATTCCATGCTGAAAAAAAGAAAAAAACACAGCGTTTTGTTCCAGATCCTGGATAGCTTGATTGGTAGCACATCAGGCTTTTAATCTGAACGTCCAGGACTCAAGTCCCTGTTTGGCAGGTTGTGCTTCTTTAAATCTATTGTGAATGTCATTATAAATCTGTACTGTGGTTATTTTAAATGTTCTTTTATTTTCTTTAGCGTTTCCTTTCACAAACCGAAAATGTTCAAGGTGATCTTTCTACTGCACTCCATGTAGATAATCTAAATGAAATCACAGTCGAGAAAAGTACACGCAGTGAGGAGCTCATGAATACGCCAAGAAGAAAGGAACACTGCACATATGCTGAACATCATGTTCGAGTTTACAATGTCATCAGAAATTGGAAGCTAAGGCGTGTTTTTATTAAAGGTTCAAGGAAACCTGAATACCTTTGGTAGTACGATGATGCACAGATCTGCAGTCTGCAATTAGAATACTGTTTGTACGTTGTGTAAAATACGCCGTTCAAAATTTTTCTAAAACAGGAGATATGTTTTAGAATGCGTCTTCCTGTAAAAATAAAATAACTATAAGGGTGCTATAAGCAGAGTCTGAAGCCTGCTCCACAGAAGAACTATATTCAGAGGGCCAAAGAAGTGAATATTTCACCAAGTGAGAGGAAGCATCTTAGAAAAAGGAGGTGCAGTCACTTCCATGTGTCATAACACCACAAAGTCAGACTACAAGTGCTAAAAAGCTGCTCTAAAGGGTAACCCGGCCAAGTGCTCTAAGGAGCTGAATTAAAGCTCTGTCTCTACGGGGCCGTAAGTTGGAATCCCACTGCTGCCAAATATCTCCTTGTTAAGAATTACGGATTTGTTGTTGTTGCCTCCGTGCGATTTAATCAGTTTCAATAGAATTCATTTGAACAACAATAATAATCATTTTTTTATTCCTCTTCTCATTGCAATGTGTACACAAACATATATATTTTTTTATATATTAAAAACGTGTTATCCTTGATGTTATCCTTATAAACTGGTGATTGAGGGTTCGAGCCCTCTCTGTGCCTGTTTTGTTTTATCATAACTTTGCTTTACCTAAGTTGTCAATTGTCTTGCAATGTAGAAATCTCTGTAATAAGAAGAAAAGAACTATCGGTAGTGGTTAATAATCCTGTTGTTCTAGTACAATCTGCCGTGCTTTTGAGTCGATAAAGCATCAGGTGCATTCAACACACCAACCTCCACTGCTCATCAGGATGGCTGAGTGCTCTAAGGTGCCACACTCATGTGGACTCAATCATGTGTAGTGACAGTTTTATGTGATTCACTACACGGATTTCCCTTCATGTTTATTAGGATGTGTCATTAGTATGTTGGTTGTATGAGAACAGTTTCTTCAAATGTCCTGTCAATTAACAGTGGAGAGGTAGCCGACGTAAGCCTTCATGAAAACTCTCTACAAGTGATTACAAGTGTCTTGAACAAATCTACGTCATATTTTTAAAATAGTTTAGCTCAAGATGCAACGGGAGTATAAATTAATTCTTCCGCCCTCCATTCCAAGATAAAACTCCGTGTGTGAATCTTATTTTCCTGGAAGTTGCTGATGTTGGTCATTATTGGAAATGCCCAGTGATATCGACTCAGGTACTCAGTTGTTACGTGCTGTAATTCGATACATGCGAAGCATTTGCATTCCCTCCAATTATCAATAAAGTCAATAATGTATTAAACATTACATGCCACTTCTTCCCTAGATGATGTTCATGTTGGATCAGTGAGAAAGGCATGCCAGGTTGTGCTTGAACCAGCAACTTACTATCATTTTAGTCCCAACCTGACCACACTAAGCGATTGTACCACAGAGACTCAAACGGGTCGGTTTTCTCCATTTACGGTTTTTGGGAAAAAATAATCTACATTTTTAAGCAAGATTGTATTTCAAATTTCACAAATTGTAAGTATTTCTGGAAAAACGGTGTTTCAGAAAGAAACTGAGTAGATGGGAATAGCCCAGTCAGTAGAATATCGAACTTTTCATCTCAGGGTCCCTATTCAGGCGGCTGATTTTCTTGCAACTACTTATTCCATGCTGAAACGAGCAGGAAACAATGTTTCAGCAGTGGAGCCTTCTTTGGGTGTGATATAGAATAAACCTTTACTTGTTTCTTTCAAATTAATTTAAACCTCATCTCCAGCACCTAAACTCGTCAGTTGCTTTCAGTAGCTAAAGACACAGGCCATACTGCTCCAGGTGAGGTTTGAACTCACAACCTCGGCATAGCTCTGCTGTGTACTGCCGTATAAGTACCACACGCTGACCAATTGCACCACTGGAGCTGTGGAACACCCACTCCTCATACAGACTGACCCTGCAGAAACACAGGGTGAAAACAGGGTTTCGGTTGTGAATCCATCTCCACATGGGGGAAAGGGACAGTACAATAGAAAAGAACATACAAGAGAAGAAACGGAAAGAATTGTGCTCACTGCAAAGTAGGAAGGAAAGAGGTGGCCGGATACATAAAACAGCTCGGTGGATAATTTGTAACAACATTCTTTGCTGACAACCAGCAGTCGGATTTCTTTTCATGTTCCGCTGTGCAGTTTGAACGTTTGTTCTCCCAGATCGGTTGGTTATATGAGATCAGCTGATATAAATGAGAACTAATCAGAATCAATACAATTGATGTCTGGCAAAGGCAAATAACCTTTGTACATGATCTGGAATGTGACTGGTTAAATTTCAGCACAGTTGCAACCCCCTTTATAAAGGGTGTGCACACGTATACAACCAAGGCATTGAAAGTTTTTTGTTGTTTATTGTTCCAAAAAATGTTCCATTTGTTTTCTTTCTTAAATGTTGTTGATTAAAAGATCTTATTAAATGTGAAAAAATCTGATTGTGAAAAGGTCAAAATGTTAGTGAAAAAATGTGTAATGTGAGGAAAGATGAATTGTGGGAGCCCCTTTACTCCTCATGTCGTACTGTATTTCTCTCTCATTCTACTGGGAGTGGTGCCGTCGCTTCTGGATAAAGTCTGTCAGTAGACATTCCAGACGGGTCAGGTACTGTATGACTGCGCTTCGGCACAAGAAGAGACATGTGACTTGTGAGGATCCCGATAGTGTCGACTATCTTCTGGAGCCCGGATAGCTCAGTCGGTAGGGCCTCAGACTTTCAATCTGAGAGTCCAGGGTTCAAGTCCCTGTTCAGGCATTTGTGCTTTAATTAAATATGTTGTGAATGTCATTAGAAATCATCTTTTATCTTTCTTCTTCTAGCTGTACTGTGGTTATTTTAAATGTTTATCACTTGTATTTTCTTTAGTTTTTCCTTTCACAAACCAAAAATGTTCAAGGCGATCTTGTCACTGCACTCCACGTAGATAATCTAAATGAAATCACAGTAGAGTACAGAACACGCAGTGAGGAGAGAAAAGCACACTGCACATCTGCGGAACATCACGTCCGAGTTTACAGCGACATCGGAGATTGGAAGCGAAGTCTTTTTTAATTAAAGGTTCAAGGAAACCTGAATATCTTTACTAGAAGTATTTCAGAATCACAGTTAAATCGAGTACGATTGCTGCACAGATCTGCAGTCTGCAATTAGAATACTGTTTGCGTTGTATAAAATATGGCATTCAAGCTTTTCTTAAACTGGAGAGTTACATTTCGGAATGCGTCTTCCTGTAAAAATAAAATCTCTACGCGGACACTATAGGCAGAGTCTGAAGCCTGCTTAACAGAAGAACTATATTCAGAGGGCCAAAGATGTGAATATTTCACCAAGTGAGAGGAAGCATCTCAGAAAAAGGAGGTGCAGTTGCTTCCACGCGTCACAAAGTCGGACTACAAGTGCTGAAAAGCTGCTCTCAAGGATAACCCGGCCGAGCGCTCTAGTAAAAGGCGTGGAACCGACTGCACCCGATTTTTCTGAGATGCTTCCCCTCTCATGGCGAGATCTCGACTTCTTTAACACCTCTTGATTTAGTTCTTCTGTGGAGCAGGCTTCACACCTCTACGTATAGCGCCCGCGTAGAGATTTTATTTTTACTACGTAGCACCTCTACGTATAGTGCCCTTGATGTCATTTTATTTTTACGGAAGCACACACATGGAACGTTTTTGTGTTTTACTTTTTATTTGTACAACAAAATAGATTCAATATAAACAAGATTCAGTAGAATCGTCAGGGACACATAAAATAATAGTTACACTTTCTAAAAAACAATTAAAATAGGTAAATAAAGACAAGGTCCACACAGCTTTAATGTTCTTACATTTCGAAAGAGTCTGTAATTACCTCTTTTCGTCTATTGTGAACTGTTCAAACTTAGGACTCAGACCATTTCACTCTACCTATATCTCATTTCAAAACGAAAATGTATATCCTGTTTTAGAAATGCTCTGGGCGGTCTTACACGACGCACCTAAAGTATTCTAATCGTGGACTGCAGATCTGTGCTATAGCTCAGCTGAATTCTAAGATCCAGCAATCGTACTGGATGTGACTGGGATTCTGAAATGTCTTTTGCAAAGGTATTCAGGTTTTCTTGAACCTTTAATAAAAAAGTGATCTGAGACTTGCTAGCTTCCAGTCTTCCAGTGCCACTGTCACTAAACTAGGATGTGATGTTCCGCAGATGTGCAGTGTGCCTTTACTCTTGTCATGTATTCGTTGCATGAGCTCTTCACTGCGTGTCCTGTACTGTATTGTGATTTCGTCTTATCTACGAGGAGTACAGCGACTAGAATGCCTTGAACTTTTTTTCGGTATATAAAAGAAAACGCTAAAGCATATACAAAGTGACTAACATTTCCTATATGTAGGTTTTCTGATTATGTCTCTACTTCACTTTATTTCCTTAGTGACTGGCCATTTCTTTCTGATATTTGTTCTGGCGCGGTTATTGATCCCATACGAAAGATTATTTTTATAAAGAACATGTCACCTGCAAACTCACAGTAAAACTGGTATTGGGAAAAGTTTTATAATAGTACTTTTTATTAGAAAAAAATGTTTAAATTTATCATTACCTATAGGGTTTCTTACCAGCGTGGAGCTCAAATTCACAACCCCCAGATTAAGAGTTCGGTACTAGTTGCGCCACAGAAAGTTGAAATCTGTTATTTATATTAAATACTGTGGCTCCTGTCCTTTTCTTCTCGTCAGAGAAGAGGTTGGTCTGGTCTCCAGTTTACCAACGATAAGCTCAGACTGTGCTCTTCTATAAAGCAGTGTTTTCTTCACATTGCTTGTATGGGGCAACACATCAATTCGATGACCATTTGCTGTACACATATGTCCCCTCTTCCCTTCACTGAAGTGACAGACGAAGGACACCAAAAGGTAAGAGACACATTTCTATGTTATTAGGAAATCAGGAATCCTAACCGTAAGAGCCCATAGAAAAAAAACCTGAGATAATATGGGACTATAAACACAGTTTTTTCTTTTTCGTAGCGCTTGAGCAAATTTTATAAAGAAATATATTTTATATATCTGACACATGACTTAAAAGGCTGGTAGAGTATAGTTCATACAAGAGTGCTGACCAACAATTTTCATCAACCGTACTGTAATGTTTTTTATAAAAGTAAGTTAAATGCATACATAGTAAATGTTTTTTTTTATATATAAAAAAACTAATTCACGAATTTTAACTTTTTTACAATAACGTGTTTTATTGTGATCTTGTGCAGCAATATCACCAGACAGTTTAAGGGTCTGTCGTTCTTTTACTGTTCCGGGTTTTATTCCGTCTTCAGATGCACAAGATGTATTTTAAAAATACGTAAATAACAATTCTGGTGCAGTGAGGTATTCTGATTAATTCAGATTCACTCTTCACGTGTGTTATAGATATCATATAATGTTTTTGCATCCACGCAAAACCTCGCTTGAATATGAAGTTGCTAAACTTTACTTGTAACATATTTAACAAGATACAATGCCAAACTATTCAAGTACATCAGAAACATACCCGAACTCTTCTAATTGATGCATTTGAAACGAACAGATGGGGGACTTTAACATGGCTTTCAGGAATCTAGAAATTCACTTTTAGGAGTTTTCGGAAGTCTGGACCCAGATGTGCTCGCTGTCACGACCACCAACCCGCTCAGACCACCCCCTAAGAGAACTAATCAGTACCAGCAGCAGGGCGATAATTACAAGCGCCGCTGCACGTGTTAAACTCAACATCAGACGCCCTACCGTGGGGCAGGGTGCAGTATTTAAGCCCCTCCAGCCTGCATCTGTTTTCTGGGTTAAGAGGGAAGAATAAATGTAGTAAATGTTATTGCCGCTGGGGAGTATGGAGGCGGTGGTGTGTGGAAGGAGGAGACGCACATTCCGCACGGGCAGTGCAGAGCAATGAGTCGCACCTGCTGCGCCCTGAGTCCTGTCCTATTTAACCTCTGAGTCCAGATACACAGAGTCTCTACCCAGTGTTGGAGATGTGAAGGGTTAAACCCAGAAGTTGAGATACATTTGAGTTTGATACATTTGTAATACATTTGTAATGCTGTTATACAGCAAGAGTGGTGAGGGCTCGGCTCACTCGGGTGATATTTCACGGTTGGACTTTTAAAAGGAAGGTGTTAGGGATTAAGGCGTTGGATGTTAACTGTTTAATCACTTTGCAGAAGGGAATTGGTTTTGACATTGGTTTCAAGTTGGTTAAGTTACTGGAAGAGTTTTGGATAAAAGTATAGGAGAAAAAAGATGTGGGTCTGATTGGAATGTTTGAATGGCAGAAGCTGATGGATCTTTCTAATAGGACTGTGATTGTTTGCATGTTTAATGAGATGTTGATGAAGGAAGATATTGTGACATGGTTGTCTAAGTATTGTTTAGTGAAAGGTGAACCTCAGAAAGTCTGGGATGATGATGGCATCTGGAACTGTGCATGGAGAGTAAACTATGGCAGTTTTAAATGCATTCCTTCTTTGATTGGATTAGGTGGAAAATAGAGGTTTTGTGTTCTACCAAGCACAGACAAAACTGTGCAGGAGTTGTGGGGAGCTGGGTCTCTTTGTGGATGCCTGCACAAATGTAGTGTGTGGTAAGCGCAAGGAAATTGGACATGCATATACTGAATGTACAAGCGTGAGGAAATGCAATCTATGTGAGTGTGAAGGTCATGTGTTTAAAGACTGTCCAAATTCCTTTGCAAATAGAACAAAACTGGGAAGACCGATGCAAAAACAGGAAGAGTTTGAAGAGGTATTTAGGGCTGGAGCAGTGGTTCTGGATCAGGAACTGGATGTGGTTGAGGTTTAAGAAATTAGTGAAAAGGAGAGTGAGGGTTCAGAATGGAGTGAAGGGGATAAGGGTGGGGTAGAAGAGAATGATAATGTTGCAAAAAGTGAGGTGGAATCTGAATTGATTGGTAGCATCTCTCCAAATCGCCTGCCACCTGTGGAGACTGAAAGCACTCAAATGGAATGTACAGAACAGAGGGTGCAGTCTAAAGGTCTGCTGAGACATTGGATTTAGAAAATGATTTAACTCTGAGTGGAAAAGTGAGGGAAGAATTTTCTGAGTCCTCAGGTAGGTTCTCCCAGGGGTTTAGATATCTCAGATATGTGATCCTACTGACCAAACTTTAGAACCAGAGACTCAAGAAGGGCAGGTGGAGAACCATCCTATGGAGTGTGGGGGTGGTGGAGGAGGAGACAAGAAAGCAAATGGTGGGGGGAAAGCAGGTGTCACCGACTGAATGATAATAGCCAGAGCTTTGTCTACCCTGGTCCTACTATAAGTATGGCTCTTAATATCGTGTCCATAAAAGTGAGAAGCATTCGCTCCAAGTTAAGGGCAAGGAATATACTATCATTTGTGAGTAAGGTAAATTATATAAATGATATTGTGTTGTTACAGAAACGTGGGTTAACCTTTTAAAAACAGCTATAAGGATATGGAGGAACTGTGGACATTGTGCCTATCAATCTGGAGTAGGTCCAATGAGAATAAATCTGATGGTATAGCTGTTTTAATTTAAAATAAGATGGTAGAAGTACGTCCGCACCTTGTAGTGAAACCAGGGAGAGCACTGGTGGTGTATCTGGGTTTCATGAATGTCAAATTTCAACTTTTAAATGTGTATTGTCTGAGTTGCCCACATTACAAATATGTTCTAATTCAGGAATTGAGAGATTATTTTTTGGGATGGGAAACAGTGGGTTTTAGCTGGGGATTTTAATTGCCTTTTAGAAAGAGGGCAGAATGAGGGGCAAGAGATGGGTCCAATTTGATAGATCATTAATATTATTGTAAACGGTATGAAAAGATTTTAAACTGAAAGATGCCCTCAAACTTCATAGTCAGGGGAGGGCAGGTTTCACATGGCACAAGTCTAATGGGACCCAAGCCTCAAGCATAGATTTTGTTTTGATACGTGATTTTACTTGCACAACCGCAGACTTAACTCCTGTTTTTTTTCCTCTGACCATTGTTTACTGTCATGTACACTTTCTATTCCAACAGCTGTTACTGTGGGGAAGGGTGTGTGGAAGCTGAATATTTCACTTCTGGAAGATGAGAAAGTGACGGGCAGGTTCAGGGAAAGATATAAGGAATGGCAGTCTTTGTACAACCTGTTTGGCACAAGAGCACAGTGGTGAGAGGAGGTGAAGGAGCGTACATGTTACGTCCCAGTGTGTGGTCTGTGTGTTTTGTTGTTTGTTCCACACTTCTGACTTTGATTGTTCTCCAGAAGGAGACTAGGAGAATGCTTCAGAGAACATCTTTAACCTTCACAGCCCTAAGATATTTCCAAGTCTGTAGTTTCTCATTTCACCTCAAATGGCCATGATCACACTAAGCTCTCGGTCTCTGTTCTCAAAGAATGGTTTCTCAACTCCATAGCAGAAAGACAACAGAAACTAAACTCATCGTAAAACTAGGTTCACCCTTCTCTCAATGACCGACATATTTTCATGTAATCTACACTAACCTCTTGCAGGTTTCGACTTCACACCTTTCTTCACCCTCTCCACTTTGCACTTCCTGAGTGGCATCTCTGCCCCTCCTGCCTCCTTCCCTCTCCCAGCTTTTGTTCTTCTGTGCTGTTTAGTCTTTGCTTTCTTCCTCGTCTTTCTCGCACCTGAAAAAAAGTTGTATTTTCTATCTTCTCTTTTTAGCATGGAATAAACCTATTATTACTTGTTCCATTTCAGATTACACATGCTGATGCAGCTCCCCACCTGAATCAAACTACTTCAATATACATTTGTATGTTAATGTATGTTGTATGTTAATTTAAAACTGTAAAAATAGTAAGATTGTAATTTCAGTTTAAAACTTTGCAAGCAGTAGACGCATGGCAGGATGCACCCAGGAAAGGACACCAGTCCATCACAGGGCAACGACACAAACACACTAACTCGAGGTCCAGATTTACCTGAAGCCAACTAATCTACCAGTATGTTTTTGGACTGTGGGAGGAAACTGGAGCTCCCAGATGAAACCCACTTGAACACAGGGAGAACAAAACTAAGTACTAAGAACTCAGACAGCTTCCTAAGACTCCTCTAAACAGACACAAAATTCCAGATAAAATCTTCTTCAAATGAAGAGCCACAGCATATAT
Source organism: Lepisosteus oculatus (assembly GCF_040954835.1). Classification (NCBI taxonomy): domain Eukaryota; kingdom Metazoa; phylum Chordata; class Actinopteri; order Semionotiformes; family Lepisosteidae; genus Lepisosteus; species Lepisosteus oculatus. Next base: position 7,419,948 of record NC_090709.1, read on the forward strand.
ACGAGAGTCCCAGGCATCTGTGATCAGTCTTCAGCTGATGCCTCAAATTGAACCCAGGGCCCCAAGGCTGAGGCAGCAATACTGACCACTGCACCACTGTGCAAGAGTGCTGCCAATAACCATATAGGCAGCACATATCAAGATCACAAATTGCACTTTTCAAGAAATCATTAACGCCCACAACACACAACAGGTCCATTAAATTCAAATACACCAAGCATGACAGCCAGATAGGCTTCCTAGACACCACCACACAAGGGTTTCTCCTTCAACAACAGACAAACAGGATTTTTATATAATGTTTTATAATATATATATATTATTATTTTATATTTTATTTTTTTTACAAAGTATTTTTAAAAGATACAGACACACATGGCTTACTGCACAAGGATAGCTTCCACCCAAAGCATACTTTCAAAGGACTGGTAAAATCACAACTCCTACACTTCCACAAAATCTGTACACAACAACAAGACTTTGAGGAAGCCAAATACACACTCTTCCAAGCTCTACACCCGAGCGGATACACACAAAGTTTCCTCAAAAATGTGGCCCAAATATTTCTAAACAGAAAAACTCCAGATGACAGAAAAATCCCCCTCATCACATCATATTCCCAACTCAGCATAAACACCAACCAAAAACTAAAGTCTACAATCACCATGATCTTAGAAAACACAAAAGGGAGCACAAAATCATATCTGCATACAAAAAATACCAAAAAACTTCAGCTTTATTTAGTCCAAAGCAAGCTAAAACCTGTACAAAACAAATCATATACACCAAGAGCTGAACATTTCATAAACAGAAAACAATGATCCAAAACAACAAAACTAAAGAAATTTAAGTTTTGCAAGTTGCAACAGCATCCAGTGCAAAAAGTGCAGGGTGACCTATATGGGGGAAACGGGTAACTCCATCTGAACCCGACTGGCACAACACAGGTACATCAGGAACCACGGGACTGGAAAGCAACCCCAACTGGATGGAGACAGAAAGAAAGAAAAAGGAAAGGATATTTAGAAGAAAAACAGTAAGAATGTTGCCAAGAGATTACTAGAAATAGGTCATTTTCATTTTAATACTTCTTTCAGTTGTACTTTTAATTTGAATACAAAAAAAAGTTTATGAGCATTAATCTCTCCCACAGATATAGACAGTTGCAGAGTCCAGAACTAAGTACGAAAGATTGCTGGAAGGCGTTGATGGTTGCAAAGAGAGATGTGTTGCACAGACTGGGCAAGACATCACCTTGCCTGAGCAGCTTCTTGTACTGTATTACCTGCAGGCCTTTCTCCAGCTGAAGCACCTGTAGCACCCAGGGGTGGTAAAGAACATGACAGTAAGGATACTTTCATACAACAAAAGTAATAAATTACATATATGGGATTTTTACAGTTTGGTGTATTCATTTTTATTTTCTCGCTATTACAGGTCTAGGAATGAATGTAAAGAAAGTGTCGTTTCAACAAGTGGGCACAAAAATGGTCATAATTGCTGTTAAAGAGCACAAAACCTCAAACAGCAGCTGGCTTCCTTTGCATTGAGTGAAGAAGAGGAACATGCAAGTTGATGGGTACATTAATATACCCCTCCACTCGATTTAGGGTTGTGGTAGAACTGAAACCATCCTGGCAAGCAGTGGGTGCAAAGCACTGTATCACCCATAATGTGACACCAGTTCATCACAGGACTCACTCACACCACAGCCAATTTCATAGAAGCCCATTAAAATCCATGTCAATACAGAGCAAAAGACCTCCACCTCCATAGCTTCCATCATGAACAGTATTTAAGAAAATCTGGAATGCACCTTAATTGCATTTTATTTGTGTTTTATCGGATGTTTCATCTTTACTTCACTAAACTGCGCTGTAATGCCCAGGTCAGCAGACGGAGAAGTTTTTCATTTCATCTGCGGGAGGGCCAATTCACAGTCCTTCCAACGACTTGAGAAGACTGCATGAGAAGTAAGCAGAATAATATATTACTTCAATTTCTGTGGGTTGGAAACAATCACAGATGCTTGCTTGTTTATTTTGTAGATGCCACCTGCCATTCATTACCAGCCCTGAGGTAGAGATGGCAGCAAAAAACGTGGGATGGATAGCCGCAAGATAGTGCATCCCTGGAGAAAACGGGCAGACCTTCATTCACAAGGAAAGGCACTGCAACAGCTCAAAGCAGATGAGCCTTGGGACATGGTGGCCTCATCAGAGGAAGAAGAATGCTGTGAAGAGCTGGGAGCTCAACCTAGAGTCACCTCTCAATAAGTAACAGGTGTAAGACATGCGTCCAAGACAGAACGTCAAGGGGAGATGGTGAGCCTGCTCCAAGACTTTCAGTCTGGGCAAAAAAGAGAGAGGAGGGATTGTTTGAAGACTATGTGGACTTAAAACCTCCCTTCAAGAGATCTAAATTGTACCGGCATCGCAGGCTCAGGGAGCATCGCCAGGAAGCATGGAGACGGCAGAAAGTCCACGGCTTGCTCTTCCTACACCGGCACCACGACAACGCACTACAGTGACATCAGGTCAGGACCAAGCTCCGCCAAGTTCAATACCCATGTCTGCTACACGTGCTTCAACAGAGGGCATGTTCCAGAAAGAGCCTAAGATGCCCCCCTACCAGCAAGGTGAGGACATCTCCTGCGATTTGAGCGCATGGCCAGAACCTGGAAGTGGCCAGAGGAGGAGGAGCGGTCCTGTCGGCTAGTGCCTCTGTTTACAGGCAAGGCCTTGGAGGCTTACAGTGCCATGGATGAAGACCGATCTAACATATGCAGTGACCTGAAGGAGGCGCTACTTACTAAATTTGACATATCCCCAGAAACATACAGACAGCTCTTCAGGATGACCAGTTTTTCCAGGAGAAATGCCAATGGAAACCTACTACCGCCTGAGAGGTCTGTACAGAAGATGAATTCGCCCAGAACAGTGTTCCAAAGAGGAGATTGGCAAGGCCATAATTTTGGAGCAGCTGCTAGGTGTCCTCCCTTATGACACCAGGACTTCAGTAAAAAAACATGAGCCAGCCAATGGGTTGACAGCTTAGTCTCGCTATAGCTGCAGTGTGGAGCTGATAGGACCTAAGTGTGGTAGGACTCCTGGTCTTCTTAGAGACTTCTTCTTAGAGAAAGGGTTTGTTTTTTGTGCGTGTGTACTAGTTCTATTTTGTTGGGGGTTTTTTTGTTTTGCTATATATATATAATTGTTTGTGGGGAGCAATTTCATAATATACCATCACTTTTGCACCTAAGTGCAATTGCAGCTGAGCCATCATTCTGTTTTGAAAGGACTCACTTGGGCACCCCTCCTGCCCTCCCGGTGACATCCCCACCGCTGCCACCAATGCACAGAAGAACATTGTGGTGGATTATTTAGCCCATTCCAATGTGACCGTGGAGAACTATTATAGAATGCCGACACATCCCAACATCTGCTCAGCAATTGAAGTAATTGAAGGCTTCAAAGAAGAAGGTGTTTAGTAAGCATCAACACGATCTCAAAATCAATACCTCACAAAACAACAATTATTCCTTTTTTTAAGTTCAGGGGAGCAATCAGACCCTGCACAAGAATGCACACCTGCTATAGAATAAGTTTGAATACAATGCAACCTTTCAGTTATGTGTTGACATTGTGTTACAGAGACCTGTGATATTTTAAGTTTTTACAACAGTGAATCAAGGCCAAGATCCACTACAGCCACTGCAGGATTTACATGTCTGCAGACCATTAATGGCAAGTTTACAAATCAATTATCTTCACCGACAAACACTAAGTTTGGAACATATTCTGAGGATTTATATTGTAGTTTTCCTTCCAGATCTTAACACTAGATACAGTGCCTTGCGAAAGTATTCGGCCCCCTTGAACTTTTCAACCTTTTGCCACATTTCAGGCTTCAAACATAAAGATATAAATTTTTTATTTTATGTGAAGAATCACCAACAAGTGGGGACACAATTGTGAAGTGGAACGAAATCTATTGGATTTTTGAAACTTTTTTAACTAATAAAAAAAATGAAAAGTGGGGCGTGCAAAATTATTCGGCCCCCTTGCGTTAATACTTTGTAGAGCCACCTTTTGCTGCGATTACAGCTGCAAGTCGCTTGGGGTATGTCTCTATCAGTTTTGCACATCGAGAGACTGAAATTCTTGCCCATTCTTCCTTGCAAAACAGCTCGAGCTCAGTGAGGTTGGATGGAGAGCGTTTGTGAACAGCAGTTTTCAGCTCTTTCCACAGATTCTCGATTGGATTCAGGTCTGGACTTTGACTTGGCCATTCAAACACCTGGATACGTTTATTTGTGAACCATTCCTTTGTAGATTTTGCTGTATGTTTGGGATCATTGTCTTGTTGGAAGATAAATCTCCGTCCCAGTTTCAGGTCTTTTGCAGACTCCAACAGGTTTTCATCCAGAATGGTCCTGTATTTGGCTGCATCCATCTTCCCCTCAATTTTAACCATCTTCCCTGTCCCTGCTGAAGAAAAGCAGGCCCAAACCATGATGCTGCCACCACCATGTTTGACAGTGGGGATGGTGTGTTGAGGGTGATGAGCTGTGTTGCTTTTACGCCAAACATATCGTTTTGCATTGTGGCCAAAAAGTTCGATTTTGGTTTCATCTGACCAGAGCACCTTCTTCCACATGTTTGGGGTGTCTCCCAGGTGGCTTGTGGCAAACTTTAGACGAGACTTTTTATGGATATCTTTGAGAAATGGCTTTCTTCTTGCCACTCTTCCATAAAGGCCAGATTTGTGCAGTGTAAGACTGATTGTTGTCCTATGGACAGACTCTCCCACCTCAGCTGTAGTTCTCTGCAGTTCATCCAGAGTGATCATGGGCCTCTTGGCTGCATCTCTGATCAGTCTTCTCCTTGTCTGAGCTGAAAGTTTAGAGGGACGGCCAGGTCTTGGTAGATTTGCAGTGGTCTGATACTCCTTCCATTTCAAGATGATCGCTTGCACAGTGCTCCTTGGGATGTTTGAAGCTTGGGAAATCTTTTTGTATCCAAATCCGGCTTTAAACTTCTCCACAACAGTATTACGGACCTGCCTGGTGTGTTCCTTGGTCTTCATGATGCTCTCTGCGCTTTCAACAGAACCTTGAGACTATCACAGAGCAGGTGCATTTATACAGAGACTTGATTACACACAGGTGGATTCTATTTATCACCATCAGTCATTTAGGACAACATTGGATCATTCAGAGATCCTCGCTGAACTTCTGGAGTGAGTTTGCTGCACTGAAAGTAAAGGGGCCGAATAATTTTGCACGCCCCACTTTTCATTTTTTTATTAGTTAAAAAAGTTTCAAAAATCCAATAGATTTCGTTCCACTTCACAATTGTGTCCCACTTGTTGGTGATTCTTCACATAAAATAAAAAATTTATATCTTTATGTTTGAAGCCTGAAATGTGGCAAAAGGTTGAAAAGTTCAAGGGAGCCGAATGCAAGGCACAGTATAATCACACTTTATTATGAACACTACCATTAAAACTACAAGTTGTACTCTCACTAATGTTAAAATGAATACACTAGTAGTAGTATTAGTTGCTGCCCGTGACGTCACATACGCTCTCTGTGACGAATGCGAGACACCTAGACACATACAGTGAAACACTGGAAAAAATGCATTTAAACTGTTACTTACATACATTTATCAACTTGGAATATAATTTTCTAGCTCTAGGATAGAGTTACCTAAATAATAATATGAATAATCATTGTTTAATTTCGGATTGAACATTATTAACACTAAACGCACTATGGTAATTGATCGATACAGTCTTTATTAACTGTTTTCTAGATATTTAAACAGGGTCAAGAAAAGAATCAGTACTCACCAATCAGTGAAGTTAATCAATTATTCTATGGTCCTTCAGTTGAATAAATTGGTTGTCGATACATAAGTGATTAATAATTCTCCTCCGTTCCCTCCGCGTGTCTCCCGCGGTCTCGCTCTCTGGCGGCGCTCTGGCTGGTGTCTGTGACGTCACAGCGCTCTTTCTGACAGAGCAGAGCGCGTCTCCGCTGGAGGAGACTCCTGTCCGGAGACCGGGGGGCTTTTCATACAAATATAAAATCTCCCCCCCCAAAAAAAAACACACCGGACTGTGAAGAGAAGCGAATCATCACAGTTGGAGAAGGAGAGCGACAAACCTAGGAATAAAATTCATTAAACAGAAAAAAAAAAGTTTACATCGCAGATTATTGCGTTACAAAGCGTACCCGTGTGGAGCAGTAGAGGACAAGCACGAGTCCCTGAAATAAGCGCTTTTAAGAGTTCTACACAAATCTTCAGAGTAAAGAAGCCGGGAGGATCAGACTCCTGATCCTGGAGGTTAAAATGTGTATCCTGGTTTTATTTCCACCCAGCTCTCAGTTCCATTAGTGGTCTGAATTTAAATTAACTGTATAACTGTTACCAGACTTAATCTAAATTGTAAATTTATAAGACTGGCTACTAATAATAAATATACTGATCAAAGTGTCAATACTGGTGTTTATAAAATAAATACTGTAGCATTTGCAGGTTCTTTTCAGATCAAAGGAAGAGTGAAGACGCGATTAACAAACAAGCATTAACACAAAACCAAACACAGGATATACACACACATGAGGAGACTGACGGAACACGTACACATAGTTAGGGTGGTAATTACCTAACAACACACTATACTTTTACAAGACTACACAAGGCACTAGAACTACTAGGACATTATTTACACAGGTAGGGTCAGCCGCTGGTCATCGTGCTGACTCTCAGACTCTCCCCGGCTACCACTCCCAGCATGCCCAGCGGTACTACGAGCGCCTAGGGGCGCTTTCTCCTCACCACCAGGCGAGGGCTTTACACTGCAGGACCACCACTCTCCCCCGTGTTCGCAACCAACCAACTCCTGCCGGCTCAAGTCCAAACTGGCCCCCACTCGCTGCAGTACATCCAGCCCCAGAATGCAGTCCTCCTGGATGGGTGCAAGGTAGCAGGGGTGGCGCACCGTCGCTGCACCTAGACGGAAGGCAAGCACCCGTTTCCCCCGGACTGCGGCGAGCTGTCCCGTCACGGTCCTTAGCCACAGGCCAGAGGCCTCCCATCCTGGGGGGTTGGTCCCCTCGGTGTCGGGGAGGACGCCCGGCCGGAGTAAGGTTACCGATGAACCGGCGTCGAGTAGGGCCAGGCAGGCTTGGTCCTCGATTTTGTAGTGGAGGTACAGGCCCCGGCTACAGCCGACTCGCCCCACGGTGGCGTGAGGGGCGCCGGTCTTAACAGCGCTCTCCGGAGCGGGGGTTGAGGTGTTCGAGGGGCGGCCTTCCCCACGCTGAGTCGCCCCGTTCCCGTTTCCCGACGCCGATCGAGGAGTATGAGGTTCGGGTGCCCGGCAGAACCGGGCTCGGTGTCCCCTCTTCCCGCAGCGGTTGCAAATCAGCGTGCGGGGCTGTTCCGCGGGGGTCGCTGCCCGGGCTGGCTCCTCTTCCCCCTCGCTGGATCCCTCCGTCGCCGTCTCGGTCAGCCGGCAGGGCGCACTGCGTCTGCTGGCGCTTCCAGTCACCCCGAACACGGCCTCAGCCCGTGTAGCAAGGGCCAAGGCCTGCTCCAGTGATGTTGGTGCGGCCAGCTGCACGTGGCGCCGCAGCTCCTCGGGTGAGAGGGCCTTGAGAAAAGCCTGGAGAGCCATTTCCCGCTGCGCCTCCCGGGGGAAAGTTGGGTATCCTCGGCGGGCGAGGAACGCGACATCAGCGGCAACCAGGCCCAGTCGCTCTCCTGGTTGGCGCCGCCGCAGGGCCAGCCTCTCCCGCATCAAGTCCGGCGCCTCCTCCACACCGAAGCACAGCTGGAGAGCCGCCGCCAGCGCCGTGTATTCGCCTCTGTCCTCCTCCGGGACGTCCAGGAGTGCCTGGCAGGCCGCTCCTTCTAGCGCCGCCGCCAGGTGGCCGACCATCTCCGCCCGGCTCCAGCCATTCGTCCGGGCCGCGAGCTGGAACTGCGCCTCGTAGATTTCCCACGGCGCTTCCCCATTGTAGCGACCTGGTCTCACCCGCGCCGATGGGTGTGGGAATCGCTGATCGGCTCCGGCAGGGAGAGTATCCTCTCTCTGGGGTGCTCGCTGACCAGGAGTAGCGGCCGGTCGCCCCACTTCTACCGGCGGAACCACTATTGAATAGCCCTGGTAAGGGCTGTGACTACCTGTCGCACCCAGGAGTTGCTCAGGCTCCCTATGTGCGCTGCCGATGGGTTTTGTTTCTTCCAGCGTCAGCCGGCGCTTAATAGAATCGGGTACTGTCTGCCATGAGTTGTCCATTCTGCCCGCTTTTGACACTAATGTAGCGTTTTGCAGGTTCTTTTCAGAACAAGGACGAGTGGAGACGCAACTAACAAACAAACATTAGCTTTATTCGTTTACAACCACACAAAACCAAACACAGGATCTACACACACATGAGGAGACTGACGGAACACGTACACATATTTAGGGTGGTAATTACCTAACAACACACTATACTTTTACAGGACTACACAGGGCACTAGAATCACTAGGACATTATTTACACAGGTAGGGTCAGCCGCTGGTCATCGTGCTGACCCTCAGACTCTCCCCGGCTACCACTCCCAGCATGCCCAGCGGTACTACGAGCGCCTAGGGGCGCTTCCTCCTCACCACCAGGCGAGGGCGTTACAATATCATTTTATGCTTTAAATTAAATAAATTTTATTTATTATGAATGTGCCTGAAATTTATCAGTACTTTAGAGGGTTCTACCATTTTAGACGTTATGCTGTTCCTGTCTGATTTATCAAATGTGTCACTTAAATCTCCAGTCATTTCTATATCAGTCTGAAGGCCTTGCAGTAAGGATTGCAATTCATCCAAAAATGCCAAGTTTTCCACTGGTGATACATACAAGGAAATGAATGTACATTTTCCCCCAAAATCAAAACATTTAAAATCAAATACCTCATCTGCAGGTGGAGAGAATAATGTCAGAATAAATACAGGTTTAAAAGTCAAGAGCATTGATAGTCCTATTTTAAAATGACACTAAAATGCTCACAATATATTGGAAAAAAGCTCTGTAAAATGCAAAAATAATAAAAAATCCACTTACAATATGCTAAAAATGGCAAGAATACTTAAAACAGGTGTGTAAAATTAAAATAAATAAAACAAATTAAAAATACATTCTAAATGGGTTTAAAATTCAGGAATGTGATTGGTCAGATGCTTACGATGAGTGCTCTTGGTGTTTCGTGTGATTTACCGAATTGAAAAAAAAAATCAATTTATAAACGGCAAGATCTCGTATGAAAAAAAAGTTCTTAAGTATCTTTGTTGTAACAGCTGCGCCAGAACTATTCAGATACATCAGAAAAGTACCTGAACTTGACTGGTTTATATTCAGTTATGTGCATTGGGAACGAAAGGGAGACTTAGATGGATTTTATTAGGTTTTAGGAATCAGAAATTTTATTTTTACACGTTTATGCCTACGAGCAGAAATAACTTCCTGCTTTCAGCGCCGTTTTTGTTTTTGCTTGTAACCTCGAAAAGAGAAACCCAGTACTGACTCACAGAAACCCCCCGGAGTTTCTGTGTTTCTGGGATTTAAGAGGGATGTACAGTATGCACCGGTGTTAGGAGTCTGGAAGGAGGAGACGCGCATTCCGCACGGGGAGCGTAGAGCAATGAGCCGCACCTGCAGCTCGCCGAGTCCTGTCCTATATAACCGCAGAGCCCGGACACACACAGCTTTTCCAGCCAGTGTTGGAGACTTACAGGGTTAAAGCCCGGAGGTTGAGAGTAGAGTTTGTGTGCGAGTAAAAGACTAAGGGAATAGGGTTTGGTGCACAGAAGAGGTTTAGGTTTGGTTTTTGTTTGCTTTTGACACATTTGTAACGGCCATGGCGGCCTGTAGGGTCGGCATGCGCCGTTACTTTTGCGCGCGTTTGGTGTATAAGAGAGGTGAGGGCTCGGCTCACTCGGGTGATATTTCACGGTTGGACTTCTCAAGGAAGGTGTTACAGAAAGAGTTAAAGGTTAAGGCATTAGATGTTAATTGTTTAATTACTTTGCCGAAGGGAATTGGTTTTGACATTAGTTTCAAATCGGCAAAGTTATTGGAAGAATTTTGGAGAAAAATAGAAGAGAAAAAAGATGTGGGTCTGATTAGAATGTTTGAATGGCAGAAGCTGACGGATCTTTCTAATAGGACTGTGATTGTTCGTATGTTTAATGAGATGGTGATGATGGAAGATATTGTGACATGGTTGTCTAAGTATTGTTTAGTGAAAGGTGAGCCTCAGAAAGTCTTGGATGATGATGGCATCTGGAACTGTGCATGGAGAGTACCTGTTTCGTTGCATGAAGACAAAAATGGTTATGGTGGATTTAAACACATTCCTTCTTTGATTGGATTAGGTGAAAATAGAGGCCTTGTGTTCTACCAAGGGCAGCCAAAACTGTGCAGGAGGTGTAGGGAGCTGGGTCACTTTGTGGATGCCTGTACAAAGGTGGTGTGTAGTAAGTGAAAGGAAATTGGACATGCATATACTGAATGTACAAGCATGAGGAAATGTAATCTCTGTGAGTGTGAAGGTCATGTGTTTAAAGACTGTCCAAATTCCTTTGCAAATAGAACAAAACTGGGAAGACCGATGCAAAAACAGGAAGAGTTTGAAGAGGTATTTAGGGCTGGAGCAGTGGTTCTGGATCAGGAACTGGATGTGGTTGACGTTGAAGAAAGTAGTGGAAAAGAGAGTGAGGGTTCAGAATGGAGTGAAGGAGATGAGGCTGAGGTAGAAGAGAATGATAATGATGTGGAAAGTGAGGTGGACTCTGAATTGATCGGTAGCATCTCTCCTGATCGTCTGCCACCCGTGGAGACTGAAAGTGCTCAAATGGAATGTACAGAACAGAGGGTGCAGTCTAAAAGGTCCGCTGAGACATCTGATTTAGAAAGTGATCTAACTCCGAGTGGAAAAGTGAGGGAAGATCATTTTCAGAGTCCTCAGATGGCAGGTTCTCCCATGGGATTAGTTCTCTCCAATCCTATTGATCCAGCTTTAGAACTAGAGACTCAAGAAGGGCAGGTGGAGAACCATCCTATTGATGGTGGAGGAGGAGGCAAGGAGAGCAAATGGAAAAAGAAAAAGGCCTGTATAGTAGGTGTCACAGACTGAATGATTCTAGCCAGAGCTTTTAGTCTCTCCTGGTCTAACTTTAAGTATGGCTCTGAACATTGTGTCCATAAATGTGAGAAGCATTCGATCCAAGTTAAGGGCAAGGACTATATTATCATTTGTGAGTAAGGTAAATGCTGATATTATGTTGTTACAGGAGTGTGGATTACCTTTTAAAAACAGCTATAAGGATATGGAAGAACTGTGGACATTGGGCACATCAATTTGGAGTGGGTCCAATGAGAATAAATCTGATGGTATAGCTGTTTTAATTAAAAATAAGATGGTAGAGGTACGTCAGTACCTTGTAGTGAAACCAGGGAGAGCACTGGTGGTGTATCTGGGTTTCATGAATGTCAAATTTAAACTTTTAAATGTGTATTGTCCGAGTCGCCCACATGACAGATATGTCCTAATTCAGGAATTGAGAGAATATTTATTGGGATGGGAACCACTGGTTTTAGCTGGGGATTTTAATTGCCTTTTAGAAAGAGAAGGCAGAATGAGGGGTGAGAGACGGGTCCAATTTGATAAATCATCAATATTATTACAAATGGTATGTAAAGATTTTAAACTGAAAGATGCCCTCAAACTTCATAGTCAGGGGAGGGCAGGCTTCACATGGCACAAGTCTAATGGGACCCAAGCATCACGGATAGATTTTGTTTTGATACGTGATTTTACTTGCACAACTGCAGGCTTAACCCCTGTTTTTTTCTCTGACCATTGTTTACTATCATGTACACTTGCTATTCCAAAGGCTGTTACTGTGGGGAAGGGTGTGTGGAAGCTGAATATTTCACTTCTGGAGGATGAGGAAGTGAGGAGCAGGTTCAGGGAAAGATATAAGGAATGGCAGTCTTTGTATGACCTGTTTGGCTCAAGAGCACAGTGGTGGGAGGAGGTGAAGGAGCGTACAAAAGCATTCTTCATAGAGATGGGGAGGAGAAAACAGGCTAGGATACGAAGGGTTGAAAACGGATTACAAAAGAGATTGCAGAGGTATGTTAAGTTATTAGAAGAGGGGTGGGACTTCAGTGAGGAAATCAAAGAATTAAAGAATGAGCTTTTAAATCTCTCTAGAGAAAAGATTTAAAAAAATCATGTTTCAAAGCAAAGTGAAAGAGCTTGAAGAAGGTGAAAAATGTACAAGATTCTTTTTTAAGAAAAGGGTTGCAGGGAGGGGACTAATGTCAGCATTGAAGGGACGAGAGGGGCTTTTGCAAACTTGTATGGAAGACATGTTGACTGTAGCTGAGGATTTCTATGGGGAGTTGTTTGGAAAGAAACAAGTGTCTAAGGATTTGTTAGAAAAATTTGTGCAAGTCATTCCAAAGAGTGTAAAAGACTATACTGTGTTATCAAAAGACCTTTCTGTAGAAGAGTTAATAGAAAGTTTGAAGACCTTCAAAATGGGCAAGACTCCAGGGTTGGATGGTCTACCCATCGAGTTTTATAGAGCCTTTTGGGATATTTTAGCATTGGATCTTTTAACCATTTTTAAAGAATTTGAGTTTTTAGAAGAACTGCCGGACAGCTTTAAGACGGGAGTTGTGATCTTACTCTTCAAAAAGAATGATCGCACAGACCTGGCAAATTGGCGACCGATAACTTTATTGAATTGTGATCTTAAACTGTTTTCCAAGTGTTTAACGCTTCGATTAAAATCTGTCCTGAGTGAAGTCATTCATCCAGATCAAGCTTGTGGTGTGGCAGGGAGGAGGATTACGGACAGCCTGATACTGATTAGAGATACCATAGGTTATGTGAGAGAGAGGAATATTGGATTAGCGGTCTTAAACTTGGATTTTGAGAAAGCTTACGATCGTATCTCTCATGAGTATATGTTTAGAGTACTACAAAAGATGGGGCTTTCAACCAGGTTCCTCACTTGGGTAAGGTTATTATATAAGGGTATAGGAAGTAGAATAATGATTAATGGAAGCATGTCAAATGTGGTTAATGTGAATTGCGGTGTTCGCCAAGGCTGTCCGTTATCCCCACTCCTTTTTGTTTGCTGCATAGAACCACTGGCACAAGCCTTAAGAATGGAGAATGGGATTGAAGGCATTAAAATCCCTGGGAGTGGCGCCCAAGAGGTGAGAACTGTACTATACATGGACGATGTAAATGTCTTTTGTACAGAGTATAAGGGAGTCAGAAATAGCTTGGAGGTGACAACCCAGTTTTGCAGAGCATCAGGGGCCAAGCTGAATAAAAACAAATGTGTGCTGATGCAATATGGAAACTGGAGTGAAGAGGAAAATGTGGGAATCACAATTCGTAGAGATGAAATAAAGATCTTGGGAATAAACTTTGATAGAAATGGGATGGGGAGTAGGAATTGGGAGAGGGTGGTAGGGGAAGTCAAAAGCAAGATCGGCCTGTGGAGTTTACGGGAATTAACAATGGACGGCAAGGTTTTAGTTGTCAAGACTGTAATTTTACCATTACTGTTGTTTGTCAGTGCTGTTTTTATGCCATCAAGGTCTGTTTTATTGGTTTTAAAGAGGGCTATTTTTTATTTTTTCTGGAGGTCAAAATGGGAGAGAGTAAAGAGGGTGGTTATAGAAAAAAAGGTGGAAATGGGTGGAAAAGGCATGCCTGAACTGTTCACTTTCCTAATGTACAAATATGTATCATTACATTTGTCTTTAGCAGTAGGGAACAGGGGGAAAGTATCCTTTATGTCTCGCTTTTTGTGTGGTTTTTATTTAAGGACATTGAAAGTTTTAGAGGTCCCTTTAACAGCACCTGTTGCTTTTAACCTCCCATATTCATATTTTATCATAAAGAAATTTTTAAGGAAATTGAATTTGGAAAATGAGGCACTGGATGTGTTGACAAGTGCAAGAAGGTTGGAACTTGTTGTGTGGGGTAGAGGTGCAGTATGTAGTATGTCAAATTCGTGGCCTCGTGGCTGGAGATCCCAGCCATGTTTGGAAAAGGGTTGGCCACACGGTTTTGTTGAATAGACACAGAGACATGTGCTGGTTGATTGCACATGAAGTTTTACCAACAAGGGCTGTGATGCATTCGAGAGGCATGGGGAAGACATCAAGGTGTCCAGTGGAAGGATGCGGACAAGAAGAATCCATCCGACACGTCCTGTGGGACTGTGGCATCGCAAAAGAGGTGTGGACATTGGCTAACAGCTGGATAAGGTGCTTTCTGGCTTGCGGTATAAGTGACCCCCAGGTAGTGCTTTATGGATATGGACTTGAGAAGCTATCAAAATCGGAAGAAAGCAAAGCCTGGCAGGTCATCTGTTGCCTAAGGGAAGCTTTATGGAAGACTAGAACTACATTGGTATATAGAATGGAAAAAACTCTGCCTCTGTCAGTGATACAGAAGGCTGTGTCTTATTTGAGAGACTACATTTTGATCCACCGGAGAAGATTTGGGGAGAAAGAGACTGAGAGGGTCTGGAAGTTGACATTATGGCCCAAGCATGTTGCAATCAAATGGTGATGGAGCACAAGTCATGTTTCTGCAGGTCATGTTGGAAATTTTTTTTTGTGATACCACTTGCCTTGCATAAAAACTGTCTAGTGTTTTTATTCTTTGCTTTTGTATCTTATTTAATTTTATGTAGAAATTAATAGTGAAAGTTGTTATTGCTTGTGTATCAATAAAAACTTTAAAATTCATTTTCCTTTTGAGCAGAAGCTGGGTTTCTTCCTCTAATTAAAGTTATAGGAGTTGTGGTTACTGTGCTAGACTGTTGGGAATAGTGCTTTTATTTATTTTTTCTGCCAAACAGTCTGCTGTATACGTGAAATAAAGATGAGTGCTTTCTTGATACTTCACAAGAGTGTACATAATTCACGAGCTGTATTAAAAAAAAAATGAACTGGAAGAAAAGCAATAGGGCTGGAGTTTATAGACTGTGATGCAAATATAAGAGTAGGAAAGGTGGGGACTAGTTCAGGAGCACAACCGCCCCTCCCCTGCCCATTCTCCCAGTAGGGTCTGTTGTAACCCAGTGTGAAATTCAGCTCCTTGCAGTTCAGCTTTTGATCACTCAGCTGAGAAGCCCTGAGAATATGGGGCAAATACAGGAGATACCAACCAGCCTGGAGGGAGAGTTTTTATTCCCAAGGGCTGACTTGTTTTACAACAAACAAAAACTTCTGTTCTGCTGCTCAAGACTTGCTCCACTGTTTTATCTTGTCTCTTGTTCAGCCAGAATGTGACAAATTGTGATCCCTTTATGGAGGAAACTTTAGCTTTTGTAGGTAATTATACCACTTGACAGTGTTACAGTTGTTGGCGGGGGGGAACCCAGTGATCTCAGTCTTACATAGACAATGGCCAGTCTGCACAAACCTCCAGTCAGCACAGCTCTGACCCCTGTAGTGTCACCCAGGTCTTCACTGTGGGACAATGATTATTCAGGATAACTGAGGAATGTATTCCAAAGCAGTCAATGGAAGTATGTAATTAAAGTCAAGTCTTGATAAGTAGAGTATATTATCTATTTACTATACTTTTACATCGTGACAAACAAATTTCAAATCCACCACCAACACATGTAGCATATTAAAGATGGGTCTCTGCAGTGCACAGGAATCTCAGTTCACTTATAAAAACTTTAGCTAATAAACTGCCTGAAATGTCTTTTTTTTTTTTTTTACTGCTTGTTCTTTAAGGTACTAACTCATTGACATTATGTAAATCAAAATAAGACTATTCACAAAGAAAATGTTATCTAAAAATAAGTTATATGAAAAATTAATCACAAATGTATCATGCCAAATAATCTCTAGTAATCAAGAGCAATTAAGAAAAGAAAACAAAACCATCTTTTGAGAATGACAGATAGAAATGTAAACACACACACTTACACCTGGGGCCAATTTTACCAGAAACCAATTAACCCACCAATGATCTTGGACTGATGTTTGAAAACCAGAGCAAACAGTACAATATTAAAGTACTACAGCTATTAGTAGAACGGATCTAGCTTCTCAATATAATACTTCATAGAATGGTGACACTTCAATCTTTCAGATTCAATGTTTTTCACAACATCAACAACTGAGAATAGACCGTCATATACCTTTATCCAGTGGTTTTCAGAGCAGAGACATCCATGTGAGCAAGAGTTCTTTCCCTGCGGTCTGCCGCACTTCAGTTAGCCATGTTTTGGCTGGGTCATGTGTACTCCTCGGAACGTGGGTTGTATTGAATATCGGGCACTTTGTACAAATGTACATAATGTGAGCATATTAATATAACTTGTGTTGAAGCCAAACAGAGAATCACTGTTAAAACTTGAATTCAACCTCCAGTGTCAGCTTTTGAAGTGCTGATCATCACCCATCTTCTGGCTTCCAGATGCAGGTGTTAATGGATATTTCTTGTCGTCTTTTTTTCCCCCCCCATATGCTCTTCTCTGCATCATTAAGTACTTCTGGGTCATTTCATGTACCTCGTGGCATCCTGGCTGGTGGTGAATGGCAGGCGGCTGCTATAAAAATAACATGCCTATTAGTATGATGTTGAAGACAAAACCAAAACAATACAACTTTGTTTTGCACTTTAAAATTTATCACAATTTATCACAAGCTTGTCATCTGATTTAGGCTGCTATTCCTGTGAAAAATGTCCTTTGTTTAAGAAAAATTTAATTTGAAATATTTAGATTTTAAATATAAACCACTGACAATATGGTAATCACATAAACTTTTAAGAAGTTGCAAGATAGCTTTACAACTATGTTGTCCTTAATCTATTCAGAAACTACCACTAAAATTGTAAGAAATTGTTCTCTAGACTCATCTTGTGGACTCTGTTCTCAATTAATTGGATAGGTGTCGTTCATGAAGTCCAGTACTCGGTCGATCTCTCTCTTACCAAGAGACTACCCATCTAACGCTGCTGAGAAACTCCGGTGCCTGGTCTGGGAATGCTGTGCTACTCAGATTCTGTCAATAAATTTCAAAAATGAGGTTCACCTCTCAAAACTTTTTTTTTTGTTTACACTATTTGGCATTTCTTTGCAGTAGCAATTGAGTGGGATAGTTATTTGCCTTCTATGCTCTTCTGAAAATCATGTATCTTTTTGCCAGTCCCATATCCCTTCCTTATAGCCTTGCTAATGAGAATGAGAAATGCAATTTTTAAGACAATAACACAAACATAATTCTAACATTAATTTCAAGCTACAAGAAAATGAATATCTTCAGAATATGCCCTTTAATATACTTACTAAGTTTCTTTTTTGGAAATGGTCAGTGATCCAACCACTCCTGAGCTTGTGCTTCACCTTGAAATGTTGAGGGAGAAGAGCTCCTCTTTGATTACAACAATGTCACTTTCTGTCACGGACAGAATTATGACAGGCTGTTCATTTATTATAAATGACCCTCTTAAAGCCTTGATGTTGTCTTTTCTCTTTGGATTTATCCACCTTCTGATAGTCTCCATATCCGTGAGGCAGGCACAGTGTTCTTCACGGGCATCAATGCACAGTTTTTGTGCAGGTCCATCAAAAAAAAAAAAAATATATATATCTCCCTCTGCCATCTGTGTCGTTAGGGCTTTAGCGGCTGGATGACCTTGCCAGAATAATCACACACCACATCTCCTTTCTGGAAACCTGGAAGTCACAACCTTCTTGCCCTTCACAGGATTCTCGGTGATGCTCAGGCCTCTCTTGGTTTGACGCTTTACTATCTTTTTAAGTTGCTGGTCATTTGGTGGTAGCCCTGTGTTAGGCTTCCACTTCTCAAAAACTTCAGACACTGTTGATGCATTGGCTGACCAGTCCATCTTTTGAATATAGTAGGTTACCTGGCAACTACAGTGCGTTGCGAAAGTATTCGGCCCCCTTGAACTTTTCAACCTTTTGCCACATTTCAGGCTTCAAACATAAAGATATAAATTTTTTATTTTATGTGAAGAATCACCAACAAGTGGGACACAATTGTGAAGTGGAACGAAATCTATTGGATTTTTGAAACTTTTTTAACTAATAAAAAAATGAAAAGTGGGGCGTGCAAAATTATTCGGCCCCTTTACTTTCAGTGCAGCAAACTCACTCCAGAAGTTCAGCGAGGATCTCTGAATGATCCAATGTTGTCCTAAATGACTGATGGTGATAAATAGAATCCACCTGTGTGTAATCAAGTCTCTGTATAAATGCACCTGCTCTGTGATAGTCTCAAGGTTCTGTTGAAAGCGCAGAGAGCATCATGAAGACCAAGGAACACACCAGGCAGGTCCATAATACTGTTGTGGAGAAGTTTAAAGCCGGATTTGGATACAAAAAGATTTCCCAAGCTTCAAACATCCCAAGGAGCACTGTGCAAGCGATCATCTTGAAATGGAAGGAGTATCAGACCACTGCAAATCTACCAAGACCTGGCCGTCCCTCTAAACTTTCAGCTCAGACAAGGAGAAGACTGATCAGAGAGGCAGCCAAGAGGCCCATGATCACTCTGGATGAACTGCAGAGAACTACAGCTGAGGTGGGAGAGTCTGTCCATAGGACAACAATCAGTCTTACACTGCACAAATCTGGCCTTTATGGAAGAGTGGCAAGAAGAAAGCCATTTCTCAAAGATATCCATAAAAAGTCTCGTCTAAAGTTTGCCACAAGCCACCTGGGAGACACCCCAAACATGTGGAAGAAGGTGCTCTGGTCAGATGAAACCAAAATCGAACTTTTTGGCCACAATGCAAAATGATATGTTTGGCGTAAAAGCAACACAGCTCATCACCCTCAACACACCATCCCCACTGTCAAACATGGTGGTGGCAGCATCATGGTTTGGGCCTGCTTTTCTTCAGCAGGGACAGGGAAGATGGTTAAAATTGAGGGGAAGATGGATGCAGCCAAATACAGGACCATTCTGGATGAAAACCTGTTGGAGTCTGCAAAAGACCTGAAACTGGGACGGAGATTTATCTTCCAACAAGACAATGATCCCAAACATACAGCAAAATCTACAAAGGGATGGTTCACAAATAAACGTATCCAGGTGTTTGAATGGCCAAGTCAAAGTCCAGACCTGAATCCAATCGAGAATCTGTGGAAAGAGCTGAAAACTGCTGTTCACAAACGCTCTCCATCCAACCTCACTGAGCTCGAGCTGTTTTGCAAGGAAGAATGGGCAAGAATTTCAGTCTCTCGATGTGCAAAACTGATTGAGACATACCCCAAGCGACTTGCAGCTGTAATCGCAGCAAAAGGTGGCTCTACAAAGTATTAACGCAAGGGGGCCGAATAATTTTGCACGCCCCACTTTTCATTTTTTTATTAGTTAAAAAAGTTTCAAAAATCCAATAGATTTCGTTCCACTTCACAATTGTGTCCCACTTGTTGGTGATTCTTCACATAAAATAAAAAATTTATATCTTTATGTTTGAAGCCTGAAATGTGGCAAAAGGTTGAAAAGTTCAAGGGGGCCGAATACTTTCGCAAGGCACTGTAAATAACAAAGCGCTTGTTTGTTAATCGCGTCTCCACTCGTCCTTTGTTCTGAAAAGAACCTGTAAATGCTACAATATTCTTTACTCAGCAGCTTATTAAAAACAGCTCC
Organism: Lepisosteus oculatus; assembly: GCF_040954835.1. NCBI lineage: Eukaryota > Metazoa > Chordata > Actinopteri > Semionotiformes > Lepisosteidae > Lepisosteus > Lepisosteus oculatus. Next base: position 7,439,686 of record NC_090709.1, read on the forward strand.
CGTGATGTTCAAACCGATTTTTTACACAGAACACTGACACAGCTTTGTGTTCTGAATCTCTTTTTCTCGTGCGTTTATTTAATGTGGCACAATGCACTGGGATAAGGGTATTCTGTTCACAAACCAATAGCATTTAAACCACAGCACCCACAATGCTGCAAGTAAGTGTTTTGCACACTAAGCAGAGAGCGATGTCTTCCTTGTTAGTATAGTGGCGAGTATCCCCACCTGTCACGCGGGAGACCGGGGTACATCAGGACGGCCACAACGCAAAGTACTGACCCCTATACGATCACGGCGAGTTACCGATACACATGTGACAGGGCGGAAAAGGCTGTGCTCTCTTCGTGTGACATAATTCGGAAAAGTCCTGATGTTGCATTTCAACTGAGCCCCAGTATACATCGACCCTTCGACACTCTGAGTGACAACTCTCTTGCGTGTTTTCTCATATTTATGTAGTTTGCTTGCATGATGCCCGGAACAGCGGGGTTGTGTGCTCCCATATCGTCTAGCGGATAGGATTCCTGGTTTTCACCCAGGCGGCCCGGGTTGAAAACTCCATACTCCCGGTATGGGAATGTGTCAGTTTTGCCTCCTGCTTTCCAAAAGATCAGCACCATACGAAGGAGCCGCATTAAATGTGCAAAACGCGCGAGAAGAGGGGAAGCTTGTTTCCAACTGAAGACTTCTCGCATGTGAGACGAGCTGATCATCGCTGCAGGAGGAGGGAGGGTTACTCTGGTAGACAGGGCTGACCTTCGGCAATAGGATTTATACTCTCCAAGATGATATTTGCACTTTCTGGAGAGGCGATTTTCTCCACTTCAGTAGCCCGATTTTGTCGATTGCGTGGAGAGGGCTGTAGAATGTGGCGCCGCCTTTCCTGCTCCATCCATGACAGGCGTGCTGGTCTCTGGAGAGAGAGCACAGTCAATCAGCGCACTCCAATAAAGGCACTGGAAGCAGCTGAATCGCATTGACTAAGCTCAGCACTGGGCCGCTGGGCTGGACGGCGACGCGTGCTGTGATTCCTTTACGGAGCAGAAATAACAACCGAGGAGCTGTGAGATCATTTCAGCATTTAGCAGCAATTCAGCATTTCGAAAACACAAACGACCAACTCGGAATGACTTGCTTTTGACGCTTTTCAAAGCGTTCTTTGTGCACGACAACTGTGCCGCCTAGCATATACAAATGGGTTGTACAACTTTGAACTAGCAAATGGAAGAGGGCTAAGGCCCCTCTCTTTTAGCCCAGGTTCAATCTGTCTCCCAGAATCACCAGGGCGCACGCACACACACACACCCGTGCCGTTGAAGTGCTCTGCTTCATTTCTAAGGGCAACTCAACATTCACTCCTACCCCGAGTGCAGAAAAGACAGCGTCCGCAGCAACAACAGCTCAGGGCTCTGCACATGAAGCGGAAGCCTGGGGCGGCGGAGAGCTGTGATCGTTCAGACCTTGAGGTGTCACCTCTTTGTCTGCTTTCCCGCCCCCCCTCCGCCCAAGCTCTGCTCCAAAGTAGCCCGGCAACCCCTCACACCTGCACGTGTCACAACCTAAGGTGTGGTCATGAGACACCCATGGGGTGTCGTTCTGTTCTTGCTAATTGTTTCATGCCCGTCGCAGGCAGGAGTCCACGCGAGCAAGATGCGCTGGACAGAGCTCAGAGGGCGCACCTGGGTGGCTTTCCTTCTGAGTGACGTTCCTGCAACACTCTCCCGCTACTCTTGGTGCGCTCATGCCGCAACACAGGAAGGCTGGAGCAGGTGGCTGTGGGCTCTGCGCACTGCCGAAATAGCTCATTTGGGAGAGCGTTAGACTGAAGATCTAAAGGTCCTTGGTTTGATCCTGGGTTTCGGCATTGTGTTTCATCGCGCCCTTTGTTCCTCTCTCCAGCGCCCCCTGCCTAAAGTGACACGTCCCTTTCTCAGCCCGAAACGCAAGCGAGACACCAGCAGCGGTCCCTGCAGGTGTCCGTAGTGTAGCAGCTATCACGTTCGCCTAACACGCGAAAGGTCCCCGGTTCGAGACCGGGCGGAAACAGCCATTTTGCACGCTCCTGTACTTCACAGAGGTCTTGAGCGACCGGTCATTTGTTCCCAATGTATTTCCAGTGCCTTCGTGCACTCTTGTACCAAACGCATGTTCCTTCTGTACGCGGAGCCGATCATTTGTAATTGGGCTGTGCCGACAGACCAGCACGAGCTCTGTCGGCTCAAAAGCAGCGCAGGACCTGCAAGAACAACAGAAAGATTAGCATCCAGCGGGGGCCTCTTAGTGAGCCCAAGATCTCATCAAGAATCGGCTCCAGCAACAGGGCTGGGCGCATTGTTCCATTCTCCGACCACTCTCGGTGTAAACAAGTCCCTCCTGGTCTCTGCTTGAAATGCACTTTCCTGCGTTTGCTTTGGTGTAACTGGCTTCCCCTGCATGGGCGAATGTGAAGAAGATCCTTAGTAAGTCATTGAAGAAAACCGAGAAGAGGTCGGAGTGGCCTCTGTCGTTCATCAACGATCCAGTCAGGCAGTACTCCTCTGTAAAGCGCCGTTCGTTCACATCGATTGGCTTTTTTTTGCCTTCATTCGTGCAAGTAGTAAGAGCAGACGCCCCTATTCTGCCGTGACCCGGATTCGAACTGGGGTTGTTGCGGCCACAACGCAAAGTACTGACCACTATACAATCACAGCGAGTTATCGATACACACGTGGCAGGGCGGAAAAGGCTGTGCTCTCTTCGTGTGACATAATTCGGAAAAGTCCTGACGTTGCCCCAGTATACATCGACCCTTCGACACTCTGAGTGACAACTCTCTTGCGTGTTTTCTCATATTTATGTAGTTTTCTTGCATGATGCCGGGAACAGCGTGGTTGTTCGCTGCCATATTGTCTAGGGGTTAGGATTCCTGGTTTTCACCCAGGTGGCCCGGGTTCGACTCCCGGTATGAGAACGTGTCGGTTTTGCCTCCTTCTTTCCAAAAGATCAGCACCGTGTCCGAAGGAGCCGCATTAAAACTACTTGAACGTGCAAAACGTGACCAGGGTAAAGTTAGCTTGAAGTTAGAGAATGATTTTGGCACGCCTGTAGGGCTTTCGCGAAATCTCTTAGAATTACAAAAACACATGCTTTGTGTACAAAATACATTGTGAATGCTTTCTCAGCCTTCACTTTGTCGTTTTTATGACGTTTTTTTGACCACACTCGAATATTCTTTTGTCCATATTTTCGCAATGGAAGCACAGAACGCCTTCAAACCAAATGCATTTTAAAGACCACGACTTGTGGATATTTCCAAAGCCTCTACACCAAACTATCAGTGTGCTAATTATCTTTTTTTAAACCTCCGGTTTTTCATCGATGCGTGATTACGCACGAACTGGAACACGGGGATCGCTGTGTGCACACGTTCACAACGCGAGAAATACTGTTCAATACGGCTTCATGCGAAAAACCCGTATATGACCATAGGAAGCAGAACAGCGCAGTCTCCCATTACCCAGACTGTAAGCACGGGAATAAAGCTATGTTTGATTTCTGAAACCCCTCCTATACGTCCTGTTTTCATTCAGGTAAGGGTCAACTATATTCACAATACTACTGACAGCAGGAAGATTAAAATATTCTTTACTCAGCGGCTTATTAAAAACAGCTCCCATGATGTTCCAAGAGACTTTTTATACAGAACACTGACACAGCTTTGCGTTCTGAATCTCTTTTTCTCGTGCTTTTATTTAATGTGGCACAATGCACTGGGATAGGGGTATTATGTTCACAAACCAATACCATTTAAATCACAGCACCCACAATGCTGCATGTAAGTGTTTTGCACACTAAGCAGGTCCTCTGACTTTTCCCAGCTTTGTTTTGGGTTGTGGCCCCTTTATTTTTTTTCCGAAGATAACACTAAAGGTAACACACTGGGATAGGTGGGTCTTTTTCATGGCTCAATAGCAATTCAAATACAACAGCCACACTGCTGAAACCAAGTGTTTTACACACCAGACAGGCCCCCGAACCTCATACAACCTTGCTGTGGCTGTGGCCCCTTTCTTTATTTTTTATGATTTTCTGAAGATAATACTACAGGTAATACACTGGGACAGGTGGGTCTTCTTCATGGCTTCATGATTTTTTGACTGTAATCAAGTGTTGTGCACACAAGGCAGGCCTCCTGACCTTTCACAGTCATGCTTTGTTGTGTGAAACTTTAATTCTCTTTTTAGGATTTTTTGAACATCAAAACTTCCATCTTCCACCAAGATGAATGGGGTGCTCATCAATAGCTTTTTCGTCTATACACACAAGTGTATATAACCAAGACACTCAGAACCAACAGAATCAACCTGAAGTCATAGAAAATCAAGAATGCCCCCGAGACACCTGCACCCCCCTCCTGGACCACTCTGGTATTAACACCCCCAAACCCATCCATACCAGCTAACAAGACTCAGAATCGGTGCAACCCTCCAACTTGGACCAAGAGCAGGATGGGACAAGAACCTGCACCACACTACGCACCCCTCAGACCTGTGGTCAAGGGCTGGTGGAGTAGGGAATATGATCAACGAATTTCTGAAGTTTTCTAAACTCGAAAAAAAATAGTTGGAATGACAATATGTGGTCAACACTGTCAAACAGAGTCCTTGGAGAGGATTGCCCCAGCAACAAGAAATGGTTATCAGTGATTTGGCATGAAGATAGAAAAAAAGTAAGAACCCAAGTGCTTAGGGTGCAGAAAGAGGAGAGTATTGGTAGGGATTCCAAACCAGATGACAGTACACAATCTATAGTCAGTATTTCAAGTCAAAGTGAGGGACATAGTTTGGAAGGCAACACAGAGCTCAGAAGTTCATCAGAAGATACAAAAGATGCATGGGCAGCACACGGCAGCACAGACAGTGGTGACATGTTAGAGGGAGAAAAAATCTGTGTAGAATCAGGAAAAAAAGCCTGAAGAGCACAGTGAATATTCCCAGGGGGCAAGCTCGTCTGGGACGTCACCTCAGGATAAAAGGGGATTAAGAAAGATTATGTCTCTGCCTAAAACTTTCAAAGTATGTCTAAAGGCTGAACAATGGAGAAAAATAGCAACTCTAAAAGGTACATCTAAACTAAGACGACCATGGACCCAGATGTTATATAGCGAGTTCAGGAAGATAAATCCTTGCTGCCCAATAGCCTTCAAATACCAATACATCAGGAAAGAGAACAGCAGAAAAAAAAAACTTTCTGATGATAAAAGCAGTCTGTACCTTCAGGTCCTGCAATGTAAAATACATAATGACAACAAGACACAAACCAATGGGCAATGATGACATCACAATTTATGTTGTACAAGTAGGGCAAATACAGCACAGTAAAAGGGAAACAATTTCAACAAGCACGTCAGCCTTATCGTCGAAAGATTGCCAGTGCCCTCACAAAAGGAATCAGCAATGTATACTACAGGAACCTGAGCAGAACTCCGCTTGCTGAAATTGCAGCAGGCAATTTATCTAAACCACTAACACAGAATGTCCTGAAAGTCATTTCATCAGAGTTCAGGAACAGTAAACGCATTCACTATGATCCAGTGATTGAATTACATATGGCACAAAAATATATGAAAGCATGCGACTTCAACACTGTCCATTTTTCAGGATATATACAGATTTTGCAGTTAGACACATTTGCTGCCTATCTTTACACAGAACAGAGTATGTGAATTCTTATTGCCCATCTAAAGATGAAGGAGAAAGTCAGCCTTTACTTGGATGCGACAGGAGGGGTAGTCAGAAAAATTCCATCGGAGAACAAAAGAATTTTGTACTACAGTCTTACGTTACCTGGAGGTGGAAAAGAAAGCCTCCATTACCAGTGTCTGAAATGTTGACAACTGACCACACCATTGTCAGTATAGAACGTTGGCTACGGAAATTCATGTTTGACATCTCAACATGTACTACCAAGAGACTGCAGCATGTAGAAACTGACTACAGCTGGGCCCTGATTCACAGTGTTCTTTTTGCCTTCAATGGGGACACCATCCATGCATACTTAAATCGTGCAATGAAAGTCTGCCAAGGCAAACTTAAGTACACAGAACTTCAGATGTTCACTGTTCTGCACCTTTGCTCTGCCCATGTCATAAAGGCTGTCTCTCAAGCAATTAGTAAAAAAACAACAGACAAAGGACTGCGAGACTTTGCAACATTTTCCTTTGCCATCCTGCAAAACAGCACAACTTTGAGTGTCGCCAGAAATGTTTTCAAACACATGTGTATTGTACTCTCAAGCAGGAGGTTCACAAATGAAGTCCAATCTAGTGTCTGCCTCCTTAACGCTTACATTTCTCAAACAACCACACCAGACCAGATGGAAAAGGAAGCAGAAGTCAAAGACACAGATGAGGTACTGTACCCAAAAATGAGAGGCAGCCTGGGCCACTCTCCTTTCGCTGTGGAGTTCAAAGGTATTTATGAAGACAGCATATCAGCTCAAGGACATGATGACTATGGGACACAACACAATGTGAACCCCTATTTCTGTGAAGACATAATTAGATATCTGTTGCGAAGATACATGGCATTATTTCCACTGTGGAGTGGAATTTTGTTGGGTGACCTGGCAAGATATGCTTCAGACAGCAAAAAAGACATATCAATGTCAGAGGTAGCACAAACAAGAGCCACTAATTGTCATGTTGAGACCTGGTTTGGCATTGTCAAGCATTCAATACTTCAGCACAGGAGGAAACTGAGGCCAGCAGAGTTTATTACGATAATGAGAAAATCCCTCCAAGGCCGGTACAGAGAACATATAATCCAAAATGCTCTCCCCAAAAAGGTTTTGACGGCTCCATTGATCACCACTAAGACACGTCATGAACATGCACAGGAACAATGGGCAAAGAGAGCACCAGGTGTAGGCAAAGAAACAAAAACTAAATTCTACAGCGCACCACAGAAAATTTTAATCCCCAAAAAAATGAGAACACAGGAAAAAAAAGTTAGCAATAGAAATATTGAAACAAATGAAAAATCGCCAGATGACAGCAACGGCCTGCAAGTACAGCAGGGGAAAGCAGGAACCACAGAATATAAAGAATGGCAGCACAAAGAAGAAAGGAAAGTGTCACCCAAGCAAGCTGCCGTGGGCATGGCTGAAGTGATTACACCACACTTTGATGCACGCCCCATCTCAAAACTTATAAAAGAGAAAACAGATTTCAGAAAGAAGGTAGGATTTGTATTTCAAATATTTCTCTGTGTGGACATTCACTTCTTTTTCAGAGCTTATGAATGTCATCTTCTACTACTGTAGATGTTCTTTGTCGTTTCTCTCTAACTTGTTATACTTGTTGACATACTTGTGTTATACTTGTGGTGTGTAATCTCAATTTTCATTATGTTAGGTCCAGTGATCTCTTGTGTATGCTTTTGGCTTGGTAAATCTTTTTTAGGTACACGCCCTTTGGAACATCAATCCGAGTGAATTAGTGGTTGCAGTTTTGCCATCCATGCACAGTGCAGACACATATATTCTCAGACACTCGGAGTTTGTGTCTCTGAAACCAGATGAGTGGCTCATAGGCGAGGTAAGATGAAAGTGTTTGATTGCATGCATTTGTTAAAGTTTCTGAGCTTTTGTGTAATCAAATGTGTGTGAGTGTGTGAAATCACATCTTCTTCAATTGTGTTTGCTTTTTCCATAAGACCATTGAGTGTTACTTTCAAGTAGCGAAAGAATCCATGGACTTGGGGAAGAAGGTTTTCCTAATGAACCACTACACAACTGGTGTAATCATGAGTGGGAATAGAGAGCGCATGGCTAGACAACGTTTGTCCAAGGTAAGGACATCAAACACAAATGTTGATGGATTACATTAGTGAGGGGCAAACATGGTTTTTCACTAACTGATGATTGTTTTATCAATAGAGAAACAAGGAGAGCTACAAGCAATCAAAACAGGTCACAACTGTGCCCATGGTGCTGCCTAAAGAAACTACCTTTATAGTCAGAAATCAAAATTCAAAGGTAGCACACCATCCCTGTGAGGCAGCCTGTTGTACTAATCTTGTCATTCTTTTCATTACAGGTCAACTTTGAAAACTATGAAGCCATTATTAGCTTTTTTAACACTGGTGTCCACTGGAAATTGTTGGTAAGTGTGGTGCAGGTAATCCAAAACAGCGTAGGTTTATAATTACACCTCGAACCATTACAGTTCAAGTGATTATCCTTGTTGCATCTAAAAAAATTACAAAGTCACAATGTATGTGTTCCTCTCCTGTTAAAAAAGGTGGATATTGATAGTGAGTGTCCAAGGCAATGGTGACAGTGCACTTTTCCTAAATTATTATTGTGAATACTGCTGTGTAATGAACAGACAACCAAACAAGTCAAAGTGTCATGTAGGAAAAAAAGTACTGTTAGGTCATTTCCTGACTGTCTTTGCCGAGGTTTGCAAAATATTAAATGTTAAATAATATTTAAATATAAATATTATATATATAAAATATTCAAATATTAAAAACCTTTGTTTAAACAACATAAAACTCCTGAAACTGCCTGTGTGTCTGCCCCCACATTAAATGCAACTTCATGTCTGATGATGGGCCCTTTGTTTCTTGCAGTATCTGTATGCTCCATCCCAGAAAGTCTTTGTGGTCGACCCTATGGGGAGTGACGAGATGGGAGACTCCACTGCAGCGGCAAAAAGGTTCAGGTAAGAAATCAAGCATTAGTTTCGTGGTGAAATTCTGCAGGGGCACACATACATTTCAGGTTCAAGTTCAGCATGACAAATATTTCCTCATTTATCAATAACCTATTGTTTTGATTCACAGGGACTTTTTTAAGATGCGAAGGAATGTCCTAGGAAAAGAAGACTGGTTAAATATCAACTGGCACCCAAGCGTGATTGGTCACACCAGGCAAGCAGATGCCTCAAGCTGTGGGGTCTTTGTGATGCAGGTCAGCATAACCTTTCCAAGCCGAAATTTTGGACTTAAAACTATTGTATGAGAGGTTTTTAGGGAAATAATTGCAACAAACTTTTGTCTGTTAGATGGGCGCAGACATCATTAACAATTTCCCGGATATTCCAACATATATCGAAATAAACAGCAGTGCCAAAGAAATAAGAAAGTTGCGGGAAGACCTGTCAATCAGAATTCTTGAGGCTTCAGGTATTGTACCATTTGATCCTCATTGCCTACTTTTCTTGGTGTATATTATTTTCCTGAAGCATGTTCTCTCTCTGTAACAAGTCTGGATGAAAAAGATTCTCAATTTATTTATATGCAGAACTCATTTGGGTATTCTTTTTGTACTATATAACACAGTGATGAAAAGTTAATTAAATCACATTTCACACAGTGAAAATTCAATGACACTTTGGCCTTCGTCGTGGTTGACACAACCATTGTCTGGGAAAAGTGTGGGTCTAAATTGCCCATAGTGAAGCAAAGCAAACTGAAACATGATAGCTGTGTTATCATGTGCCCCCTTAAATTCATAGCAACACACGCTGACGCAAAAAAGGGTAACAGGTGTTGACAGGAGTATTCTGAGACATGACAATGTGCGGTTTAAGAAGCAGTAGAACACCTAATCAGGAAAGTGCATACGAAAAGGTCTCTATCAAACTGTCTTCAATTATGCAACAATGATCTGTAGATAACATTGGAAAAATCAGTCTATTTGGCATGTTTATTATAGCTCCTCTCCAGGACATGTGCCTGATGTGTGGAGAAACACCAGTGCAGCAGACAAACTGGGTAAGTGAACATCATCTCTATCTGTATGTGTAATGTATGCACATAATAACAAAACATGCCAGTGAAATGTGATAGCTGAACTGATATAAGGTTTACTGTCCGTGTAGATTCAGTGTGACAGTTGTGAAAACTGGTTCCATGAATTGTGCATCTCAAAAGAAGAGTATGAAAGCGCAAAGAATGAAGTATCATGGATATGTACATTTTGCCAACCCCAGTTTGGTGAGTATGCTCTGCATGCAAACTATCACTATGAAAGGGTTTTTTAAGCAGGACATGTAGTTTTAGATTCAGCAGAAACATACAGTAGGATGACATATTTCAGTGGACGTTATAATTGTTTGTTATTGTTAAGAAGTTTGGATTGCAGGCTTGTCTTCTGGCATTAATGGTTCTATAAATTAGAGATAACTTTTCAAAAAACACACCAAAGAAGGCACACATAAAAGATTACTGATAATCTGTGCAATTTATTACATGACACAGGCATCTCAAAGATAGAATTACTGTGTCAGATTAATGATTAGACATGGATGCATCAAATCACTTACTAGGTTTCTTTCCAATAGTATAGAAACAAAGGCACAACCATGAACACCTAAAAGAGCTTGCCATTTAGCACAGAAACAATATAACGTCTTGCTGTAAAAACACAAAGTAAGAAAAAAGGAGTTTGATTAAGAGAGATCTGGCAAATTGTGCAAATACCTAGATCTTGATTTGTGACCCATTTATACTCCTTGGATCCTTTGCAGTTCGTAACCCTTCTTACGGTTTTATATTTCAGGCACTGTTGATGAGTGAGCATCCACCCCCTACTCCCGAGCATTACATAAAAGACATGCTTGAAACTCAAGAAGACTGTCAACGTGTTCTCAGCAGAATTCACCTCCAAAAGACACGTAAGTACAAGTTTCAATATCCCCCCAAAAATTTTATCTTGGGTAAGAGTAAACTTTCGTACACTTTGCCAAACAATAATGAAAAACACTAGAACACAAAATCACTAGAAACCATTTGTTATTTATTGCCAGAAACCAAACAAAGTCTGTATGAAAACAGTCAAAAAGTTAATCATGACACAACACAGTCCCTTTGAAATATGATCACTACACACTGTTAACATCACTTTTGTAGTGCAAAGAAATGTAAAACGACAGTATTTCACCATGACATGATTTATGTGAAAGATTTCCAGATAAAATTGTATCCATCCTAGTAAGATAGATTAATCAAGAAATTCCACTCCGTTGTGAGAAAGATGAAAGAAAAATGGCTTCTATCAAATAGAAGTGTATCTAGGGTGATTCCTTTTTATTAGGTTTCCAAAACAGTACTCTATCTACCTTCAGACAGGGCACAGTGCTAAAAGGATTCTAACCGGAATAATAAAACACAATTGCATCATCGAAGTCCGAACCCCACTGGCTTTCAATATCGTACCATGTACATCTCCAGGAGTGGAGACTCATGAAAAAGAACAGCCTAGACACCAAAGTGATACTTTTCTTACAGTAAGGTTAAGGTAGTTGTAGGATGCTGTCTAGATCAATGAACAGATTATGTTAACAATAGCAAGCACGTAGCAGAGCATTTAGGCACACAGCCCCTAAATTGTGGAAATATATGTCAGACCTTTTTAAGGATGTCCCATACCTACAAGCATATTTAACAATGCTGTAGTCTTCTACATCGTCTCTGTAGTCTTCTTTATCCCAAGTGATCTAATTCTTTAGGAGGTGCAGAAACATAGATATCAAGTGGGTAAGTAGACAACCACGTTGCAATTATTTTTTCTGTGTCTAACCCTTTTTTTTTCTCCACACCATGCCTGCCACTGTTCTCTCTTCGGTGCCTTTGGTTGATATTGAGCTCCGTCCCCCATGACAAGGGATCCTCCTGGATTTCTGAAGCAAGGAACCCAGCCTACAAAACTCAAGATCCTGTACTGCTCAACCCAGTGGATGGGACACACTCAACATTAACATCTAGTCTCACATAATATATGAAATAGAATTCACCGTGTCAATCTGCATGGTTGTGCATGTGAACTGTTTCTAGTAACTACTTGTCATACACAGCCAGGACCTGGAGGGGAGGTCAACCATCAGGCCTTGGACCCCCAGAGATTTTTTTTCTCCTTTGGAGTTTTTTGTTTTTCTCTCCTTCGTGCCTGATGGTTACACAGTCACATCATCAAGACTGCATACCACACCTTCATTGTGATTACAGATATAGCTTATTTAAAATGTGAAATTAGGAAAAAACTAAACGAAACATGGGAAATAAAAAGAATGTAAAAACTAAAATTTTCAGATGTTGTGATGAAGCTTTTGACTCATGAATAGCACCACCGGGGTAAAGTTAGCTCGAAGTTCGAAAATGATTTTCGCACGCCTGTAGCGCTTTCACGAAACCTCTTAGAGTTGCGAGAATGCTTGTTTTGTGTATAAAATACATTGTGGATGCTTTCTCAGCCTTTACTTTGTCGTTTTTATGACACTTTTTTGACCAAGCACGAATATTCTTTTGTCCATATCTTCGCGATGGAAGCACAGAACGCCGTCAAACCAAATGCATTTTAAAGACCACGACTTGTGGATATTTCCACACCCTTTACATCAAACTATCAGTGAGCTAATTATCTTTTTTAAAACCTCCGGTTTTTCATCGATGCGTAATTACGCACGAACTGGAACCCGGGGGACCGCTGTGTGCACACGTTCACAACGTGAGAAATACTGTTCAATATGGCTTCATGCGAAAAACCCGTATATGACCATAGGAAGCAGAACAGCGCAGTCTCCCATTACCCAGACTGTAAGCACGGGAATAAAGCTTTGTTTGATTTCTGAAACCCTTCCTTTACGCCCTGTTTTCATTCAGGTAAGGGTCAACTATATTGAAAATACTACTGACAGCAGGAAGATAAAAATATTCTTTACTCAGCAGCTTATTAAAAACAGCTCCCATGATGTTCAAACCGATTTTTTACACAGAACACTGACACAGCTTTGTGTTCTGAATCTCTTTTTCTCTTGCTTTTATTTAATGCGGCACAATGCACTGGGATAGGGGTATTCTGTTCACAAACCAATAGCATTTAAACCACAGCACCCACAATGCTGCAGGTAAGTGTTTTGCACACTAAGCAGGTCATCTGACTATTCCCAGCTTTGTTTTGGGTTATGGAACCTTTAATTTTTTATGATTTTCTGAAGAATACACTACAGGTAATACACTGGGACAGGTGGGTCGTCTTCATGGCTCAATAGCATTTCAAATACAGCACCCACACTGCTGAAACCAAGTGTTTTTCACACCAGACAGGCCCCCGAACCTCGTACAACCTTGCTGTGGCTGTGGCCCCTTTCTTTAATTTTTTATGATTTTCTGAAGATTACACTACAGGTAATACACTGGGACAGGTGGGTCTTCTTCATGGCTCAATAGCATTTCAAATACAGCACCCACACTGCTGAAACCAAGTGTTTTTCACACCAGACAGGCCCCCAAACCTCATACAACCTTACTGTGGCTGTGGCTCCTTTCTTTATTTTGTAATGAGTTTCTGAAGATAACACTACAGGTAATTCACTGGGATAGGGGGGTGCTATTACCGGGGTAAAGTTAGCTCGAAGTTCGAAAACGATTTTGGCACGCCTGTAGCGCTTTCACGAAACCTCTTAGAATTGCGAGAATGCTTGTTTTGTGTATAAAATACATTGTGGATGATTTCTCAGCCTTTACTTTTTCGTTTTTATGACATTTTTTTGACCAAGCACGAATATTCTTTTGTCCATATCGCCGCAATGGAAGCACAGAACGCCTTCAAACCAAAAGCATTTTAAAGACCACGACTTGTGGATATTTCCACACCCTTTACATCAAACTATCAGTGAGCTAATTATCTTTTTTTAAACCTCCGGTATTTCATCGATGCGTAATTACGCACGAACTGGAACCCGGGGGACAGCTGTCACAACGCGAGAAATACTGTTCAATACGGCTTCGTGCGAAAAACCCGTATATGACCATAGGAAGCAGAACAGCGCAGTCTCCAATTACCCAGACTGTAAGCACGGGAATAAAGCTTTGTTTGATTTCTGAAACCCTTCCTTTACATCCTGTTTTCATTCAGTTAAGGGTCAACTATTCACAATACTACTGACAGCAGGAAGATTAATTACGCATCGATGAAAAACCGGAGGTTTAAAAAAAGATAATTAGCTCACTGATAGTTTGATGTAAAGGGTGTGGAAATATCCACAAGTCGTGGTCTTTAAAATGCATTTGACGGCGTTCTGTGCTTCCATTGGAAAGATATGGACAAAAGAATATTCGTGCTTGGTCAAAAAAATGTCATAAAAACGAAAAAGTAAAGGCTGAGAAATCATCCACAATGTATTTTATACACAAAACAAGCTTTCTCGCCATTCTAAGAGGTTTCGTGAAAGCGCTACAGGTGTGCCAAAATCGTTTTTGAACTTCGAGCTAACTTTACCCCGGTCCTTATATGTCCATCCCTTCTCGTCAAAACTCGTATTTTCACATGGTACCCTTCAGAAATCGCAGTATAGAATGAAAAAACTCCAGTAGATCTCGGCCGCTGTTGGTGATTTTCCTTTTAAAATAAATGAATCTCTGGAAATTTTACGGAGTGTATCACTTTCACTGAGACCGAGAAGTGTTAAGCTGTACATGCGTCTTTGTGGCTCAGTTGTTAACCAAAAGGGTGGTGGTTTGAGCCCTTCCAGGGACGCTACGAGCCTTTTAACGTACACACCCTCCTCACTTCATTTCTCCACGGCCGGTCTTGTACCGCTAACAAATACAGAGCCCGTAGGAGGCAGTAAGCTCGCATATATATAGCTCACTGTGTATATAATGAAGAAGCAGAAGTTAGTTTCTCATCTGCGTGTTACAGAGCCTTACGCAACTCGTAGTGTACCAACAGCTAGGGTTTGATCCCTGCACGGGCTATTAGTTGAAAGGCCATTGTAAATGACGTATAAGAGATTTATAGATAGATACTTTATTGATCCCGTGAGGGAAATTAATAAAGCTTATCCAGCTGGCTTTTATGTTTCACACTAAATTGCGATCTTGAAACCAAAATGAAATTGACATTTGTACTGTATGTTTTTTTTTTAATTACAAAGCAAACAGAGTATTCCCTTAATTCAAAGATCAGATATTGGCCAAAACAAGACAATCAGACGTGGGCTGACTTTGGAACAGGAGCCTCTGCTTCGTCGTTTATTGAGCTTTTGTTCAATGTCTGAGTGAAAAAGATTCGCTATTTTTACTTTTTGATTAAAGTACACAAAAAGCACCTTCCTTCAAGCCGGAATCGAACCAGCGACCTAAGGATTCCCTACTGACTCCACTACAGTCCGCCGCTCTACCAACTGAGCTATCGAAGGGTTGTCAAATGCTCCCTGGCACATACTGCCCAATGTAGTGAAATGTTCCGGGTGATTTAAATCCCAGTTCGACATCAAGTTTCCAACTCGTTTCCTTAGTCTTGTTTACCTTGAATTTAAGCCACGAACCAGGATTATACTGCATAAACTTCCGGGGATATTACAAAATGTTTGATGGGGCATCAATCATTCCAGGCGGAAATGGACTCCTTTTTGTTTCTCGAGGGATCATATTAAACATTGCATTAGTATCGAGAGGAGGATCACCATGAAACACAAAACAAACAGTTTCATTCTGTCTTTTTTAGAATGTAGCGTTTGTGCTACATTAATTATATTTTCGTGGAAATATAGTAGTTGTAAATGTTAAAATGTATATTTGAATCGAAATGTGGTTTTGAGTTAAATATTAGCGGGATCATGTGATTAGTTAGTTTTTCATTACTATATATATTGCCATGTTACTAGAATTTGTAACTGAAATTTACTAGTTGTGTTTTTATGATGATTAGCCATTTGTTGATTACAATATTCTATATAATGTATAATTTGAACTACATATTTTTCAGGTGTGAATAATTGATATTTTAAGAATAAATTTCTAAAACAAATCATTGGCTTTATTTACTAGTTTCTACACCTATAAAATCTTTCTTTGATGTATAATAGACCTTTAATTATATATGTATATTAGTCCTCTAAATTTATCCGTATAATAGAACTCCAACCATTTATGTATAATAAACATATAATCATAGATGTCTAATTGACGTATAACGATATACGTATACTAGAATTTCATTGTAGACCAGTTACGGAGCACATTTATACGTATAAAGTATGCGTTTAATAGTCGTATATTCTACTTCTTTTGCCAACTGGGATGTGCGGATTTTAATTTAACAAAGCTAGATACACAGTTTGTTTCTCGAAAGCGTGTTATGTAAAAAAGATACTTTGCTAAGGATGCAACGGGTGTATAAATGAATTCTCCTGACAGCCAGTTGAAGATAAAATTCCACACGTGAAAATGGTTTTCTTGGACATTGACAGGTACTTAATTGTTTACTTGTAGTTCCACATGAGTAAAATAGATATTTCCTGCAAATTTCAAGAGGGCTTGCGAAGAAATAATCCATATTGATTATTAGTAGCCAATGGGCCGATGGTTGTGTCTACAGTAGTGACCAGTTGACCAGTCTGTAGCTCTCAGCAGTGGGACTCAGATCACACAGAAGAAGACCTGTCTGTGTGTGATTCCACACCAGCCCAGGGAATCACCAGCTCTCATATGTCTCTCACAGGTGTCTCACAGTCTTATAAATTTACAATTAGATGAATTATTGTAACAGGCAATCAGACTACCTATGGAACTGAGAGCAGGCTGGAAATAAAACCGGGATACACATTTTAACCTCCAGGATCAGGTTCCTGATCCTCCTGGCTTCTATACTCTGATGATTCATTTAAAACATTTAAAAGCACTTATTACAGGGACTTGTGCTCGTTCTCTACTGCTCCACACAGGTATGCCTTGTAAAACATTAATCTGCGAAGTAAACTATTTCATTCCTTGGTTTGTCGCTCTCCTTTTACTACTGTTATGATTCGCTTCTCTTCACAGCCCGGTGTGTTCTTTTTTGGGGGGGATGTTATATCTGTAAGAAAATTCTGATTCTTTTTCTGGTTTTGATCCTGTTCTAAATATCTAGAAAACAGTCAATAAAGACTGTATCGATCAATTACCGTAGTGCGTTTAGTGTAAAAAATGTTCAAACCTAAATTAAACAATGATTATTCTTATTATTATTTAGGTAACTGTATCCTAGAGCTAAAAAAATATATTCCAAGTTGATAAATGTATGTAAGTAACAGTTTACATGTATTTTTTCCAGTGTTTATAAATCATAAGTATGGTAACCACGGGGACAGGCGCCATGTCACTGTGCGCGTCTAGGTGTATCGCGTTCGTCACAAAGAGCGATGTGACGTCATGGGTAGCAACAAATACTAATACTAGTGTATTCATATTAATATTAATGAGAGTACAACTGGTTGTTTTAATGCTAGTGTTCATGTGAGTATTAATGATGATAGCGCTACTGATAGTTTTAGTTTTAATGTTCATATTCATGTTAATATTAAATATAATTATAGTGTTACTGTTAGAGAATTAACAGTAGTAGTAGTAGTTTTAATACTACTGTTATTCTCGCATTACTGTTATTCTCTTTGGGGGAATTAAAAGCACACATGGCGAGTGACCTCGTGGTGCAACGGTAGCGCGTCTGACTCCAAATCAGAAGGTTGCGTGTTCAAATCAGGTTGAGGTCAGTTGATGTGTTTGCAGGTGCTGCTGGTGCTGAACCTGGAAATTACACCATACAGTTGTTTCAGTTGTACACCACATAAGTAATCTGAACGAAATAACAGCGCAGTACAGAACTACCAGTCAGGAGCTTATGCAGCGAATCATCTTGAACACGGCAAGAGAAAAGGCATATTGCACATCTGCGAAACATCACGTCCGACTTTGGAGACAGTGACATCAGAGAATGGAAGTTTCAGACCGCTTTTCTGTTACAGGTTCAAGCAAACCTGAAAGTTAGGGAGTGTTTGGTCACTTTTGTATGAAAAAGTGTCAGAAGCCTGTAATTATAATTTGCCCTTTTTTAATTGTGGTTGAAATCCACTCCCATGTACCAAGACCTTACAGTATATTCATGTTTACTTAAATGACTAACTATTGGACTATTGGACATGCAGGAAAGAAAGGAACCCAGAACCAACATTTGCTTTCAGGTGGGGCTCATTTACATAACGGACATCTATTTCTGAGGAGCCTGATTTGAATCACACAACCCCTGTAGAAGTCGAATCGACAATCTAATAAACCGAAATCAGACGCGTTATCCATTAAACCACCAGCCCGTCATGTAAATGAATTGCACCATGGTGAGTTCAGCGCCGCTCCTAGTAATACCCCACCCCCATCTTAAATTTCTACGTGAGAAACGTGTTTTCTACATTTTTATCAGTTTTTAAAAATCATCACTTTTAAGCAGACAAAGCCTTTATGTGTCGCTCTGAATTTCTAATTGATTTAGAATTCCAAGACACAACGGCGTGAAATGATCACGTCTTTCACTCTACTTCTCTCTTGTAGTAAAGCAGACCCTGCTGGGTGAGTATTTGTTCTGGTAAATTAGGTCACGGATCATGTTAACTCACTTCTGCTAAACACAACATTTCCTTATGCACGGGAGTGTGTCTTTGTACAGCTGTTATACAAAGGGCTGGTGGTCAGGGACGCGCTTCGGATTGTTTCAATGTAAACATAATCTCCGCTAAAAGCCCTCTTGAACTTTGCAGGAAATGTACGTGAAACCATTTTCACGTGTGGAATTTTATCTTCAGCTGGCTGTAGTTAGAATGCCTTATACACCGTTGTGTATCCTTAGCAAAAATATTTTAAAATTATAACAGAGTTGTTGGAGAACTTGACAATCATTATTAAATGAGCACAGTACAAATGTACATTGATATTTGTGTTGTATGTACTTTAATTTTAAAAGATATAAACATAACTGTGCTGATATGGATGTTCATTTGAAGGATTTGAGGAATCTATAAAGGATGTCAGAACAACCAAAGAAACATTTGGGCATCTGCATATTTTTAAAGATTAAAGAGCACCGTAAGTGTGAAGTTTGCACACACGAGAGAAGAAATCAGTTTCAATGCACATCATTAAACTGATGGTGTGCTTATCAGTCATGCATTAAACATGTATAGCAGAGGATGGCTTTGATCCATCAATCTTTGGGTTATAGACCCAGCAAGCTTCTGCTGCGCCACTCAGCTATGTTTAACACAACTGCTTTTGCACTTGAGATGAAAAGTTTCAACGGTAAACGCAGACGTCACTGAGCACTTGGTCTTTTGTAGTACAAATCATCACACGCTACTCTACATGGGCGTCTTCAAGATCGTTGAGAACCAAAGCTTCTGCCTTCCTGGTTACTGATTCTTTCTTCGTTAATTCCCAAATCTTCAATGAGAATCAGTGAAACGAAAACCAAACACATGTACACACTCGCGTCCTAGCATGAAAGAAAAATGATGGAAGCGTTTGAGAAATAACAAAAGTAGTCTGAACAGCTCCAGCCTATCAACTGCTCTACAAAGTGATCGCTATCTCCACACCCAGTTTATAACACTGAAAATGATTCAGGAAGCACAGCAAAGTTCTAAAAACAGCAGTTGAAAAGCGTCTAGATACATAAAATGACAATTTCTCAAAAGTAAAATCTTCATCTTTTAAATATTGTCATCCATATATTTTCATTTTCCTCTTTTTAACATAACACGCTTTCGAGAAATAGAGTGTTTTGGAATGAAGGCTGCATTAGAAAATGTGTATCTAAATTAAAATCGGGTTTATGACTTCTGCGTTTTTCAGCTTTCTTAGCGCTTGGGTCTCGATTCAGATATTGCAATGAAAGCAACAGGGGAGTAAGTTTTCCTTTTCTAAATCAAAGGTGATCTGCTCACAAGGAAGTATAAAAACTTCAGCGTTTACTTTTTGAAGACCACAAATTGTCGAAACACTGTTGCTTCATAAGCTTATAAGTAACGTTTCTGAGCATGCATTGTATTACTCATGCTGTTATTAATAAAAAAAAACTTAAATTCACATAATGGAACTTGGACGGCTCAAAGTAGTCTATTCCTTGTACAACTTTACTTGCCCGCTGAGTAGAGTTTAAAGCAACTGCAGCAGAAGTAGCAGTAATAGCAACAGCATGGTTAGAGTGTCACAATACACTCTGAAATTATTGCGGCTTCAGATCGTTTTGTTCTGTTGAAGCTGCCTACAGGCTCTGAACTGTTGACATTGGCTGTGATCATCTTTTTTCAGGTTTCATGAAATTCTTCACATATTTGAAATATTCCATTCGGGTTCGCCTAATACACGGTGCAACCCGTACCTGCAGCAGAATGCTGTGGCACATTAAGCCGTTTTGTTTTGTAAGGATTAAGGAGCGTACTACAAATCGAGCAAGCGAAAAGAAAATTAAACAGGAGTCACTTTTTGGATTGCTAATCCATTGTACTCTGCTCGTCTAGGTTCAAATCCCATCCTTGTCATGGTTAAGGCCTGAGACGTGTGTGTTTTTTCTAAACGGTGTTTGCATTTGTTTCCTCTTCTACTCTTGTACTGGAGCAGTAATATTTCTAGCGGTGGACGAACATGGTATCACAGGCTGACAGCAGGAACACGTGGCCACAAGCTGCAGTACATTGGTTTGGGAACAGCAATAACTTTCCTGTGGAGACAGGTGCGCCGGTATTAATACAGCTCTTTCGAGCAGAAAGAGTAACAAGAACTGACTTAAACTTACCAGTTATGTTTAATAGCTAAAAACACAAAACCAACCTCTTCAGTGGTGGAATCTAAATTATAGAAGCCAATGCTGCCATCAAGGAAAAAAAATCTTGAGTTATGTAGTTTTGAGACTAAATATCTGACTTTCAGTTTGAAGCGGTACAATGGATTCAAGGTCACATTCGTTCTTAATTCATATATATGAGTGTGATAATGGTTAAAACTGTGTTTACATGAGGAACAAACAGTAACCTTTTCATTCCGAGAAGAAAGTCAGATTGTGCGCATTTCTCAGCACGCACATTGTCAGGAACACTAAACCCACAGTGCCAGCAAACCAATCGACAGCCTGTAGGTACTGCCATTGCAAATGTAAAAGGTTGTTCATACACACATATGATATCGTTGCTATCTCGTAATTAGGAGATAATTTAGTATTTCTTAATTAAGAGAACTCAGGATTTTTTTCCTTGGTGGCAACAATGCGCTTCTGCAATAAATCATAGACTCTGCTTTCAAAATACAGATGCAGCCATTCAAAATGGGTGAGGTATTTCGCGGCATACCCCGGTGGGCGTGTCGCAGTATCACGCGGTATCACGGTGTCACATGGTTAACTATCCGGCGTCGCCTTGTAAAACCGCCAGGGGGAGCTTAACCTCTCATGTACAGCATTTGAGCCTTTAATTTTGAACTGTGTATTACAGCATGTTAATCATCAGTCATTAAAATGTTGGTATATTTTATGAAAGCAAGATTGCTCAGTTGGACAAAAGTACACAACCTACCTTTATCAGAAATATTTATGCATCAAAGCCTTTACTGAAGATATTACTAATAGTATTAATAATGGATGACTTTGGACAAGCTGTATACTCAAAGTATAATTTCTTTAGCACATTTGTACAAGCACTTGGAATCTGTCCAAGCCATACTTTGTCAGGCATTTTGTTTTACTTCAACGGGCATAAAAACTTCCTTGCTTTTAACAGGGCGTTTCATAATTTCTAACTACGAAAATGATTTAAAATGTGACACCTATCATTCAACTAGAGCTTAAAATATCACAAAGATCCTCAAGAGCACAGGAAAGAGTGTATTAAAAGACACTTGTATTTATCAACGCTTTCTTTTCCGTATACCAGATTTTATGGAACCACTTCAGCCAGTCAGATTCCAGGAATCGGCACTTTAAAGGAAAAATACACACTGGTATTCCATTTCTCCCTAACGATTTTAAGCATCGAAGTATTTAACTAGCATGTGAAATAGCGTGTGTAAAAGTGGTAGTTTTAAGCTTTTCTGCTAATATAATATGGAATCGCGTATCTAAAGAATTCGTGTTCTGCGACAGGGCTGTGTAGGGCTGTTTCGCCTGTCTGTTCATGAGCGCTGTCTTGTAGCCTACTGGTCTAGGTGCGTGACTACCAATTGGCGGGTTGTGTGTTCGAATCCAGCTGGTGCTGGATTTTTCATTTTTATTTATTTATTTTTTAATCGCGTAACATAAACATATTACCGTATGCAAACTGTACTGTATACAGTATGTATATATATATAGGTTTATTCCATGCTGAAAAAAAGAAGAAAGAGAACACAACATTTCGGCCGTGGAGCCTTCTTCAGGTGTGACACACCTGAAGAAGGCTCCACGGCCGAAACGTTGTGTTCTCTTTCTTCTTTTTTTCAGCATGGAATAAACCTATTACTTGTTCCTTTGCAGTCTACGCATGCTGACGCAGCTACCCACCTGTATATATATATATTTAATGTCTTAACTGTGCCTGTTTAAGTATTGAATATACTGCAACGCGTGTGAAGGCCATAAACGATATTAATTTTGGAACATAAACATACAGTATATGGCTGGTCTCGGTACTTAAAAGAAAACATACACGAAACATGGTTTCATTATGACCAGAATCGGTCTTGAGATATTTTTAATTTGATTTACAGTATTTGAGAGGTATGTCTTAACACCGATACTACAGTGCTTAAGTACTGCTCACGTATATGTTTCTAGGTTTATATTATGCATTTCATACGGTCAAATTACTTTTGAGCAACTAATAAGAAGGGCGAAACAGTATGCGTTTTAGTTTCGTTTTGTGCTGGGACCCGTGGATTGATTCGAGATATCAAGTACATACAAGTCATTTTTTAAATTTTGTAGTTCGTCTTGAAAAAATGTTACGAGTACATCATCTATCAACAATTACACAGGTTCTGTTTCCATATTGCGGATTTTGGTTATGTAATATTATTTTCTACATTTCACGTTGTGAATATATGATTTGGGCAAACAGAGCCGCAAAGAAGTACATTATGGGTTGTTGTTTTTTTTTTGCAGTTTTATCTAGAACAAGCGATGCTTTAACCTTTGTCTGATTCCTGTGAAACTATCCACACGACAGTTACAGAACCTAGGAGTTGACTTCCGTGATGTCACTGATGGGATGTTTCTAAAAATCCATCCTCTGTAAAACGTCTTCTCTAGTTGTCCTGCATATGTATTCGCTAATGAAGCTGTGTGTTCTGAGCCTGGATCTCTACATTTCTGTATGAACCAGCTTAGAGGGCTAAAGACAGCTTGTGTTTAAATTGAGTGTAAGGCAATTTATGCTTCTAAAGTCATGGTCAACATTTATTATTGTACTGTGCTGTAAACTTGTTCTGTGCCAAGTCACATTATTTTATAGCGTTTTTATAGCGTTATCAAATCCGGTGGCGCTGTGTGTTAGTTTCCTGACTCCCATTATTCAAACTGCGACACTGATCATTCATCTCTAAATAAACTTTATTTTATATAGTGTTTTAAGCGAATAGGTAATTAGATTGCTCATAAACCTAATCGCTTTTTCTACATAAACACAGCGTGATTACTCTCTGAAAATGCTTTTCCTTTATTTTTAAAGTAGGCTCAGATTTCAACTATAGATAGTATTATTATAAACTTTCTTGGAAAAATGTATTTTATGTAAACCATGTTTGCTATTAATTCATTTAGGGCTAAAATACGTTCATTGTCTTCCAATCGAGTCGACATTGGAAGCCTGCCACACCCGGACTGTTAAACCAACGCATTAGCACGTCAAAGCCCATTGAGCCAGTATTGGCTTTAGTATTCCCCCCCTCTCCCCTTCAATTCAAGGTGTTTTATTTGCATGACAGATGGGTACAAGCAGTGTTGGGTATGTATATTGTAACGCTTACGGCAGACAGGCACTGTGTAAGAGCCGGCGCACCAGAGCAGCGCACCGAGGGAGCGTCTGCATTTATAACTTAGTTTTTAAAATTAGTCAAGCAATATGAATTGCTAGTTAAAGACTTCGATGCTTAAAATGTTTAGGGAGAAATGAAATACTGGTGTGTATGTTTGCTTTTAAGTACCGAGACCAGCCATATACTGTATGTTTAAGTTCCAAAATTAATATCGTTTATGGACTTCACACGCGTTGCAGTATGCTCCTATTCTTTTTATGCTCAGCTACTAAGATTTCCCTTCAGTGGTAAAATTAGATATGAATATTCAATACTTCCTGTTAAAAGCAAGGAAGTTTTTATGCCCCGTTGAAGTAAAACAAAATGCCTGACAAAGTATGGCTTGGACAGATTCCAAGTGCTTGTACAAATGTGCTAAAGAAATTATACTTTGAGTATACAGCTTGTCCAAAGTCATCCATTATTAATACTATTAGTAATATCTTCAGTAAAGGCTTTGATGCATAAATATTTCTGATAAAGGTAGGTTGTGTACTTTTGTCCAACTGAGCAATCTTGCTTTCATTAAATATACCAACATTTGAATGACTGATGATTAACATGCTGTAATACACAGTTCAAAATTAAAGGCTCGAATGCTGTACATGAGAGGTTAAGCTCCCCCTGGCGGTTTTACAAGGCGACACCGGATAGCTAGTCACGTGACACACGTGATACCGCATGATACCCCGGTGGGCGTGTCGCGGTATGCCGTGAAATACCTCACCCATTTTGAATGGCTGCATCTGTATTCTGATAACCCTCTCGATAAGATCTGTTAGTTTAAGGCATATTCTATGTATTAATAAATGTATCCTCGTGTATTAGTACCTGTGTGTGTGCGTTGTTTGAGTTATGTCGCATGGTTGGACTCTAAAGCCATCAAAAGAATCAACTTTGTGATTTACTGCTACAATTAATAATTGTCTCAGTAAATGCCCAAACCCTACAGAACTGGTGCCTTCAGAGAGCCACTAACATTACATATTTGGCATCCCTGAACAAATATGAATCACTACAGAAGCGAATCATAACAGTTGTAAAAGGAGAGTGACAAACCAAGGAATGAAATTCATTAAACAGGAAAAAAAATAGTTTACTTCGCAGATTAATGTTTTACAAGGCGTACCCATGTGGAGCAGTAGAGAACGAGCACAAGTCCCTGTAATAAGTGCTTTTAAATGTTTTAAACGAATCATCAGAGTATAGAAGCCAGGAGGATCAGGAACCTGATCCTGGAGGTTAAAATGTGTATCCTGGTTTTATTTCCAGCCTGCTCTCAGTTCCATAGGTAGTCTGATTACCTGTTACAATAATTCATCTAATTGTAAATTTATAAGACTGTGAGACACCTGTGAGAGACATATGAGAGCTGGTGATTCCCTGGGCTGGTGTGGAATCACACACAGACAGGTCTTCTTCTGTGTGATCTGAGTCCCACTGCTGAGAGCTACAGACTGGTCAATTGGTCACTACTGTAGACACGACCATCTGCCCATTGGCTACTAATAATCAATATACAGTGTACTGACCAAAGTGTCACTACTTGTGTTTATTACATAAAAAGAGCTGACAGATCAGTGAGTCTTGAGCCCAGTTCACAGAGAGGAGAACCAGGAGCTCTTCTCTGTCTCTAAGTGGCTGTGAGGAAGGAGAAAATGGGGAGATGTGACCTGAGTCCAGGCTGTTCTGTCTGATATTATTCATGTAACAGCACTGATTGTCTGAATGTCCTCTGGTTCTGGATTGACGGATAAAAAGAAGTATGGAGCTTCTGTCCGATTGTCTCTGAGCTGTGAATCTGACTGAGAAGAGAATAATGATTTTTTATTCTGCCTCTGATAATTTTTCTCTTTGCCAGGTGGTGTTACATCCCCTTCAGAAACTCTGCACAGACTGTCAGAGTGAGAGAAAAGTAGAGAGATGGACAGATAAGAGCACACGCAGCGAGAGATACATACGTCTTGATTTACTTTGAACCAAGTGTTCATTTCCTTTGTGGAACAAGTTGTTTCTGAACTTCAAGAAATTCATACAACTTCTGAAAGATAAAATATAAGTCTTGCAAATCAGGACAGAAGAAATACCGCAAGAAAATGTCAGTGATTTTTCTCCTTTTAACGAAAAGTGGAGAAAAACAACGGCAGTGCATCTCCGTCGGCTTGATTTAGCTTAATACAAGTATTCACTTCATTTTCTGTGGATTACAGACTGCGAAAGATGAAATAAAGTTATTGGTTATTCATGGTCAGTGCAGAAGAAATACTGCCGGCTGGCAGGAAAATGTCAGTATTTTATCATTCTTTAACTACAAACGTGTGAACGGCAAAAAGCAACGGGAGTGTGTCTCTGTGCAGCTGTTAAATGAAGGGCTGGTGGTTCAAACCCACTAAGGGACGAGCTTCAGACTGTTCCGCTGTAACCATAATCTCTGCTAAAGCTTGATGGGATTTCTTCGCAAGCCCTCTTGAAATTTGCAGGAAATATCTATTTTACTCATGTGGAACTACAAGTAAACAATTAAGTACCTGTCAATGTCCAAGAAAACCATTTTCACGTGTGGAATTTTATCTTCAACTGGCTGTCAGGAGAATTCATTTATACACCCGTTGTATCCTTAGCAAAAATATTTTAAAATTAGAACACAGATTTGTTGGAGAACTTGACAATCCTTGACAATCATTATTAAATGAGCATTATACAAATGTGCGTTGATATTTTGTATATGTACCTTAATTGTAATAAAATTAAACATAATTGCTTTGATATGGATGTTCATTTGAAGGATTTGAGGAAACTATCAAGGATCTCTGAACAACCAAAGATATATTTGGGCATCTGCTATTGGTAAAGATTAAAGAGTACTGTAAGTGTTAAGCTTGCACACACACAAGAGAAAAATCAGTTTTAATGTACTTCATTAAACTGATGGTGTGCTTATCAATCGTGCATAAAATGTACATAGCTAAGGATGGTTTCAATCAGTTGATCTTTGGATTACGGGCCCAGCATGGTTCCGCTGCGCCACTCTGCTAACAGATGTCTTAGTGTGATTCAACACAACTACTCTATCTTTGCTTTCTAAAAGTGCGCCCGAGATGGAAAAGTCTAAACAGTAAACGCAGACGTCACTTTGATCACTTGGTCTTTTATAGTACAAATCATCACATGCTGCCTTACATGGGCGTGTCTTCAAGATCGTTGTGAACCAAACCTTCTGCCAAACTGAATCTTTCGTCATTAATTCCCAAATCTTCAATGAGAACCAGTGAAACGAAAACCAAGCCCATGTACACACTCGCGTCCTAGCGTGAAAGAAAAATGATGTAAGCATTTGAGAAATAACGAGAGTAGTCTGAACATCTCCAGCCTGTCAACTGCTCTACAAAGAGATCGCTCCCTCTACACCCACTTTATAAAGCTGAAGATGATTCAGGAAGCACAGCAAAGTTCTAAAACCAGCGAATGCATCTGCATACATAAAATGTCAATTTTTCAAAAGTAAAATCTTCAGCTTTGAAAGATTGTCATCTATATATTTTCGTTTTACTCTTTTTTACATAACAAGCTTTCGAGAAACAAACTGTCTGTGTATCTAGCTTTGTTAAATTAAAATCGGCACATCCCAGTTGGCAAAAGAAGTAGAATATACGACTATTAAACGCATACTTTAGACGTATAAATGTGCTCCGTAACTGGTCTACAATGAAATTCTAGTATACGTATATCGTTATACGTCAATTAGACATCTATGATTATATGTTTATTATACATAAATGGTTGGAGTTCTATTATACGGATAAATTTAGAGGACTAATATACATATATAGTTAAAGGTCTATTATACATCAAATAAATATTTTATAGGTGTAGAAACTAGTAAATTAAGCCAATGATTTGTTTTAGAAATTTATTCTTAAAATATACAATTATTCACACCTGAAAAATATGTAGTTCAAATTATACATTATATAGAATATTGTAATCAACAAATGGCTAATCATCATAAAAACACAACTAGTAAATTTCAGTTACAAATTCTAGTAACATGGCAATATATATAGTAATGAAAAACTAACTAATCACATGATCCCGCTAATATTTAACTCAAAACCACATTTCGATTCAAATATACATTTTAACATTTACAACTACTATATTTCCACGAAAATATAATTAATGTAGCACAAACGCTACATTCTAAAAAAGACAGAATGAAACTGTTTGTTTTGTGTTTCATGGTGATCCTCCTCTCGATACTAATGCAATGTTTAATATGATCCCTCGAGAAACAAAAAGGAGTCCATTTCCGCCTGGAATGATTGATGCCCCATCAAACATTTTGTAATATCCCCGGAAGTTTATGCAGTATAATCCTGGTTCGTGGCTTAAATTCAAGGTAAACAAGACTAAGGAAATGAGTTGGAAACTTGATGTCGAACTGGGATTTAAATCACCCGGAACATTTCACTACATTGGGCAGTATGTGCCAGGGAGCATTTGACAACCCTTCGATAGGTCAGTTGGTAGAGCGGAGGACTGTAGTGGAGTCAGCAGGGAATCCTTAGGTCGCTGGTTCGATTCCGGCTCGAAGGAAGGTGCTTTTTGTGTACTTTAATCAAAGAGTAAAAATAGCGAATCTTTTTCACTCAGACATTGAACAAAAGCTCAATAAACGACGAAGCAGAGGCTCCTGTTCCAAAGTCAGCCCACGTCTGATTGTCTTGTTTTGGCCAATATCTGATCTTTGAATTAAGGGAATACTCTGTTTGCTTTGTAATTAAAAAAAAACATACAGTACAAATTTAGTAGTTCAGGTGGGTAGCTGCGTCAGCATGCGTAGGCTGCAAAGGATCAAGTAATAGGTTTATTCCATGCTGAAAAAAAGAAGAAAGAGAACACAACATTTCGGCCGTGGAGCCTTCTTCAGGTGTGATCCATCCTTCCATCCTACAGGATGATCCCTCCATTGGGGCCCTCTTTTCTGATCGCCCTATCATCTCATATCGCCGACCACCTAATCTGCGTAACCTCCTTGTCCACAGCTCCCTTGACCGCCCTCAGCAACCATCCACACCAGGCACTTTCCCTTGCAAAAGAGCTCGCTGTATCACCTGCAAGTACACAGCCACCACCACACTCATGCAAGGCCCCTCAGGACAATTCCGGATCACCCAGACAGCATCTTGTACCTCCAGCAACCTTATTTACTGTATCTCTTGCATTAAATGCCCAGCCATCTACATTGGGGAAACAGGAAGGAGACTCGGAGACCGCTTCAGAGAACACGTCAGGGCTGTGAAGATTAAAGATCTCTCCAAGCCCATTGTTTCTCATTTCACCTCTGACGGCCACGACCACTCTAATCTCTCCGTCTGTGTTCTCAAAGACGGTTTTCCGAACTCATACATCAGAAAGACCACCGAAACTAAAATTATTCTGCAGCTAGGATCACACATTCTCCCTTCCCTTAACGACAGATTACTGTTCTTTTAAATTTTCTCCATTCATTGGAAGTTTCATTTCACACCTCTGCACCCATTCTGACTTCACACCTCTTGATTGGCCTCTCTTTCTGTCCCCTGCTCCCGCCTCTCACTCCTCCTCCCTCTCAACCTTTGTTCTCCCGCTACTTTACCTTTGCCTACTGCCCTGTCTCTCTCACACCTGAAGAAGGCTCCACGGCCGAAAAGTTGTGTTCTCTTTCTTCTTTTTTTCAGCATGGAATAAACCTATTACTTGTTCCCATACAGTACAAATGTCAATTTCATTTTGGTTTCAAGATCGCAATTTAGTGTGAAACATAAAAGCCAGCTGGATAAGCTTTATTAATTTCCCTCACGGGATCAATAAAGTATCTATCTATAAATCTCTTATACGTCATTTACAATGGCCTTTCAACTAATAGCCCGTGCAGGGATCAAACCCTAGCTGTTGGTACACTACGAGTTGCGTAAGGCCCTGTAACGCGCAGATGAGAAACTAACTTCTGCTTCTTCATTATATACACAGTGAGCTATATATATGCGAGCTTACTGCCTCCTACGGGCTCTGTATTTGTTAGCGGTACAAGACCGGCCGTGGAGAAATGAAGTGAGGAGGGTGTGTACATTAAAAGGCTCGTAGCGTCCCTGGAAGGGCTCAAACCACCACCCTTTTGGTTAACAACTGAGCCACAAAGACGCATGTACAGCTTAACACTTCTCGGTCTCAGTGAAAGTGATACACTCCGTAAAATTTCCAGAGATTCATTTATTTTAAAAGGAAAATCACCAACAGCGGCCGAGATCTACTGGAGTTTTTTCATTCTATACTGCGATTTCTGAAGGGTACCCTGTGAAAATACGAGTTTTGACGAGAAGGGATGGACATATAAGGTCAAAAGGCTTGGGGAATTGAACTTTAAGGTGAAGACTGCGGGTTCAGTAGCAGCAGAGCCTGATCAGTATCAGTTGACTCCGATATACTTTGAAAATGAACTTGGGGATTTAGAGTCAGACGTGCTACCGTTGCACCATGGGGTACTTAATTTAAAAAAAAAATAGAAAAAACAATCAGTGTTCCTGGATCTGTAATTGAGAACAACACCTGCACAAGAGCTGCGCATGAAGAATAAAATGTGGTAAGAAGAGACTCTCTTCGGAAGAGCTGCGCACTTCACATGAGATTTTTTTTTGTGAAGCTGATTTGTCTCCTTTGGGGAATTCAAAGGCACAGAAAGCCATGACTTCGTGGCGCAACGGTAGCGCGTCTGATTCCAGATCAGAAGGCTGCGTGTTCAAATCACGTCGAGGTCAGCTGTTACTTTCTCAGGTTCTGCTGGTCCTGAACACGGAATTCACACCATGCACTTGAGTTCTATCTGTACACCACATAGATAATCTAAACAAAATAGAGCAGTACAGGACACGCAGTGTGGAGCTCACAGAGGCTTACAGTCTCCAGCATTGGAGTGAAGAGGAAAAAAAGAACTTGTTTTTTTTTTAAGAGAAAAGGCACAGTTCACATCTGCTTAACATCACGTCCAACTTTAGAGACAGCTACATCAGATAATGGAATCCCGGAAGTTTCAGATAACTTTTTTTTAATACAGGTTCAAACAAACCTGAAAGTTAATGAGTTTCCGGACACTTTTGTTTTATTAAAAAGTGTCTGAAGCCTGAAAATGTAATTTGAAGAAAAAAACCCGCTATTGGACATTAGCAGGTGCTTTTTGTAACGATTTGCTATTTCATGCTGGAAAACAAAGGAAACAGACCCAACGTTTGCTTTCAGGTGCGGTTCATTACATAATATACATCTATTACTGAGGAGCTTGAATAAAATTTACACGAGCCAGGTAGAAGTCGAACCTACAATCTTATGATCCGAAATCAGACGCGTTGTTTATTAAACCGCTGGGATTTCACATACCCTGAATTTCCCCATAGTGTGCTCAGCGCCGCTACTAGTAATGCACCGCTCCGTCTAAAATTTCAAAGTGAGAAACATGTGTTTTCTGATTTTTTATGAGTTTTAAAATATAATCTCTTTAAATCAGACAAGGGGTTTATGTTTCGCACTGAAATTCCGATTGACTGATAATTCAAAGAAAGACTGTTTTCTTTCACAACACCGTATAATTATCACATCCACCAGACTCTCCAACCTCTCCAGACCTTGCTGGTTGAGCAATTGCTCCGATAAATTAGGTCACGTATCATGTTAAATCATTTCTTCTCAACACAACATTTCCTGGTGCACGTTTTCTCTATGAAAAAAAAAGACATTTTTCCCTTGCACGATTTCTCGTTTTTTTATCAAAGCTACAGAAATAAAAAAGAAGAAGAAATAGTGTCACAAAAGAACTCTGTCGCCCTTGGGAGATATCAAACGCATTGGACATGAAAATGCCAGATAAAAGCCAGTTCTCTTCGTTTCTCAGTGTCGGGGCTGCTATGTAAAAGAGGCAATTTGCTCTGAGCGCAGGTTCAGCGCTTACTGAACGCAAATGTCTCAGAGCGGTGTGTCCGAGCGGCTGTAAAAGGGGATGGTCGTCCTGTCACCGTAGCCTAGTTGGTTAAAGGGCTTCTCTACTAAACAAAAGAACCGGGATTCAAATCCCAGCCGTGTCTTTCTTCCTATCTTGTAGTACAGAACGTATCATTTCGGGCAATCACAAAGGGCTTGATTTCGTTAAATGCATGTGTTCATTTCCTTTCTGGAAAACTTGTTTTTGATTAAATTCACACAGCTTGCGAAAAATGAAATTCAATTCTTGGTTATCAGTGCAGAAGAAATATTACCGTCTGGCAAAATAAACGGTAAGAGAGCTTTCTTTTCAACCGAAAACTTGGCGCAATCGGTTAGCGCATTTGGCTTTTAACTGAAAGGTTGGTGGTTCGAGTCCACCCAGGGATGGGATTCTTCTGCAGTATAAACGTTGTCTTAAGTCAATTGGATTTCTCAGCGAAACCATAACCATTTTAATATATGCAGGAAATGCGAGTATTTAACACGTGTCAGGGTCACCGGGAAATGTCCAATAATGCCCAACATTGCAACTCCCCAGAAAAAAATTATCGTCGAATCTTCATTTATACTCCAGTTGAATCCTCTGCTGAAATATTTTAAAAATACAATGCAGGTTTGTTTGAGAACTTGACAAGCATTGTTACAATAGCACTGTGCAGTTGGATTTTGATATTTTGACATATCTACCTTAATTTTAAACATAAATACTATACAGTCTATTGTAATTTTAAAATAAGTTAGCTGAGGATGTAAAGGGGTGAAAGGGAAAGGTCAGAGGGTATAGTAAAAACAAGGATTAGGTTAGGATTGGTGGAGGTGGTAGGGGTGTTGATGGTTATTCTCTGTAGAGGATGATTGAGTTTTTTATCCTTCTCTGAAGTGAGAAACTGGAAGAGTTGGGAGTTGAGGGATCTGATGAGGTTAGTTATAAAAGGAAGTTGATGTGGAGCTGTTAGCCGTAAAACTTCCTAAAGTCTTTAAACTGCAGTAAGCAAAAATAAAGGAAATTATCTTTGCTTACAGCCCTGTCTTTCTCACACCTGAAGAAGGTTCCACGGTCAACACGTTATGTTTCCTTTCTTCTCTTTTCAGCATGGAATAATCCTTTACTTTTTCCCATGCAGCCTACGCATGCTGACACAGCTACGCACCTGATATATAACATTCCTATAATCACAACTATGAATGTCCACTGTGGGTATTTTTTCCATTATTATTTATTTTGGCATTGAAGCATATTTTATGTAATACTGAAGTGTCATAATCACTGAAAAACATATTTTTTCATTTAGAAAGAATTAAAAAAATATAAATCACTATGAATTACATTTAACCTGTTCTGATCTAGGTTTTCTATATACTTTAACATGCCATGTTCAGAACGTCACAACGCAGAAATGCAACAGTGAAGTTTTGTAATTACAAATGTTCATGATGAGTGATTTTGTCTCTCTTACCTTAGTGTCAGAATACTAAGATGTTTTGGTAACGAGGAAGGAGGGAAAAAGTAATTCCGCAGAAGGGGTGCTATTTTGTTGACTATAAATCCTCACATGCCATGTTCAGAGGGTCATATTAAAAAAATGGTACAGTAAATTTTCTTATGCTTCATGATTTTCATAATTTGTTACATTGTGTCTCACACCTTTGTGTCAGAATTCTGAGATGTTTTTTTCTAAACAGGGGCCATCGCAATACAACAGAAAGAGCAATTAGCTTTTCCCTATAAATTCTCTCATGCCACATTCAGAGGGTCATATTTTAAAAATGGTACAGCAACATTTCCTGAAGTTCAGGATTTTGAGAGTCTGTTACATTGTGTCTCACACCTCCGTGGCAGAATTGTGAGACGATTTTATAATCAGGAGGGAGAGTCATAGCAATAAGCAGAAAGTGTCATCACCCTTTGCTCATCCTCCGTTAACCATATATTCTCATATGCCATGTTCTACATGTCCCATTTTAAACTGCTATAATAACATTTCTTGCAAAATGCAAGATTTTGAGACTTTGAGAATTCACGTTTTGCCTTTGTCTTATTTACTTGTTGTCTAACATGCCAGTTTGTGTTATTGTGAGTTTTGAAAATTGGTTTTCGATTTTCTGAAATGTGTTTCATACAAAAATGCAATTTGGATAATCATTACTTTCATATTCCCCTTTACTGAGGATATGTGCAGTAATTAACTCGGATTAGTATTTTTAAAAATGACTATAGAGAGCCAACTACAGGCGAAAGGCGGCATAACATCACAGCAGCAGCACTTAAGGTGGAACGAAAAACGCGAATAAGAAGCTGGCGAATAAGCAGCCAACTTCAGCCTCGTTAATGCAGCAGGATTGGGTGAGGTAGAAAAATATTTCTTCCTCTGAATCCTAACATTTTTGTAGGTGTTCTAGGACTTCTCGCCTCAGATAAAGCTGCCAATACATCACTTATTTCTACTCCATCAATATCAGCAGTGTTATCAGTACTGAGCCCTAAGTGTAGGTCCTGTCAGCATATAAAAACTTGAACGTATCGACTGCATTCACCTGAAAAAATCTGATAAAATTGAAAAATACATCGGAAACAAATTTGCACTGTTTTTTTTTTCAGATCCAGAAGAGAATCAAAACAGACCTGTTTTTAATTCTTTCCAGGAGGAAAGATTTTTCAGATCCAAACATGGGTCCAAAATCAATGTACTCACCTATCGCTGTTGCTTCTTCAAATCCTTCAACTGAACGTCGATATTGAGGGATGATATCATACAAATTTTGGTTTTCTTTTAAAGCAAATTTTATTAAAATATGAGCCTCTATTATAGTTGTCTTGGATGTTTCGCAAGGTATAATAGACCCCCTTGTGCCCTCTGCTAAAATATTATAAAATACAACAATCTTTATATATATATAGAACAGCATTTATGGTTACATGTATATTAAAATTAAGATAAATATACAAACGTATTGAAATACAAATGTACAGTCCTAACATAATCATGCTGTCCAACTGTCTTTTTTGCTTTTCAAGTTCTCCAACAAATCTGTGTTGTAATTTTAAATATTTTAACTAAGGGTGCAACGAGAGTATAAATTAATTCTCCCGCCAACCGTGACTGAATACGATTCCCTTGAATGTTGGCCATGACTGGTCCATTCCCAGTGATAATGAATAATGTACTCACTTGTTTACTTGTTGTAGTTCGTCACACAAAAAAACTGCATTTCCTGCAAATATCAAGTGGGTTAAGGTTTTACTAAGAAATCCAATTAAGTAGAATAATGAGTAATGGGCTCGAACCACTAACCTTTCAATTAACAGCTCCCAGAGACTCACGTGCATCCCTTTTCTCCATTTGCAAGCTTTTGGTAAAAAAAAAGACTTTATTCTTCCCGGCCTGTGATATTTGTTTTGCACTGATAAGCAAGATCTGTGTTTCATCTTTCACAAGCTGTATGAATTTTCTGAAATGCAAGTTGTTCTAGAAAGAAAATGAAAACATGCATTTAACAAAATCAAGCCGCACGCGATCACCCATAGTGATACATTCTATAAGACAAGACAGGAAGAAAGGCACCACCAGGATTTGAACTCAAGATCTCCTGTTTAATAGGAAAACACATTAACCAAATCAGCCAAAGTGCTGTCAGAGTATTAACATCATGTCTGATGTCAGTGATTGCAGCTGACTATCGCTGGAGGACAGTTCACTGTGAACAAGTCAGCCTGCATAATGAGGGGAAGAGACTGGCCTCTGTGATGCACTATAGAGTTACACTAACCTTCTGCCCTACTGTTCTCTGCTGCATTCTACCCTAGCAGATAAATATTGGTTTCCATGCGTGTAAGGTTTCTTTTTTTTGTCAAATATTTTCAAGCATATTTTTGCTGTTGAAAATAAGTGGTTTGTGGTTTTGAGTGTTGTGTTCCTCTTCCCTTAGTGTCACCCAAAATGATACATTGTGCTTTGGCAATTCTTCAGGCTATAGTGTTAAGAGGAGTTCAGTTGAATTAGTTTGCATAGATAAAGTATTTATTTTCCTTTTAATCCTTTAAAGCATATTACATTGTCAATACATTGTATCTTTCTTCCTACTAACTGTCATCATTTTTTTTCTGGCTTGATCTCGTAATCAGATATTAAAAGAAGTGGGACAGATTCATGCACACTAAAAAATACGAAAGGGTAGCAGGACACAGTAACCACCAAACATCTCGTAGATTATGAATGTGCCTAAAATATTTCAGTACTTTAGAGGGTTCTGCCATTTTAGATGTTGTACTGTGCCTGTCTGATTTATCAAATGTGTCATTTAAATCTCCCGTCATTTCTATATCAGTCTTGCAGTAAAGATTGCAATTCATCCCAAAATGCCAAGTTTCCCACTGATGATACGTACAAAGAAATAAATGTACATTTTCCCCTAAAATCAACCAATTTAAAATCAAATGCATCCCTCCTCATCTGCAGTTGGAGAGAAAAATGTCAGAATAAATACAGGTTTTAGAAGTCAGGAGCATTGATAGTCCTATTTTAAAATTATGCTAAAATGCTCAATATATTAAAAAAGTTCTATAAAATGCAAAAATAATTAAAACATATTAAAACAAGGTAAAAAGAAATGATACACAGTTATAAAGATCAGGAATTATCAATTTGAAGTTACAATCCACTTACAATATCCCAAAAATGGCAAGGATATGTAAAACAGGTGTATACATTTTTTTTTTAATAAAACAAGTTAAAAATAAATACTAAATACTTTTAAAATTCAGGAATGTGATTGGTCAGATGCTTATGATGAGTGTTGTTGGTGTTTCGTGTGATTTAGCGAAATGAAAAAATATTCAATTTTAAAACGGCAAGAGCTCGTATGAAAAAAATAGTTCGTAAGTATCTTTGTTGTAACAGCTGCGCCAGAACTAGTGTATTCATATACATCAGAAAAGTACCTGAACTTGACTGGTTTATATTCAGTTATGTGCATTGGGAACAAAAGGGAGACTTACATGGATTTTATTAGGTTTTAGGAATCAGAAAATGTATTTTTACACGTTTATGCCTACGAGCAGAAATAACTTCCTGCTTTCAGCGCTTTAATTGTTTCCGCTTGTAATCTCGAACAGAGAAACCCAGTACTGACTCACAGAAACGCCCCGGAGTTTCTGTGTTCCTGGGATTTAAGAGGGATGTATGAAGACAGTAAAGGGGAGTTTTTTTTTCCCGCTGTAGGAGGCGGTGTGACGAGTCTGGAGGGAGGAGACGCGCATTCCCCACGGGGAGCGCAGAGCAATGAGTTTCACCTGCAGCTCGCCGAGTCCTGTCCTATATAACCGCTGAGCCCGGACACACACAGCGTTTCCAGCCAGTGTTGGGGATGCACTATATCAATAGTTTTTTTATGCAGAAGCTGGGATTCTTTTGCTTTTATAATAATAATAATAATAATAATAATGTAACGCAACGGGGGCTCGGGCGGTCGTCCTTGCCGCATCTGGTCGGCCCCTGCACCGTCCGGGGCTCGAACCCGGGACTTCCGCGTCTCTCTGCAGCGACCCAGCCCCGTGAGCCAAAGAGAGATCTCTCCACAGCCCAGTAGCTGTGGTCCTGCTATCACAGGGAAGGGCGGTGACGTCACCCGCTCTGGTACGCCGGCTCTTACACACTGCTTGTCAGCCGTAAGCGTTACACTCTCCCCCGCTTAAATCGCCGTCCCCGGCGAAGGGCTATCCCATCCCACTTCTGACACCAATGTAACACAACGGGGGCTCGGGCGGTCGTCCTTGCCGCATCTGGTCGGCCCCTGCACCGTCCAGGGCTCAAACCCGGGACTTCTGCGTCTCTCTGCAGCGACCCAGCCCCGTGAGCCAAAGAGAGATCTCTCCACAGCTCAGTAGCTGTGGTCCTGCTATCACAGGGAAGGGCGGTGACGTCACCCGCTCT
This sequence comes from Lepisosteus oculatus, assembly GCF_040954835.1. Classification (NCBI taxonomy): domain Eukaryota; kingdom Metazoa; phylum Chordata; class Actinopteri; order Semionotiformes; family Lepisosteidae; genus Lepisosteus; species Lepisosteus oculatus. The sequence goes on from NC_090709.1 coordinate 7,477,469, forward strand.
GGTACGCCGGCTCTTACACACTGCTTGTCGGCCGTAAGCGTTACAATAATAATAATAATAATAGGAGTTAGTGGTTACTATGCTAAACTGGCGCGAATGGCGCTTCTATTTCTTCTGTCTGCTCAAACACTGCTGGGCAAAGCTTAAATTAAAACCCTTTTTCTGAAACATTGAGTGTGAGGGGTAACAGGTGGAGTTTAAAGCTAAATAAAGGGCTGTATTGGATGAAAGTAGTAGATTGCGTGAGTGACGAGTAACGAGCTCGATCAGACCCAAACTCCATACGTGCGGTAAAGAGAAAAGTACAGATGCAGCCATTCAAAATGGGTGGGGTATTCCGCAGCATACCCCGGTGGGCGTGTCGCGGTGTCACGCAGTATCACGTGGTTAATTGCGTCATTTGATGCCATGCCGGAAACTATCCGCGTCACCTTGTAAAACCGCCATGGGGAGCTTAACCTCTCATGTACAGCATTTGAGCTTTTAATTTTGAACTGTGTATTACAGCATGTTAATCATCAGTCATTAAAATGTTGGTATATTTTATGAAAGCAAGATTGCTCAGTTGGACAAAAGTACACAATCTACCTTTATCAGAAATATTTATGCATCAAAGCCTTTACTGAAGATATTTCTAATAGTATTAATAATGAATGACTTTGGACAAGCTGTATACTCAAAGTATAATTTCTTTAGCACATTTGTACAAGCACTTGGAATCTGTCCAAGCCATACTTTGTCAGGCATTTTGTTTTACTTCAACGGGCATAAGAACTTCCTTGCTTTTAACAGGGCGTTTCATAATTTCTAACTATGAAAATGATTTAAAATGCGACACCTATCATTCAACTAGAGCTCAAAATATCACAAGGATCCTCAAGAGCACAGCAAAGACTGTATTAAAAGATACTTGTATGTATCAACGCTTTCTTTTCCGTATACCAGATTTTATGGAATCACTTCAGAAGGGTGTCAGCCAGTCAGATTCCAAGAATCGGCACTTTAAAGGAAAAATACACACTGGTATTCCACTTCTCCCTAACGATTTTAAGAGTCCAAGTATTTAACTAGCATGTGAAATAGCATGTGAAAAAGTGGTAGTTTTAAGCTTTTCTGCTAATATAATATGGAATCGCGTATCTAAAAAATTTAATAGCGATATGATTATATTCGTGTACTGCGACAGGGCTGTTTCGCTTCCCTCTTCTGCAACTTCCCTTGTAGCCTACTGGTCTACGTGCCCGACTACCAACTCACGGGTTGTGTGTTCAAATCCAGCTGGTGCTGGACTTTTCTTTTAACAAACATTTCTTCGAAAAAATAGAATAGCGATAGTATGGACAATCAATTGACTTTTTTATTTCAAAATATCACAACATGATCGATTCTAAGTCATTTTTGATAATGAATAGTCACCTTCTTGCCTTCTGACAACGGTCCCTGCTTCTGCTTCCTGCTTCTATTGTGTGTGTGTGTGTGTGTAATAGAGTAAATTTTTATAGAGAAATGGAGGCTGGACAGTATGCGTTACAATATAAACATTTATATTGATTTAAATCGCAAACGTGTGTTTAATTATGTGTTTTTTTATCATAATCAGGCTAATGCAACATAAATTGATACAGTATCTTTGTCTTCTAAGTATCTTAATAAACTTTCAGCATAACTTTCTACCTGTTTAGATTTATATCTCTTGGGATTTTGGGATCAAACGTGGAAGGATTAGATTGTAATCCTGTTTTTATTTTTCAAGTACGTTTTAGAAAAGTGTAATCTATACCTGCCCAGACTGTACGCCTTCCTATACCCCGCCTTTCATTCCTGTAATGCTCTTCCCCACGCACCCCAGCCGGGCGCTCTTCGGCCTCTGCCCGGGACGAATGTATATTTTGATATTTACACCCGGTGCGGCACCGAGGGAGCGTCTGCATTTATAACTTAGTTTTTGAAATTAGTCAAGCAATATGAAGCATCTCCTTTTACTTTTAAGTCCCTTAAATACATTGAGCACAGCTTTCTCACCACTTAAGATTGCTTTTTGATACCATCCTTACACAAAGCAGAAACTTTCCGATGACATACAGTACAAGTGGAAAGATTACAGATTTTAATCGTCTTTAAATTTGTTACATTATACGTTTCATCTAAACAAACACCACAAAACTATTCTCGATTGTATGTCTGAATGTTATGTTACACCTACAGTAGTTCACTGCTTTAAATACATCGAATTAAGAAAGTTATGTGTAGCACTTTAGATCTTTTTTTCTGAACCAGGGAAAATCTGATCATGTTTCTCTATAACAATAATAAAAAACTTTATTTTACATATCACCTTTAAAAGTGGCATCTCAAAGCAATACAGTAGATCGAAAAACAGTTAAAAGGGACCAAAGTAAATACCAGGCAAATGCGTTTTTAATAAAATGCTTTTATTCATTCAGCAGAGAGAGACACACACACACCGGTTTCCATTGACAAAATTGTTTTTTTTCAATTCCTCTTGTCTAACAGGAATGTTTTGTTTGTGGTTAGACTAGAGGAAAAGAGCGCCTCCTTCTACGAAGCATTTCGTTGATCCGATCACAAATTCTTTTCCAGTCGCACGCAGTAAAGGTTGTAAAGCGCTGATTCTTATGGAATGTGTTCCGCCGGGGATTCAAAAAAATATATTTTTTTTTAATTGCGTATCTAAGGAAAATTGCAGTATAACTTTGTTCATGCACATCATTATACAGTATCTCATTTTGTATTTCGATAAAAAAAAAATTGTTTGCCCAGCCACTATTGTTGTTATTGTTTTTATCCTGTAAAGCGCTTTGAGGAGCACAGCTTTCTCACCACTTTCTCACCTTCTCACCACACCATCCTTACACAAAGCAGAAACTGATTGTATTTTCCGATGACATACAAGTGCAAAGATTACAGATTTTAATCGTCTTTTTTCTGAACCAGGGAAAACCTGATCATGTTTCTCTATAACAATAATAAACTTTATTTAACATTTCACCTTTAAAAGTGGCATCTCAAAGCAATAAAGTAGATGGAAAAACAGTTAAAAGGGACAAAAGTAAATACCAGACAAACGCAAATGCGTTTTTAATAAAATGCTTTTATTCATTCAGCAGAGAGTGAGAGGGACATCCAGCAGAGAGAGACACACACACACCGGTTTTCATTGACAAAAAGTAATTGTTTTTTTTAACATTTTTTTTACATGTTTTGTTTGTGGACAGACTGTCCACAAATGTGAGACTCTTTCTCAGACTTACATTCCTGAATGTCCCCCGCCCTGGTCAACAATCCTAGGAAGAACACGAAACAGCCTGTTAATAAAATTGTTACAAATTTGTTCGGTCAGTTTTTCCTCACAGAATTTATAGATCGCATCGATCAGTTCCTGCTTTGTGACGGGCTTAGCAGTTTTCCGAACGTAGTCTTTCAACGAATGCCAAACCATCTCTATCAAATTTAGATCTGGTGATTCGGCTGGAGTTTTCACCCAGTTCACTCCTTCTGCTATAAGCCTCGCCCTTGCTGCTGTGTGTTTCGGATCGTTGTCTTGAAAGAGACGGTGCCTTGATCCAAACTGCTCCCTGATATATGGGGCGGCATGGTGTGTGACCACGACTTCCTCGAAGAATACACGGTCCATAATTCCTTCGAAAATAAGAAGTGGTCCCGGGCCTCTTCTAGATATACCCCCCCAGACGTGAACCTTCAGTGGATGTTTGGGCTTTGGCTTGTCCACATGTCTCCCCTTTTTGCAAAATGCCATTGTTGAAAACTGTTCCAGAGCCACTGTTGTTTCGTTGGTAAAAAGTACATCCTGAAATGCCTCCCCCTGTTCAATCCATTGGAGCGCTTGCTTGAGTCTTTCCTCTTTGTTTTTTAGTCTTATCATAGGGCATGTGTTGGTTTTTCTGTATCTCCATCCAAGCCTCCTGCGTACTCTTCTTATCGATGTCGGGCTAATGGTTGCACCGAGGTCAGCCCAGAGCCGTCTTTGGACTTGCATCGCCGGTAGCTCATCATTTTCATCAGTCAGTTTGTCGATAGCTCGCACAATAGGACTTGAAAAAAAAGAGATCAACAGTTAGTTTTAAAAATAATGTGCGTAGTTGTATTTACATGCAAGAAAGGTATTTTTTGAAATTTATTTACCTTTGAATCATCCTCGGTTTAGATTCTCTTTGCCTCCTCTCCCCTTTATAATGCCGTCTCACTGTGCTTTCAGAAACGAAGATGTCCATCGAAGCCAACTGCTGTACAATGTCCCGTGTTGACTTCCCATTTCTTTTCATCTTCATTATTTGGTGTGAGAGAGTCTTCGTGATTTTGGTCATTGTCTGTCTCCTTACCAAAGCGATACAGTGGTGCAGCTTGAATTCTGTACCTATATACTGTATGATATGGTACAGATAAAACTTACACCATACCGATGAGCTAATGCCAGGGAAAGACACTCCTATTTTATTTAAAACACAATACGCCAGGAAATGTGTCTGATGCATTAGCAAGTTAAAACAATTGGGTCGAAAACCTGGGCGTAACACCATTTCCTTTTTCTGATCACTCGCTTTCTGGATACACGTCTCACCTGTCCTGTTCTTTGTTTTCCTGGTTTGCTGATTAAGCCTGCTGCGGTCCACTCCTACCCTCACACCTAAAGAATACTATTTTAAATTTCTTGGCGCAGTTCATTAACCATTGTATGTGCTGGCCGTGCCCAAAATGCAATTTTAAAAAAAGTCAAAAACCGCGCTCAAAATGCAATTTAGAGCTCTCTGGCAAGAGGAGACACCCAAATCAATGTAACATGCCACAGTTTGTGCATGAACAGGGTTATACTGCCTATTCCCTTTGATACCCGATTAAAAAAATAAAATAAAAAATGTTTTGAATCCCCGGCGGAACCAGGCATCCATATGAATCAAGTAACAGGTTTATTCCATGCTGAAAAAAAGAAGAAAGAAAACACATTCCATAAGAATTGCTCTGTACCACGCAATGATCCCCCCCGGAAGTTCTGCCCTGGGTTATTTGGGTTTTTAGACAGAGGGTAAAAAACTCTCTCTCTGGCTTGACCTCCCCCTCCATAGGTATTGTCTGTTTTTTTGTTAACAAGGCTCGCCAGCTAATGTGACTCGAAACCTGTCTTTCTAGCTTTTAAAGTCTTTCTAGCTTTTAAAACCACAATTCAACTAGAGAAAAAAGACCTGACTGACAAGATTTAAGATGTGGCTGTCAATGTTGGATTAAAAAAAAACACATTGCCCGACGTTTGTTGCATTGCTTGAAAAATAACTTTATTTCAAGAGACTGGATAAGTAATTCAAGTGTTTTTTTAACTTCCTGGAAAACAACTAATAATTTAACTATATGTGCAAACGTTTTATGATATGTTGCTGTTGTGAATCTCTGTGGACATGTGCTGGCTGGACAGGAGGCTCTACTGTACACAGAGAGGGGCGGGAGGAGGGGTCAAGCCGATACATACTCTTAGAGTTTGATTAATAGGGAATATAATACAAAAATATAGTACTAAAACAAGTACTACCACTTTTAATCTGTAATCTTTGCACTTGTATGTCATCGGAAAATACAATCAGTTTCTGCTTTGTGTAAGGATGGTGTGGTGAGAAGGTGAGAAAGTGGTGAGAAAGCTGTGCTCCTCAAAGCGCTTTACAGGATAAAAACAATAACAACAATAGTGGCTGGGCAAACGATTTTTTTTTTTATTGAAATACAAAATGAGATACTGTATAATGATGTGCATGAACAAAGTTATTCCTTAGATACGCGATTAAAAAAATATATTTTTTTTTGAATCCCCGGCGGAACACATTCCATAAGAATCAGCGCTTTACAACCCTTACTGCGTGCGACTGGAAAAGAATTTGTGATCGGATCAACGAAATGCTTCGTAGAAGGAGGCGCTCTTTTCCTCTAGTCTAACCACAAACAAAACATTCCTGTTAGATAAGAGGAATAGAAAAAAAACAATTTTGTCAATGGAAACCGGTGTGTGTGTCTCTCTCTGCTGAATGAATAAAAGCATTTTATTAAAAACGCGTTTGCCTGGTATTTACTTTGGTCCCTTTTAACTGTTTTTCGATCTACTGTATTGCTTTGAGATGCCACTTTTAAAGGTGATATGTAAAATAAAGTTTTTTATTATTGTTATAGAGAAACATGATCAGATTTTCCCTGGTTCAGAAAAAAAGATCTAAAGTGCTACACATAACTTTCTTAATTCAATGTATTTAAAGCCGTGAACTACTGTAGGTGTAACATAACATTCAGAAATACAATCGAGAATAGTTTTGTGGTGTTTGTTTAGATGAAACGTTCCTAAAATGTATAACGTAACAAAATTAAAGACGATTAAAGTCTGTAATCTTTCCACTTGTACTGTATGTCATCGGAAAGTTTCTGCTTTGTGTAAGGATGGTATCAAAAAGCAATCTTAAGTGGTGAGAAATCTGTGCTCAATGTATTTAAGGGACTTAAAAGTAAAAGGAGATGCTTCATATTGCTTGACTAATTTCAAAAACTAAGTTATAAATGCAGACCCTCCCTCGGTGCCGCACCGGGTGTAAATATCAAAATATACATTCGTCCCGGGCAGAGGCCGAAGAGCGCCCGGCTGGGGTGCGTGGGGAAGAGCATTACAGGAATGAAAGGCGGGGTATAGGAAGGCGTACAGTCTGGGCAGGTATAGATTACACTTTTCTAAAACGTATTTGAAAAATAAAAACGTTTACAATCTAATCCTTCCACGTTTGATCCCAAAATCCCAAGAAATATAAATCTAAATGGGTAGAAAGCTATGCTGAAAGTTTATTAAGATACTTAGACAAAGATACTGTATCAATTTATGTTGTATTAGCCTGATTATGCTTAAAAAAACACATATAATTAAACACGCGTTTGCGATTTAAATCAAAACACGATTTAAATCAATATAAATGTTTATATTGTAACGCATACTGTCCAGCCTCCATTTCTCTATAAAAATTTACTCTATTACACACACACACAATAGAAGCAGGAAGCAGAAGCAGGGACCGTTGTCAAAAATGACTTAGAATCGATCATGTTGTGATATTTTGAAATATAAAAGTCAATTGATTGTTCATAATATCGCTATTCTATTTTTTCGAAGAAATGTTTGTTAAAAGAAAAGTCCAGCACCAGCTGGATTTGAACACACAACCCGTGCGTTGGTAGTCGGGCACGTAGACCAGTAGGCTACAAGGGAAGTTGCGGAAGAGGGAAGCGAAACAGCCCTACACAGCCCTGTCGCAGTCACGAATATAATCATATCGCTATTAAATTCTTTAGATACGCAATTCCATGTTATATTCCCTATTAATCAAATTCTAAAAGTATGCTTGTTGACTCTGGTATCTCTTTAGTTAAAGACTTCGATGCTTAAAAGGTTTAGGGAGAAATGGAATACTGGTGTGGATTTTTTCTTTAAAGTACCAAGACCAGCCATATACTGTATGTTTATGTTCCAAAATTAATATCGTTTATGGCCTTCACACACGTTACAGTATGCTCCTATTCTATTTATGCTCAGCTATTAAGATTTCCCTTCAGTGGTAAAATTCAATATCTACAACGGGCACAGTAAAGACGTTTACTGTACTGTAAGTCTTTCTACGACAGACCAACGGACTACGAGTGCCCCTGTCGGTCAACCAATCACATACCGCGGTACCCCGCATCATCATGCGACACGATGCGCGACGCCGTAGCCAATTACTTCCGGTACGTGTCTGTACCGCGCACTTTGAATGGCTGCATCTGTACCTCCTTGTGATGCATCAAAAATACACAAAACTACGGAAGCCTGTTTCCGCCAGGAAGTGGAAAAAAAACACACTATGGTATCTCATATTTGCGATTTCGAAATTAACCCCATTTAATTCTGTCCTTTTGTTATTGTAAAGGATTCAGGTTCTAGGGCTTGTGCACTTGCCGCTCCCGCCCTAGTTCGTGCCTCACTGTATAGGCTCGAACCCAGGTCTTGCCAACTAAGTTACGGCAGCGTGGGGAGTCTGGTGAGGGCCACAACTTCCCGGGGTGTGAGCGCCACCCGCGGCCGGGTATCAGACTGGTTGTCCAGCCAGCTGGCTTATACGCTACACAAGCCAGCACGTGTGAGCTTTAAGAGAAACAGGACGCTGGTACCTGAAATGGACTGGCAGTGGCAGGCCGACTTGGTGAACATGAGAGACTACAGTGAGTTCAACGATGGTTTCTGTTACATCTCATCACGTATAGACATGTTGTCTAAATATGCCTGGGCCGTGCCACTGAAAAGTCTGGAGGTGTCATGACAAGTGATTTCCGAAATATATTTCAAGAGGGTCGTACTCCTAAAATGCTACAAACTGATGACAGAAAAGAATTTCTTAACAGGACCTTCCAAAATTTTCAATTTTCAAATGTGAGAATATTGAACAATTCATTATGGCCAGTGATGTGAAGGTTAGTGTAATAGAGAGGTTTAACAGAACTTTTTCCACAGCACGTTTCATTTCATGTATGAGCTGATCGATAGCAGTAGTACCCTCTAGGTAAGGTACATGTTCATCAGCGATTAGACTATATGGACAGAAAATCTTCATCTTGATCAAACATGTTTAGCGTATGCGGATAGTGCAGCTCGACCAGACCCACTTCCCAGCTCCTGTCCAGGTCAATCGCCTTTGCCAGATGCTCTGTGAAGCACGCGCTGTTGTTCTTTGGAAACATCTTTGAGGATGAATTACTGGCCAGCGTAACCTAGAAGACATTGTGGTTCATTTTTCAGCACCTCTATATTTCTTTGACCTCGGAAGCCTTTACCCAACTATTGAATTTATTGCTCTAGCTGCGCCACTTTACCAAAATCTGTTTGTTTTTTTCACGCCCCCTGGTTGCTTTAATCTTTTGGATGCGATAGACGCTCTCAGAATTGGGGTTTATCTTCTGTAGCTGTTCTGTGTAGAAAGAGCCCTTAATGTCATCGCCTGTGTAGTCCTGCAGTTTGTAATAGGGTCTTAGAGCCGGGGTCTGCTCTTTGACAATGAAAATTTCATCTGTGAAGGTCTGTTCATACCCCTTCTCAAACATTCCCATTTTATTTTGGACACCCGCACATGATCACCTACATTAAATGAAAACTTTGACGGTTTTCGCTTAAAGTGTTCGCCATAGACGGTTCTCCGCATCTCAAGGGAGTTATCAGTCGTAACAGAAGCCGTGGGTCGTTTAATAGTCATGTGGTAACTATGATTATAAAAGTAAATAAGATCAGACAGATCGATATATCGAAAGGTGTTTTTGTGTGTCAGGTACCTCCACATTTTTGTTTTAATAGTTTGGTTAAACCTCTCTATCACACTACTGCTCTGTGGGGGAAGGAGGGACAACACCATTGGTTGAAAAGGGGGCGGGACATGGGGTTTTAAAGTTTTGACAGACGCTGCACACCACAGTGGGGCAGACTTGAGTTTTAGTAGCTCTCAGTTTCCAGCATTGGCTAGCAAGGTGCCCGGTACGTTGATTTCGGCCATTGCCCCTGTGAACACATCCCAATCTTTTAGCTTCTTACCGGCCTCAACTGATTGCTGTTGTGTGAGAGCCCTGACAAGATCAATCATGTGAGAGCCCTCAACGGGTGCCCCCTTGTACACAAATTTTCCCGGCTATTAACGGTTTATTGTGTGCCATAGTCTTTAACAATATCTCGGCATTTCTCTGGAGCCACTGAGACGCACTGTCTAAAATATACCCAAAGTCAGCGTCAGTCGATGACGGCTGTTGTGGTAATGCGTGTGATAGATCGGCGGGTGCATTTTCGGATCGTACAACAGTTAAAGTCCCCTCTTCAGAAACCTACTGGCATACTAATGTCAAATACCGTTGTAACAGCTGATTATATAATTTCACGTTTTCATATTCAGGCAGATGCGAGTTCTGAAAAATGTCTCTCATTTCGTCATCCAACCTGCGGGTTGTTATTTTTCTCACATCGGTTTCTTTGCCGGACCAGTCTAGGAGTCGATCGAGCTGTTTTTGAGGTACAAGGTACATTTTTTTTCAGTGTGGTCCATTATCGGTGTTGTAGAAGCTCCGTACTACAATACTCAACAGTGTCCCGATTAAAACTGCCGGACTGGTTCACCAAGAGTCTCTTTCTTTTAAGAGAAAGACCCCTTTGACTCAAAGTCTTTAAAAGCTTACGCTTTCTCTTCAGGGTCCCAAACTGCTTAGCAGGCTTAGCTATTGCCTGTACAAGATCATCTGAAGCCCCACAGAGAATAGCTTTCCGGTGACTGGGGCTGGCTTTTACCAGAAAATGTAAGTGTCAGGTTTCTCCGAATGCGTGAAGACATGACGACGGCCCGAACGTGTTTTTTTGACTGAGTCTGTGGTTGCGAGATCACCGACTTTTAGATTCTTTAAATGCATAAGCCACGGGTACATCTGGGGGGAAAAGACCTGTTCACAAGCGATAGTCATCTGGGGTGTCGGCATTTAAATCCACCAACAAGTAACCGAAAGGTTTTTTAGTAGCGTCATCAAACGCTTCCAAAAAAAATCTGGCTTTACCGGGGTACATCTGCCGGGACAGGGTTGTAATCTGTAGTTTATCTCTAGGGTTTTTAAACAGCACCATGTACTTTGTATTTAACGCGATAGTTCTACTTTTCCGGCCTTGACAAAACACATTTTGGACGATATACATGATGCTGAGGTTTCGGTGGTGTACGTATTTTGTAAAAGCTTTTTCTATCTCACTATTTTCACACGCAGACTCCATCAAATCATCAACTATAATCAAATTTACTCTATCCGGTGGCAGTAGCTGGTCGGCGGAAAACGACGTCGGTAGCCCTTCTATAAACTGAATGTATGGAAATTTCACAAGCAACTCAGCGTATAGAGGTTGCCAGCAGCTGTAACACCAGACTATGTTTTCGGGTTTACGAGTCATAACGGTATCACTGTTCTCCAAGAGCTGTTTTATAAAATAACTTCTACCGCAATTCGAGGGTCAGGACAAAATGCATGAAAAAGGGTGTTTTAACCTGACATCCATCGTGTTAATATCCGTAGGGCAACGATGTCAAATTTTCTTGCAGCACCCGCTTGTCGTACACCACCTTCTGGGTTTTCTTTAAGGTCCGGGTCTCAATGCGCCAATCCTTTTTAACACGCACGATCATCGGCTGTTGAATAGGAATGTGTTTAAATTCCCAGCACTCTGCATAAGGGTTAACGCCATAGTCAAAAACCAAGTCCCGCAGACTCTTAAAGTTAACTTTTTCACAATTGTTCACATTGAGCGTAATGCCTTTTACCTTTAAACAGGCTTTCCCTCCAGACAGCTTGTACCCGTATGAGTTGGGTCCTGTTGATACAAACTCGGTGATGTGTTGTCCAGCAGCGATTTCGCTGGTCAGCTCACCCAAGTAGTCACCCAGTTCCGGATTCCACTCACCCTCCCGGCTCACAAAGATAACGGAATCTGTGTCGTGGTACAGACAGCAGCCTTGCAAAGCATTTAGCAGATTGTATAACTCCAAGCGGGCATAGGCGGTTGTAAAGCTAGCGATGAAAATGTTTGTGTTTGAATGGCCTGTATAGTGGTGTTTAGTGTTTCCACGTAACACAGGCTGTGTTTTCATTGATAAACTCGCAGGCTGACACCTCATGATATGGCGTAAATAAGTACCTGAACAATTCATCGGGGTTTCTCACAATGGTGGTCTGTGGTAAATTGTCTCTTTGTCCATACTTCCCCCACAAACTGTTCAAGGCAATTTTTGAAAGCTGTCTTTTGGCCGGATTCTTTTTAATGTTGCCGGGGTCCAGCCGGACACCCTCTTTTTCATAATATTCGCTGATGTATCTTTGTTGTTTCGCGACATCTGTACACCCCTCTGGAAACCCCGAAGCTTCCTGTTTCCCTTTCAGATGCAGTTTGATGTAGTCGGTAAAAAGATCGTGTGAGGCCTTTTCGAAATGTCAAATTTCGTAAATTTTACACACTCTATACCCCAGGTCTAAGGCCTTCTGTAATTCGGGGGTGCACCAGACACCAGTCAAGGCGCGATCTTCATCACTGTGCTCACAGGGAGTGGTCTGTTTTGTTTCAGCACACGTACGACACAGTGTGAAAAACAGTTTTTTGTCAATTTTGGTTGGAAGAATTGAAAAGTATAAACGTCTGGGTGGGTAAACTTTCACCTTCGCTGAACCGAAATACCGTTTTAAATCTCCAAAGTTGTTATATATTATTCGGGGGTGCCCCAGTGGGTATTTTTTAGTTTTGTTCACAAACGGATACAGACTGGTGAAATCATAGTAATGAATTTTTTCACCGGGCTGCGCTGTGTAATGCAAACAAATCGCATTTGTTCTCCCCCCAAAAAGCGACTCGCGAGGTTGCAGAGGCTCTGGTAATTGCGCGGCTGTTAGAAATTTAGCCAAACCCCCATTTTTAACAAGCGTGTCTCTGAACTCGTGCTCCCACAAAACACGCACGTTAAAACCTCTCATTTTGAGAAAATTAATTTTCACCATCGTCTTTCTGTACAACCAACCAAAAGTAGTGTTTGTCAGCTGATTAAAATCGTTTTCACAATAACAAACGCTACAACAGTGAAAAAAGCAACCGTTGAACTCAAAGGCTGTCGGCACGCCGTCAATTACAGCATAACCATCCAGAAAATATGGGCCAACCTTGAACTCACCGGCCGTGGTTAACGCGTGTTGGATTTTAACGCGCTCTGTGTGTTCGATGTACATAAGCCATTGAATGCTGGGTGTAGAAAATCGTTTTTGCTGGCGGTGGTAATTGTCATGGGGTAGCAACGCAATCGTCTCTTCCTGTAAAAACATAAGTCTGAACATGGCCATGCAGACACTAGCGATGGTCACAAATTGAAAGGGGTCGATGCAGACAACGCAGGCGGCCCCTGACTCAGTCACGCGTGTCTGTCTGGTCATATTCATGACCTCGTTCCGAAACCTGATACAGCCTTCTCTTAGAATTGTCACATCCAACTGGCAGTAACGTTTCAACTCTCTCTGTAAGTTAAACACACTTCCCCTGCATTCTTCATACCAAACCAAAAACTCGGCTTTCTCGCTCGGCAGCATGTAGTTAACACCGTAAAGTTCAGGCGGAGGCATCAGTCCGACATAATTTTGGTTTTCTGAAGTGTTCATCAAGTGTTGAAAATGACCCTTACACCCGGGGAACCCCATGGCGGCCGGCAGTTTGCTTAATTTCATAGGCAGAAAGTTTAAAGAATCGATAAATCTGATGTTCAGAGCGTTTACGGTCATACACATTATCTTACCACCCTGATTAATTAGTTCAACGTCCATCTTTTCAGCTAACAACTGTCTGATCACTAGGTAATTGTCATATCCCTTGCCATTGTGCAATATGAACGTATGGTTTTTGAAACGTCTATCGATAAATTTACACACAAAACCCTTTAGACAAGTTTCATCATAAAATTCCCAGCTGCGTTTGTTGTCAATATGAAGGGCGTGGACGTAATTTGGTATGTGTGTCCCCGTTTCTTGCATGCATTCAAAGTCGAAAAAAATGTACTTGTTTGAGATTTTGGGGTTGTCCAAAGGCGGTATGTAGCACAAATGTGTGTCAGGGGTGTCGATCACGTTGTTACAACGCGAGCACAGTTTCTCTTTACATTTGTGACTTGCGAGGTTATAAACCCCACATTTCTCACAAAAGACCCTGCGCTCACACCTACTCACACCCGTCGCCGCATTTCGAAAGTTTTTCGCCAAACACTGAGAGCTATGACAAAAGACCTTACAGGTCGGGCAATTCTGAATTTCAGCATCAATTTCGCAACACTGGGGATCTAAACAGGTTTTACAAGCTTTAACACAGGCGTGTGCGTTCTTGTGGCTATACGCCGCGTGGCAGTTAGTGCAAAAATACGCCGCCCCCACAAAAGTTTTAATATTTAAAACCCCATAAAAATGCTCTTCATGCAGTAGAACAAAAAGTATTTTAGAATTTGGTGGTGTGGGCCCTGTTGTAAAATATTTCCAATCACCCTGGTCGTGGTACAAAATTTTAATGACCACCTTTAAATGTTTTTCAAAAGCGGTAATGTCTGACAAACTAATTTTCCGATTCTCTGGAAAACCCAACTCTTTGTGCATTCGTTTAGCGCCCTGTAACATTTCCCCATCGGTACAACCCACATTCAACAAACCGTACACACCCCCGGCGAAACACAGATTACCGCCCGTGTAATGTAAGTCGATAAGGTGAGCTTTTTTCTGCGCAATTACCCGGCTGTACAGAACGGATTTAAATCTTCGGCGGGCACCCCCCTGCATATTCCTAACTATCGTCACCACTAAGCGGAGGCTGTCATCGGTGAGAACCTCTGTGTGGCTCTGTAAGAGGGCCGAGATGTGGCTTAAAAAATCGGCAGCATTTAATTCTCCGGGGTGTCTCCTGCATGAGAACAAGGGTTTGTTAAAACCACCCGCAGTCAAACGCAGCTGTACAAAATCATTCGCCCCGATGTTTGGAGAAAGTTCATCCAATATTCTCTGGACTGCACCATGCACAGCGTCTATAGCCTGTACATACGAGGTTATTCTGTCATGATTAACAAAACGAAATTCTTCATGGTGCTCTGTTGCTCTAAAATTATTATAAGACCTGTTATAACTACGTATACGCTCCAGGAAAACTAAGGGGTCTCTATTCGCCCCTGCACCGCCACCAACCTGATTCAGATCGTTCAGTACAACCGGTTCTCGGTTACCGACATCCTGTTCTGCTACAACAGCCTCGGGCCTTAAGTTATTTTCTACCACGGCATTCTCATTGCGTGGTTCGGGCGGCCCTTGGGAAATCTGATGCCTCTCTCTGAATCTTTGACGACGCAACAAACATGCTTTTGCCAGTTTAATTCTTTTATTTATGTACAAACGCTTGCTGTTGGCAAGCGCTCGGTCTTTTAAACACTTTTTAGACCGCATGTTTAGTCATTTATCACCGGGGATTTGCACCAGTGAAGCATGAAATATCATCATCATGGTCTGAAATCCTGAGCTTAGAGCGGCATCTTCTGTAGAAATTATATCTAAGAGGTTAGCGGTGAAAACCTGGATCTGTTATGGAAACAAGGTCTGTACACCGGCTAAAACCGCTCTTAGACGCTCTAAAGCTCGTTTTTTGGCCACCTCATTAGTGATCGCCGTTGATAGTGACTGTGTAATACCGCGCACTGAATCTAGCACATCACCCAACACCAAGTCTTTAGGCGCGTTATGATTTCTCTCCGCAGGCTTGACACGTCTGGCTTTGGTCAGCGTCTTAACAGCCGTCTCTGATGCAGTCACCACCTTAGGGTCCGACGTTTCCGCCACATTTGTTTCGCCGCTCGTCGAAACACCGGCTGTGTGAAAAAATAAAAAACTTTTTATTACCACGCCAATGCTCCACATCTCAAAATCAGAAAACTACACTTAAAAATAAAAGACTTTTCAACACAACAATCAATGAAAGCTAAAATGTCAAAATCAGAAAACTACGATAACTATGATAAAAACGCCACACATGTGGCGCATCCTTACACACAGGGCTGCGGGTGAATGGAACAAGTTACCCGGACATGTTGTTACACCGGTTTCCTCTACGGCTGTGGTGGCGCTACTGGGTCAAGCGGCGTGGTTAACGGCCTATAGACCCGCGCACAGACCAGTCGCTTTTAACTTTAAAAGCTAAGCAGTTTTAAAATAAGGTTTTTTAACACTCCCAAACAGAAAACTACGCGATGTAGGATCTTTCAGCGAATTAACATCCTAACAAAAGAAGCAACGTTTGCCGTAAGTGGATCATAACACATCTTGACCACGCTTATATTATATTAACCTTTGCTTGTTGATTTCAGACATTTTGAGCTCGTTGACCCAGTTAACGTGTTGGCGCATCGCAGTTTATTTATTGAAGGTCCGGGGTCTGCACGGAGTGGGAAAATACCATTAGTGAAAGAACTCAACACCACAAATTACCAAAAAACGGTTGGGGGTTTTTATTATAAACACGTTTAAATGGCCATGCTAAAAGAATGTTTTATATAATACCGACCTTTTCTCTCAGGCGATCTGATAATATGCCCCGCACCCTCTGGTATGGTGTGAACATCTGCATGTGTCTCCACAAGGTTTTGCGGTGGGATTGTAAACCCCAAACGAGGTTTTTTAAATGTGTAGCGACTTGTCCCTTCTCCCGCGTCTGTGGAATAGACACACGAGTTTTGGTGTGGAGTATATACCCCGGTGTCTTTAAGACTCACATGGTCGTAAAGTGTTATTCAAAACATTGTCGTAAATACTCACCAGTGTTGGACTGTGCGGTAACTGGCCTTTTTACAGCTGTGATTTTTGGGGCTAATGGAAATGAATGGATACACACAGTCACGACCACATTATGGAGCAACTCCCTGGTAATTCCATTATAATAATTCAATATTGTCTAGTATACAAATATTATACAACGTTTTGTAACTATATCAAACATGAGACATGCACCGTGACGTTGTAATTGTCTCACAAAAAGCCGGATATACATACCGCTGAAATTCGTGGAGTCCTGGCCTTCGTCTACCAAGTCGAGCAGTGTTAAGTCTGTAAATAGAATATCTTCAGACTGTTGAAATTGATCGGTGTGATCCATTCTGACGAGTTAGGCGATAACGTGAGACTGTAAGAAATGGAATGCAGCCAAAACTTCCCCTGTTAAACCGCTGGTACTTATACACAAACCGATAAACTCTTCTAAGAAACCCCCCACATAAAACCATTAATCTTTGGTATCGTTGGGTGTGCACGTACTGGGCTGTAGAAATTAAGAAACATTTTAGAAAACGTTTTAGTCCGTTATAATGTTAAAATCTATATTATTTTAAGACATACAACGGTGTCTAAATTTCATAGCTGTTAAACGTGGTGAAAATGTGTCGCGGTGTCTGTGTTTGATTCACCAACAGACCGCTAAGAATATTATCAAACAAAATGTTTTTTATTAACGCTATAAGAAAATGTATCTGTTCTTTATAGGCATGTGTTCACAAACCAAGCTTGACGTTTTGAGGTTTTCTCTACTGGGAAACAATTTTAGAACATTAGGACCAATCCGTTAAAGTATGAAAAACAACACCCCATCATTTTTTGTCTGTTAATACCTTAAAAACTTTTACGCTTGCGCTGTGTGGAAATTTATCTCAAACTTTCAAAAAAGCTGTGGCGCGAATGTGTTATTAAAAATAAACTGTGTCTTATTACGTTATTTTAAAAATTTTAAGACCAACCCCTGCGTGTTTAAAATTTATTTTCTGGGGAAACACATCATTTGTGTTTGCGTTGCGTGTTAATACTTTAAAACTTATAAACTGATAAGTGAATATAGACCGTTATAATGTTAAAATCTATATTATTTTAAGACATACAACGATTTCTAAATTTCATAGCTGTTAAACGTGGTGTAAATGTGCCGCGGTGTCTGTGTTTGATTCACCAACAGACCGCTAAGAATATAATCAAACAAAATGTTTTTTCTTAACGCTATAAGAAAACTTATCTGTTCTTTATAGGGACGTGTTCACAAAACAAGCTTGACGTTTTGAGGTTTTATTTTTTAATAATGTTAAGAACATTTTTGCATGAAATACATGGTGTGCTTGTAAATGAGAAAACTTAAAATTTATTTTCTGGGGAAACACAACATTTGTGTTTGCATTGCGTGTTAATACTTTAAAACTTATAAACAGATGTGTGAATACTTTTTGCGCTCGATAAATCGGGGGGGTCATCACAACCAATTGAAAAATGTCTTGTGTTATGTAGTCGTGTTACACCATTGGCGCATATTCTTAAATGCTCCGGCCTGACAGGGTCGCAGTGCGTGCTTGGAGCTGTCAGACACCGCAGAGGTGCTGAGATGGCTTCTTTGTGTGAAGAAACAACGGGGTCCGCTACTCTACAAAGTCAAGAGGTAGGCGGCTAAAATATTTTTCTGATCGTACTTGTATCCTTTTCTTTTTCCTTTAATAGAATAAAGAGGATGTGGACGGGTCAATCTTCAGCCTACCGGCACAAGTGAATGTCTCGTGTCTATGCTTGTGTGTTCGCCCAAATGTTAATAAAGCTGATGCCTATGTCCCTAATGAGCCCGATGTTATGCCCCAGATTGTGAAAGCAGTAGTTTATTGCATCTTCAAACACTGTTTAAAGGGGGTCCTGGTTGATGACTGCCCGGCCTGTCTGATTGACCATCCTGGGCAGCGGGGTCACACATGCCTGTCTGGTGGCTACACAGATGGGTCTGAAGACGTGACGTTTGCCGCTTTAGATATTTATAAGTCTCTCAGTTTAGCCCGAATTTTATCGGCTGTTCTGTACACCGCCCGGTGTCTGGGTTCGTACACCATTACAAATGACACTGAGCGGCGCATAAAACAGTTGCTAAAAAATATAATTGAGGACCGCCATCGTCCGAAGAATGAAGAATTTCGAATGTATACGTCTGAATTCTTACTAAGAGTGCTTTACACACTTCTCTCTACAAAGCTTGATATGCAAAACAAAGAGTCGAATGCTAATGTCCTTAAATTTGTTTAAGAGATAGATGTGTATGTCAAGAACTTTCAGATCAGAATGATGTTTTCAGATCAGAAAAGGAAGCCTGAGGGGTTCTACAGTGTGTATTCCAAAATACAGCGTGTTTTGCACAGAACCTGTGGTAACACCATCCCGCTGATTACGCAGGCAAATTTTTTTGCCCTGCTAGATCAGATCGCCCAGTGTGGTTCGCATGGCTTTAGACACGGGGAGCGGAAGGGGGTTATGAATGCTTTTTCAGATGCCGCAAAGTTTCTCAGCAATGTTGGGGTGGTGGTTACGTGTAGCAAACTAATTTTCCGCACCAACATTTAATTGTTGAATGCAAACAGGAGCCAGTAACGCGTGTGTGCTGCGTTGTTTCAGTGTTTGAAAACCCCCACTTGAAATAAAGCGGTTCACATTTCACATACTTGCAAACTGGAGTCTGTAACGTGTAAAAAGTGCTGCTGCGCTGTTTCGGTGTTTGAAAACCCACTGTTGAAATAAAGCGGTTCACATTTCACATGGTGTTTGTCCTGTGAATTCTTTCCATGAGACTTTACGCAGTCAGTGTGTGTGTGTGCTTGCACCCCTGCTGCTTTGGAGACACGGCTTGTGCAGCCGGACAACCACTCGGCCACCCGGCCGCGGCTGGCGCCGCTCACACCCCGGGATCTCGCGGCCTGCAACAGACTCCCCGCGCCGCCGTAACTACCCGATTTCGTAGGGTTATAATAGAAAGCACTCAACCCCGCGGCAGACATGGTCCCCTTCCAAACCAATACACACCTGCACACACCTAAAGCGAGGGATGCGCCGCCTTGGGGCTTTGGGACCCTGAGGCTCCGGACCGACCGGCCGGGGGGAGGCGGGGGTTCCGACCCACACCATTGGCTCCTGAGGGGGCTGGACATGCACAAATAACAACACGGCATTGGATGGCAAGGGGCGGGACAACCAAACACCGTGGACGACCATTGGCTGGAAAAGGGGGGCGTGGTACCTGTCAAAAGTTTGACGAAAGGTGTCGCTTTATACTACTGATGTGCAGTGTGCCTTTTCTCTTGTCGTATTCAAGAGTACTCACTGTGTGAGCTCCTCACTGCGTGTTCTGTACTCTACTGTGATTTAATTTAGATGATTACGTGGAGTAGAGTGACAAGATCTACTTGAACATTTTTGGTTTGTGAAATGAAACACTAAATACACTACTGTAAATACAGGTAATGGACATTTAAAATAACCACAGTACAGCTAGAAGAGTGAAAGATAAAATACTATTTAGAATGACATTCACAATAGACTTAAGAACAGTTCAACCACCTGAAAAGGGACTTGAACCCCGGCCCCTCAAATTAAAAGTTTGATGCTCTACCGACTGAGTAATCCAGGCTCTGAAAGAAAGTTGACACTGTCGGGATCCTCGCAAGTCACGTGTCTCTTGTGCCGAAGAGCAGTCATACCTGACCCGTCTGGAATGACCACTGACAGACTTTATCCAGAAGCGACGGCACCACTCCCAGTAGAATGAGTGAGAAATACAGCATGATATGGGTAGTTAAGTGGCTCCTACAATCCATCTTTCCTCACATTACTGATTTTTCTCAATAGCATTTTGACCTTTTTTCACATTCAGATTTTTTTCACATTTAATAAAATCTTTTAATCAACAACATTAAAAAGAAAACAAATGGAACATTTTTTTGGAACAATAATTAAAAAAAAAACTTTCAATGCCTTGGTTGTATACGTGTGCACTCCCCATAAAGGGAGTTGCAACAGTGCTGAAATTTAAAGAGCATTTCTGTAGAGAAAACAGCATTTTTTCTGCCTTGATGTTAAGCTTAGGGAGCCTATCTCTTAGAAATTCTATTTCTTAACACCTTGCACAGCCTCCCGGCAGACTAACAAATATTTTTTTGGAGAAATTGTCTCACACACCGGAAAACACTAACGTTTATTAACGTTAGAGTATGTAAAACTCAGGCTTTAACAGATGTTCATGATGTTTCACACGGGGTGTTACCTGTTGTAGTGTTTCAAAAGATGTTAGCGGACCATAAATTATCTTGAAAAGATTTGTGTTTGTACTGGCTGGGATTCATACCCGACTCAATTATTTGGAAGGCGCCTGTACCACCAACGCACTTCCGAGAAGCACCTGCAAATTAGCACAATCCTCTCTCTCACCTACAAAGTTATGGAGACACACACGTCCAATGAAAACTAATTTTATTCACTGAAGGCTCCACTCTTTTGTTGTGATGTCATTTTAATTAATATTAGCTTTGATAAGGTGTCGTTTTTGCCTCTTAAAGTTAAAGTCTGCTCCTTTCTTCCTGGTATAGAAATAACATGTTCCATCTTTGTTTAAAAACACCACTAAAAGTAAATTTTTCAGCTCTAACGACTGTGTGCATTGCCAAGACATCTCAAAAGGACTTATCAAATAAGAACACGATCCTTCCTATTACCATTCCTGTGGTTGGGGCGTTGTTTCACCCTTTTATTTTCTTCTACAATATTTGCAGACAGGGCTTTATCACTCGAGTTGTACAGAACAAGTGTGCATCGGTCCATGAAAATCATCAGTAGTGCTGTTTTTCTATGCATAGTTTAATCAAGAGCACTTAAAAGATGCAAAAAGCTTTCAAATAAAACAGAATTGAAAGACAGTCGAGTAAGGAGGTAGAAAAAAAGCACTCCCCCCGTCTGGGAATTAACCACCGTCGCACGTGTGACTGGATACAAAAATAATAGATTTATTTGTGCCCAGTCTCTTGAATCTTCAATGCGATTATTTTTCCTTCCTTATTTCTTCATTCCCATTAATTTACTCTGTAGTAGAGGAAACGCGAAAGTGGGAAACTGGAGACATTCTTCGTGAGTGGTGGATTGTGATCAGTGAGCATCTGGACAAGTCTGTTCCATTACCTTTGCCATCGGGGATGTAGCTCAGTGGTAGAGCGCATGCTTCGCATGTACTGTATGAGGTCCCTGGTTCAATCCCTGGCATCTCCAGGTGCTTTGTATTACATTACTTACATCGCAATCTTCTGTTGAGTGAGAACTCTTTGCTTGTGTTGCGAGTGTGCAGGCACACTCGACTTGCTGCAGAGTTGCGCTGCTGTTTTAAATGTACCTCATTTAGTTCTGTTAAACCTTAAATTATTTGAACTAATAATTTAGTTCAAATTCAGGAAATCCAGAGATTGCTTCACACTTGTCGTGGCTGTTGCAGAAAACACCTGTTGAATCTCGCCCGGGATTTCCTGAGAGATTATTCAGCGAGCGAATCCTCCTTCTGAACTCCGCACTAAACTGAAAGCTTCACGAGCTCCTCACTGCGTGTCCTGTACTGCTCTCGTGTAGATGTGAAGCACAGCCATAAACACACTTTGAACTTTTTCCGTTTAAGGAAAATGCAAAAGAGCATGACAAGTATTGATCGTATGAAATATCCATGGCACAACTCGAGAAAGTACTGAAGGACTACACATCGACTTTTGATGATTACAAGAGATTCAAGAAACACAATCGTCCGCACCTGGGTTTGGATCCTGAACGCCAGAGTTAAAAGAACATAAGCCACGTTTATGACCTATAAACTCTCTTAATTGTCTTATAGTTTATGAAATAAAACAATTTCTTAATAATCACGTACTGTTGATAGACGATTTATTGATTTTTTACAAAATCACAATTACAAACTTTTTCGGTTAAACTGTTATTCACATACTCTAACATAAATAAACGTTAGTGTCTTCCGGTGTGTGAGCCAATTTCTCCCAAGAATATTCGTTAGTCTGTCGGGAGGCTGTGCAGGGTGTTAAGAAATAGAATTTCTAAAAGACAGGCTCCCTAAGCTTAACATCAAGGCAGAAAAAATGCTGTTTTCTCTACGGAAATGCTCTTTAAATTTCAGCACTGTTGCAACTCCCTTTATAAAGGGTGTGCACACGTATACAACCAAGGCATTGAAAGTTTTTTTTTTAATTATTGTTCCAAAAAATGTTCCATTTGTTTTCTTTTTAATGTTGTTGATTAAAAGATTTTATTAAATGTGAAAAAAATCTGAATGTGAAAAAAGGTCAAAATGCTATTGAAAAAAATCAGTAATGTGAGGAAAGATGGACTGTGGGAGCCCCTTAACTACCCATGTCATGCTGTATTTCTCACTCATTCTACTGGGAATGGTACACGTGACTTGCGAGGATCCCGACAGTGTTGACTTTCTTTCAGAGCCCGGATAGCTCAGTCGGTAGTGCATCAGACTTTTAATCTGAGGGCCCAGGGTTCAAGTCCCTGTTCGGGCGGATGTGCTATTCTTAAGTCTATTGTGAATGTCATTCTAAATAGTCTTTTATCTTTCACTCTTCTAGCTGTACTGTGGTTATTTTAAATGTCCATTACTTGTATTTACAGTAGTGTATTTAGTGTTTCATTTCACAAACCGAAAATGTTCAAGTAGATCTTGTCACTCTACTCCACGTCATTATCTAAATTAAATCACAGTAGAGTACAGGACACGCAGTGAAAGGCTCACACAGTGAGTACTCTTGAATACGACAAGAGGAAAGGCACACTGCACATCTGCAGAACATCACGTCCGAGTTTACAGTGACAGCAGAGGTTGGAAGCGAAGTAGTTTTTTATTACTCGCTCGCTGAACGATCTCTCAAGAAACCTCGGTTGAGATTTAACGGGTGTCTAATAATCACGTTCAAAAAGGTGACGATGTTTTTTTTTTTAACTAGGTAGCCTTAATGGCATCGTGGTGTGAGTAGATCTTAAAGCAGCTGCAGACAGAGTACCCGTAATGGCAACACGTTTCTGCTTTGAGTTCGGCTTTTCTTATTTCTTCTGCAGAACCAGTGGTATCGGAATATACTGATCCGCATACGAAGCGCTTTCGGGTTCTAATCATTTTTATTGAGCGCTGCTCTAAACTTTACATTTGCTCGGGCTGGTTTTCCCCATGAAAAAAAGACATATCCCTAATTACATGATTTCACTTTTTTTCTTATCAACGAGTAGAAAGAAATAAAATATATACTTCATTATAAGTACCACAGGCAAGATGCCGTTGCGTTCAGGTCGCAGTTACCCCTGGAGACGTTTGTTAAAATCTCACTTCTAATAAAGAGGTCTTTCTCGTTAGAGTAGAAACGATAGAAGCCTTAAGCGGGGGAAAAAATCACAACATCTCGCATTTCACGTGTTTAATGTTAACTGTCTCAGTGGTTGCTTTGGTGATTGATGGCTCTTCTCCCTCGCAGGGTGACGGCAAACGTCTTCAGGGAGGGAGTCTCCCACGCACGGCTTGTCTTTATCAAGAGCTGAGACAACAGAAACAGACTTCCAACTGACATTAATTACTTCTTGAGCGTTTATGACCGTCTTTAAAAGTTGAGAGCAGGTGAAAAAGTCTTTGGAAATGAGGCAATGACTGCCGACAGTAAACAGAGCTGACGCTCAGCTCCTCGTTAGTACAGTATAGTGCTGAGTACCCCCGCTTGTTGCGCGGGAGACTGGGGTACGTTTCTGTGACAGGCCGCTGGTTTAATTTTTTAACAACCTGACTTCACTTAAAAAGTGTGTACTGTGTACTACGTTTCGGACTAGTTAGTGCGGTGGAACATGGAGATCATCTCCAGCTTTGAGCTCAACTGCAACAAGAAGTCATGCTAAATGTAGTTTAGTGAGTAGACATCGCGAGACAACAGAACGAGAGTAGAAAGCAGGAATATAAGGTGTAAGGGCATGATCTGTGTAGTTAACAAAATAGTTAAAATAATATTAAAACGTCTCTTTATTAAGATACACAACATTTATGGCGACGAGAGATGAGTGCTTGACGGACTCAAAGCGAGCAGAACACTGCAGATTTTAGTTCTCTTGCTGGTAGAAACGAACTTTTGAATTTTCTGACTGTTCGTTTAGCTTGCCCATTGGAAGATATGGCAGCCGCGCCGAGAAGCTTTGCTTATGCCCGGCTTTTTTCACCGCTTCTACTGAACCTCGTAGCTCCGGATTTGTATACGGAATACAAGATATGGATGGAGTCGTACAGATTTTTTTTAAATAGCCGGTGGATCTACAGAAGCTCAGGATGCCGTGAGACGTGCTACATTACTGCACTGTATCGGGGCTCCCGTGCAGCGGATTTTCGCCAATCTCCCTGGAGAAAAAGGTACATATGAACAGACTGTAGCTGCCTTAGACGCTTACTTTACACCGCGGAGAAATGTGGTTTTGGAACGGCATAAATTTAGGCAGAGAACTTAGTCTCAGGACGAATCTGTTGATGCTTTTGTGACTGCACTAAGAGAATTGGCTAAATCTTGTGACTTTGGAGTATTGGAAACTGACATGTTAAGAGATCAACTTGTGGAAAAATGTGCACATAAGAGACTATAAGTTGCTGCAGGAGGAAGGGCTGACTTTAAAAAGAGCTCTTACAGTCGCTAGAATTCATGAAGCAGCTCAAGCAGAATCAAGAATGCTTTCTGACCACAGTGACAAAGTGACACTGAACGGGGCGCTCGCTCAAACTTTACAAACAAAAGCCGAGCAGCAGGACACAGTCATGCTAGAGAAATAGAAGAACAGGGGACGGCTGACATTACATGTAATAGGTTTATTCCATGCTGAAAAAAAGAAGAAAGAGAACACAACGTTTCGGCCGTGGAGCCTTCTTCAGGTGTGAGAGAGACAGGGCAGTAGGCAAAGGTAAAGTAGCGGGAGAACAAAGGTTGGGAGGGAGGAGGAGTGAGAGGCGGGAGCAGGGGACAGAAAGAGAGGCCAATCAAGAGGTGTGAAGTCAGAATGGGTGCAGAGAGGTGTGAAATGAAACTTCCAATGAATGGAAAAAGTTTAAAAGAACAGTAATCTGTCGTTAAGGGAAGGGAGAATGTGTGATCCTAACTGCAGAATAATTTTAGTTTCAGTGGTCTTTCTGATGTATGAGTTCGGAAAACCGTCTTTGAGAACACAGACGGAGAGATTAGTGTGGTCGTGGCCGTCAGAGGTGAAATGAGAAACAATGGGCTTGGAGAGATCTTTAATCTTCACAGCCCTAACGTGTTCTCTGAAGCGGTCTCCGAGTCTCCTTCCTGTTTCTCCAATGTAGATGGCTGGGCATTTACTGCAAGAGATACAGTAAATAAGGTTGCTGGAGGTACAAGATTCTGTCTGGGTGATCCGGAATTGTCCTGAGGGGCCTTGAATGAGTGTGGTGGTGGCTGTGTACTTGCAGGTGATACAGCGAGCTCTGTTGCAAGGGAAAGTGCCTGGTGTGGATGGTTGTTGAGGGCGGTCAAGGGAGCTGTGAACAAGGAGGTAACGCAGATTAGGTGGTCGGCGATATGAGATGATAGGGCGATCAGAAAAGAGGGCCCCAATGGAGGGATCATCCTGTAGGATGGAAAAATTCTGGTTAATGGTCCTGGGGATAGGAAGTGTGTTAGGGTGGTAAGGAAGCACCAAGGGAATGCGGTTGTTACGGCGGGAGTTCCTGATCGGGTTGATGGTCCGGGGGGTGTTTTTGGCTCGGGCAAGGGCCCTTCTGACCTTTCCCTTTCACAGGACGAGCGATCCCTCCTCAGCAAAGGGCTCAGTTTTGTACCAGTTCCCAGGAAGCTGGACATCCCCCAGACCAATGTCGACCTTAACCGCTTTTACCGCAGGATCCGTCTCAGAGCACATTTTGCCGACAATTCCTCTTCACAGGCAGCTGATAACAACCCGGTTATTGATGTCATTAACAACATTAATCCCAAACAGAGCTGTTGGACTCCCTCCTCTGGCCGTTTTCCACCAGTTGATTATTTCATTAACCAATGCACTAATCAAGCTCCCAAGGCACTCTCTATACCCAGTAAACATAGGTCTAACCTCACCCAAGGAGAAAATCAGGCGCTCCAGTCTCTCCGCAACAGGGATGATATCGTCATCAAACCAGCGGACAAAGGAGGTGCTGTTGTGGTGTGGCGTAAGGATCTATATATCTTTGAAGCCTCTAGACAACTAACTGACACTTCTGCCTACCTCCCTCTCCAACAGGACCCTACCACTGACTACCAAAAGGAAGTGGTATCCACCATTTCCCTTCTTATCAGCAGTAACGAGCTCCCCCAGGAGGCGAACCGGCTCATCATGGAACATCCACAGGTATCTCAATTTTACCTCCTCCCCAAAATCCACAAACCGGACACCCCTGGACGCCCCATCGTATCAGCATGTAACTGTCCAACTACTTACATCTCAGCCTTTCTCGACAGCCTCATGAGACCGCTGGTTGAAGATCTTCCCTCATACATCAAAGACACCAACCACGCGCTCCAACTTTTCAATGATTTCCAATTTCAGGGTACCGAATGTCACATTTTTACCATGGACATCACATCTCTGTACACCGTCATTCCCCATAATGACGGCCTTACAGCACTCAAGCACACGCTGGACAAACGCACAGTGCTTGATCCACCCACCCACACCCTGGTACGCCTTGCAGAATTGGTCCTCACACTGAACGCATTCTCTTTCAATAATCTTTTTTACCAACAGGTCAGTGGAGTTGCCATGGGCACCAGAATGGGACCCAGCTATGCCAACATTTTTGTCGGCTGGGTAGAAGAACGCTTCTTCGCCTCCTACACTGGCTATGTCCCTGACCTCTACAAACGATATATTGATGATTGCGTCGGTGCCGCCACATGCTCCAACGATCAGCTCGAGTTCTTCCTGCACCATTTCACCAACTTCCACCCGTCCCTCAAATATACAGTTCACATATCTTCCACCACTCTTCCGTTTCGAAACATCCACTTGTCTATCAACTACCCCCGACTTTCCACTTCAGTTTATTACAAACCCACGGATTCACACAGCTACCTCCTGTACAGCTCATTTCACCCCAACCACACTAAAAACTCTCTTCCTTTTTCACAGTTCCTTAGGTTACGAAGACTATGCAGCGACGACATCGACTTCGAGAACCAAGCCCTCGAAATGTACTCATTTTTTATCAACAGAGGATATCCCAGCAGTGTGATTGACAGGGCCCTTGCCCGAGCCAAAAACACCCCCCGGACCATCAACCCGATCAGGAACTCCCGCCGTAACAACCGCATTCCCTTGGTGCTTCCTTACCACCCTAACACACTTCCTATCCCCAGGACCATTAACCAGAATTTTTCCATCCTACAGGATGATCCCTCCATTGGGGCCCTCTTTTCTGATCGCCCTATCATCTCATATCGCCGACCACCTAATCTGCGTTACCTCCTTGTTCACAGCTCCCTTGACCGCCCTCAACAACCATCCACACCAGGCACTTTCCCTTGCAACAGAGCTCGCTGTATCACCTGCAAGTACACAGCCACCACCACACTCATTCAAGGCCCCTCAGGACAATTCCGGATCACCCAGACAGCATCTTGTACCTCCAGCAACCTTATTTACTGTATCTCTTGCAGTAAATGCCCAGCCATCTACATTGGAGAAACAGGAAGGAGACTCGGAGACCGCTTCAGAGAACACGTTAGGGCTGTGAAGATTAAAGATCTCTCCAAGCCCATTGTTTCTCATTTCACCTCTGACGGCCACGACCACACTAATCTCTCCGTCTGTGTTCTCAAAGACGGTTTTCCGAACTCATACATCAGAAAGACCACTGAAACTAAAATTATTCTGCAGTTAGGATCACACATTCTCCCTTCCCTTAACGACAGATTACTGTTCTTTTAAATTTTCTCCATTCATTGGAAGTTTCATTTCACACCTCTCTGCACCCATTCTGACTTCACACCTCTTGATTGGCCTCTCTTTCTGTCCCCTGCTCCCGCCTCTCACTCCTCCTCCCTCCCAACCTTTGTTCTCCCGCTACTTTACCTTTGCCTACTGCCCTGTCTCTCTCACACCTGAAGAAGGCTCCACGGCCGAAACGTTGTGTTCTCTTTCTTCTTTTTTTCAGCATGGAATAAACCTATTACTTGTTCCTTTGCAGCCTACGCATGCTGACGCAGCTACCCACCTGACATTACATGTTACAGGTGCGGACTAACAACGCACAAAGCAGATGAATGCGGAGCGTGAACAGCAAAATGTCTACACTGCAAGAAAACAGGACATTGTGCACATGTCTGCAGAACATCACGTCCGAGTTTAAGGACAAGTATACCTTTTATTGTTGTTGCTGCATCCAGGCGATGTAAACCAGATTCAGAAAAAAATAATTTGAACAACCTTATTCCCATGCTTACTCAAAGGCGCGTTGGCCAAGTGGTAAGGCGTTGGCCTTGTAAACTGAAGAGCGTGGGTTCAAGCCCCACCTGTGCCTGTTTCATTTGTCACCGCTTTCCTTTAGTTTCAAAGTCTTAAAAAAACTTGCAATGTAGGGATCTCAATAGTAAGAGAGCATAACTGTCGCCAGTGATTAGTATTCGTGCATATCCTGCCTTGTTTTTTAGTCGACAAAGCTTATCTCTCTTCACACCCATCTTCTGAATGATCGCCTCAGCATTGGGAAGGAACGTGCGCTTGGTACAGCCCCAGACTCCATGGTCTGATCACAAACAGATCTGGTGAGCTGTCAGTCCAGGTTGGAAGTAACGTTCGAAAGCACTAAAAATCTGACTTAGGAACGAGAAGACCATGTTTTTTTATAAGAGTAAACGATAAAATAATATACTGCCTGCAAGACTATGTCAAGTTCAAGTTCAAATTCAAGTTAAAAGTTCAAGTTCAAGTTTATAGTCATTATACTCATACGCAGGTATATGGAATAACGAAATGGTATTTAGCTAGCTCTCGGACATAAGTAGTACAAAGAAAAAAACACAACAACAATACAATTGTATAACAAAAGAAAGAGACAACAGCCGATGTGCAAAAAACAACAACAGGCAGTGTACAAAACAACAAAAAGGTAACAGGTTATGTGCAAAAACATGCATCAAAAGAATGAAATAAAGGGATAGAAATGATGGGGAGTGAGCTTTTAACATGTATGGTAGAGGTAGATTTTCAATGTGTGTTTGGGTTTTTGGTAAGAAAGAAGGCACTGTGAGGTTCAGATCATAGGTGAGAGGTGAGGAGAGAGTGAGAGAGGCTGGGAGTTTAATAGTTTGATAGTGCGAGGGTAAAAACTGTTTCTGAGTCTGGTAGTCCGGACCCGAATGCTCCGGTACCGTTTTCCATGTCATGCTAAAAGCCATAAATTGTGTTCGTCCAGTCATATCAATCGTTCTAAAGTTACGGAAAATCGGATGCGACTGGTACAATCAGCACACATTTTTCAGGATAGCCAAGCGGTTTAAAACAGCAAATTCACAGCTTCATGTCTTTTAAGCTTTGTGTTTCCAAATAGAGGCACGGGTTCAAATCCCACTCCCGACAGTCAGGCGTTTTACCCTGACTTTTTTATCTGTCTTTACACTGTTTCAGTGTTGTTGTGCTCGCTCACAATCACAGTACGAGGAAAATGGAGAAACTGCTTAGCAAAAACATAACGGACAGAAAAAAGCTTCGTAAACACGTGAATGTGATTAGCAGCAGTAAGGTATGCATTCAAATGTTTAAGGCTGATTTAAAAAAGCAGCAGAAGAAAGGTGCAGCACAATGCAACACAATTTGTGAGAATTTGCGGGTTTTTATGCTGCTTGGACTTCTTTCAAGCCTATGAGGTGACCCCCGTTTTATTTTCATTTTCAAACTTCAGAACCGAAAAACAAAAAGGTTTCATGTGTGACAGCATTCCGTTGCAAATACCGTTTCCACGATGTATTCAGCGACGGGAATGAAATATTTTAGTGCTGGCTCTGCTTTAAAAAAAACACTATTGTTCCAACCCCCAAAAAGACAAAAGTGGCATGCCTGAATAATTACCGCCCAGTAGCATTAACATCTGTGGTGATAAAATGCCTGGAGAAGCTGGTGTTGTCACACATCAACTCCTCCATCACAGAGTCCCTGGACCCCCTGCAGTTCGCCTACCAGAGCAACAGATCAGTGGATGATGCTGTCTCCCTGGCTCTGCATACAGCCTTGGAACACCTGGACACTAAGAACTCGTATGTGAGAATGCTGTTTTTGGACTACAGTGCAGCATTCAATTCCATCATACCCAGTCAACTGGTGACAAAGCTCAGGGGATTAGGTCTGTGCAACTCTGTCTGCAACTGGCTGCTGGACTTTCTTATCGAGAGACCACAGGTGGTGCGGATAGGCAATAAAACATCAACACCACTCAC
Source organism: Lepisosteus oculatus (assembly GCF_040954835.1). Taxonomy (NCBI): domain Eukaryota; kingdom Metazoa; phylum Chordata; class Actinopteri; order Semionotiformes; family Lepisosteidae; genus Lepisosteus; species Lepisosteus oculatus. Next base: position 7,508,395 of record NC_090709.1, read on the forward strand.
CCTGAGCACTGGAACCCCACAAGGCTGCTGTCTGAGTCCAAGGTTGTACTCCCTATTTACTCACGACTGCACAGCAAGACACAGCAACAACCACATCATTAAGTTTGCCGATGACACCACTATAATAGGACTGATCAGTGATGATGACGAGTCCACTTACAGGGATGAAGTTGTACAGCTGCTTCGGTGGTGTCATAGCAATAACCTGGACTTGAACATAAAGAAAACGAAAGAGCTAATAGTGGACTTTCGGCGACACAGGCCACACACTCACAGCCCACTCAGTATTGATGGAACGGAAGTGGAAACAGTCACCAGCTTTAGGTTTTTGGGAATTCACATCTCTAAAGATCTAACCTGGACTGTGAACACTGACTCTATCATGAAGAAGGCTCAGCAGCTCCTTTATTTCTTGAGGTGCCTCAAGCGATGGGGGATGCCAATACATGTGTTGGTGAACTTCTACCGCTGCACTATCGAGAGCGTCCTCACCAACGGGATCACCGTGTGGTATGGCAACACCTCTTCGCGAGAAAGAAAGGCACTGCAGAGAATGGTAAATATGGCCCAGAAGATCATCGGCTGCGGTCTCACCAAGATTAAACAGCTCTATGAGGACCGCTGCCGTGGTAGAATTCTGGCCATCACAGAGGACAGTCACCACCCCGGGCATGAGCTCTTCACCCCACTGCCCTCAGGCAAGAGATATAAGAGCATACGGACACTTACCACTAGATTCTTCAATAGCTTTTATCCACAAGCAGTGAGACTGGCGAACACATTTAGCCATCCCCCTCGGACCACACCTACACCATCACCATCTACCTCATTTTAATTTATTTATTGTACGTCTCCAGTCATTGTTTACATGTCTGTATTGTTTATATTCAAACTGTCTGCATGTTTACTTGCACATTGTCTATTGTTTGTTTGTAAATTGTCTTGATGCACTGTTTGCACTTTGTTTTGTTTTTTTTACACTTGTTTTACAATCGAGAGACTTTCTGTAAGTAAGAATTCCATTGTACCAGCACCGGTTACATATGGCAATAAAGTTCAAGTCAAGTCAAATGCGAGGAATTTCAGAAAAATCTGGAAAAGCAACGCTTGCAGTAAATTACAAATTTAAAGCGTGTAGTCAGCATGAACTGAACAATGCAATGCTCTGGAAAATATGATCTGAAGCTGCAATTACTCTTTTATCTCGGGCAGTTCATTCCGATACAATGTTTCCACAGAATAAATGAAATGCCGAACTCCAAACATGTTCTTGCCATTATTATTACTCCTGCTACTGTAGTTTTAAGCTTTAATCAGTGGGTATGTAATGTTGTAAAGGGGCTGGACTACTTTGTTCCGTCAAAATTCCATTATGTGAATTTATGCTTTTTTAATATAAGCATTAACAATACAATGCATGCTCAAAAACCGTTACTTATTAGCTTAAGAAGCGGCAGTGTTTTGACAAAGTGCGGTATTCAAACAGTAAATGCTGAAGTGTTTTAATACTTGATTGAGAGCAGATCTCCCTCGATTTAGACAAACTTTTGTTCGGCCGATGATTTCAGATCAAAATCTGAATCACGTGGAAAGAAAGCTGAATTACGCTGGGTACTGGGTATCACTGTTACACCATCAGGTCATGCTAGGAGGATTTGGGGGATCAAACTGACACAGAGGGACCCAATGTGGGGACTGAACCCACAGTTCAGAGATTAAGAGATTCATGCTCTATCAACTGCACCTATAACTCTTGTGCTACAGCAGTAATGTTTCTGGGTGTGGATGAACATGACATAATAGGCTGACAGCAGGAACACGTGGCCCACAGGCAGTGACAGTATCGCTATCACATTTGGCTGCAGTATATTGTGTTGAGAGCAGCAATAACTTTCCTGCAGAGATGGGAGTGCCTTTCATACAGCTCTTTCAATCGGACAGAGTAACAGGAACCGACCTAAAGTTTCGGCTGTGGATCCATCTCCACATGGGGGAAAGAGACAGTAAAATAGCAATGAAGAAACAGAAAGAATTGTGCTCGCTGCAAAGTAGGAAAGAGGTGGTCAGATACATAAAACAGCTTGGTGATAATTTGCAGCGACAGTTTTATGTTATTTAGTACACGGATTTCTCTTCATGTTCCTTAAGATGTGTAATTTGTATGTTGGTTGTATGAGAACAGTTTCTTCTCAAGTCCTGTCAATTGACAGTGGAGAGCTAGCTGGTGCACATCTTCAAGAAGACTCTCTTTAAGGCAATTACAAGTTTCTCAAACAAATCTGTGTCATATTTTTAAAATAATTTAGCTAATGAGCAACGAGAGTATAAATTAATTCTCCCAATCTCCATACAAAGATAAAACTCCATGTGTGAGTCTAAGTTTCTTTGAGGCTACTGATGTACGTCATTATTGGACATTCCCAGTGATATTGACTAAGGAGCTCAATTTTTACATGTTGTAGTTCAACATGTGCAAAACATTCGTATCCCCTGCAAATATCGGCAAGGTCAGTGATATTCTCAACAATGCGTGACATTGCAATTCGTGCCATACTTTTTCCCGATGTATTCTGACATGCCAAGATCAGAGGGTCATATTTAAAAAACTGGTGCATTAAAATTGTTTGTACTTCAGGATTTTGATAGTCTGTTACATTGTCTTTCACACATCAGTGTCAGAACTGTGAGGCATTTTCATAATCGGGGGGGAGGCCGTAGAAATAAGCAGAAAGTGCAATCACTTTTTCCCAGTGTAAGTCCGTGTTATGGTGAGTTTTTAAAATTGGTTTGCGATTTTCTGAAATATATTCCATACAAAAATATAGTTTGGACAGTCGCTATTTGGATATTCCCTTTCAGTGAAGATGTCTACAGTTTTCCAGCCGGATTAGTACTGATCGAAGAGAGCCATCTACAGGCGAAAGGCGACATAACATCACAGCAGCAGCATTTAAGGTGGAACGAAAAACACGCATAAGAAGCTGGCGAATAAGAAGCCAACTTCAGCCTCGTAGCAGACCCTGGGAGGCACGCTCAAAATAATCATCTTTCCCAGTACTTCAGAGTCTTATTTAGATCGCTTCACTGCAATTTTATTTGATTGATTGGAGATGTGAAGCCATCGAGCCTGAACTGCGCTTCACATTGAAATTGAAGCCATTTCTCATGTTCTCTCAGTGTCGAGGAAGCAATTGAGTGTAAAGGAGGCGACTTGAAAATGAAACGTGTAATCACCTTACAGAGGGTCTTCACGACGGGGTGCGTCAGCTAGTTCTCCATTATTGTCAATTTACTGGACTTCTGAAGAAACCTATCTACAACGAAAATACAAACTGCACAGTTCAAGGCACATGAAGAGAAATCAGTGTGCCGATTGACTCAAAAATGTCGCTACAAACAATCTACCAGGCTGATTTACTTGTCCGACCACCTCCCTCCGTCCCCCTTTGCTGTTAGCACAATTCTTTCAGTTTCTTTTTTTGTATTCTCCTTGCTATTTCAGTGTTCCCCATGTATAGATGAATCCACAACCGAAACCGTTTTCACCCTGTGTTTCTGCAGCGTCAGTCTGTATGAGGAGCACACTTTGCACAGCTCCAGTGGCGCAATCGGTCAGCGCGCAGTACTTATACAGCAGTGCACAGCGAAGTTATGCCGAGGTTGTGAGTTCGAGCCTCACCTAGAGCAGCGTCTTTAGCTACTGAAAGAAACTGTCAAGTTTAGATATTATTAGGTATCTGATGGAGATAAATTAACATCAAACGAAGAAGTAAAGGTTTACTTCGAGTCACAATCAAATAAGGCTCCACAGCTGAAACATTGTGTTTCCTTCTCTTTTCAGCATGGAATAAACCTTGACTTTTTCCTTTGAAGCCCATGCATTCTGACGCAGCTCCCTACTTAAATTACCATCAGCTGTGTACCTCCAGCTGACCTGTACACAAATATATGAGAGAGGTCTACTGAGACGAGAGGAGCACTGAAGACTTGAAAAAGCTCTCGAATTAGACTCTGTGTTTTTGTTGTTCCCCAGATTTGTTTTTAATGTTCTTTTTCTTTTGAAGTTGTTGCATTTGTTTTTGTTTTTTTTGTAGTTGTTAGACTACTACAGGGATTTACCTAGGTTCCTGGAAGACTTCTTGTTTTGTGTTTGTTGTGTTTTCGGGTTAAAATTGTTTTTTTCTATTTATAGGACCCCACGCATTACTATGGGAGTAGATAACTTTAGTTCTTACATTGTACCTGAAATTACCACATAAACTACTACTCTGTTTCCCTTTTTTTAAAAGGCACAAGTGAAGTTTGTTTTTCCTTGCTGCTGATTGGTAGCTACAATGGGTCAATTGCAATAAACCCTTATACAATAAACTCCACTGAAATTTGTCAGCAGCTCTGTACTAAACCTGTTTTCAATTGCAACAAACCTAAAATAACAGCTGCTGCCCGTTAGATGTTACTGCATTAGGAGTCTAGCTTAAACCACCTCTTCATAGGTTTTAAGCTACTCAGTAGCGGACTAAGCAGAACAATCGATCACATTAGAACTGTCTTGAATGTAATGGAAATAATGTACTCATTAAGTAACAAGCTTATGCACCACTTGCTTGAAAATTATTATTATATTTAACTAAAATTGCTTTCCAGACACCACAAATATTCACAATGAATGTTATCATTACACGTATTTACTAATAAAAGTGTTATTTATTAATAATTATGTATATGTTCCATGTATATTTTTATTAGTAGCTGTATTACAAGTAATGCATATACAGTCTTCATTATAGTTAGTTTTCAGTTATCCTGGGGAGGGAAGAGAATGGAAATTAAGGAAATAAAAATTTAAAGGGCTTTTAAGTCTTTAATGTGTTCTGTCATAGCTGTGTGTTGTCACATCTGGGTGTTAGTTTAGTATATTTGTTGTATTATTTATTGTGATTTAACACTACACTTGTGTTTCTCAGGAGAAAGCAGTAAGATTTTGTTTTATTTGAGGGTACAGAAAATTGTATTGTACGCCCAAATGTAAGGTTACGTTAAGAAAACATTATTGTTACCTTTTGCAACGTTATTTATTTAAGACGGTTCTTCAGAATAGTGTCCCTTACGTATCTGTGACTGTGGTCCAACAATAACGGTGCTGAAATAGCCGGAATGTGTGGGAAGAAGATGGAGATGGAACAGGAGGCTTATTCAGTCGATAGAAAGGTTGTGTAGGACTGAACACACTACGGTTATGGTACTGGGTTTAAGAGCATTACGATCCTACAGTCTCCTGATCCGTAATCAGATGCGTTATCCAATGCACCACTGGCCCTTGTACCGCATTCCTCAAGTGCACCACTGTGAGCTTGCGCCGCTACAATAATACATCGCCCCAGTCCAAATTTTCTCAATTAGGTGCACGTTTTCTATGTGTATTTAGTTAATAAGTCTTTCATTTTGTCTGTTTTAAAAATTGCATCTCTTTAAAACAGACAAACAAGTTTATGTGTTGTGCTGAAATTCACACATGAGGGCATTCAAACGAAAGAAATCATAGAAAAGATATCGCGCTTAAAAAGAAATCAGAGTGGAGACGCTGGTGATAGAAAACAGAGCTTCATACGATGCATGAGATGCTTTACCTCTGAACTAAACTTGGCTCTTTAATCGTGTTAGGAAGAGTGTATAGTCAACAGTGTACATTTTAAAAATCTAAGCAAGATAATGAGACACTAAGTGAATTTGGAACACGAGCCTCTCCTTCATTGTTTAATGAGCTTTTGATGAACATCTAAGTGAAAGACAAATTCACTATTTTCACTTTGTGATTAAAAAACACTTTTATCACACGTTAAGCACTCCTGATGGTGTCGAATAGTTCTCTTTTCTACCCTCATCATTTGAGGATCCCCAGCTAAAATATCTTTTAAAACTACAACAAAATTGCAATATTTTGAATACTATTTAAGTTTACATAGTCACATTCCCAGTGATATTGACTTAGGCGCTCAACTATTAACTTCTTGTAGTTTGACTTGTGCCAAAAGTTTGAAATCTCTGCAACTATCAGGATGCTTAAGGACATCCAAAGAAACCCCATCACATTTAGGGGAGACGGTGTTGAGGTCCGATTAATTTGAAATGCGTCGCTGGGGACTTTTGATTTACCAACGTTATGTTTAACTGATGGATATGCGGACTGACTGTGCCATAAAAACTAACGCACACATCACCTTTTTTCTACATTCACAGGTTTTTGGCTAAAGACAAAAAAATCGTTTTTGTTTCCTTGCCAGCTGGCAGTAATTCCTCTGCACTGACAAAACAAATGAGTATTTTATCTTTCGCAATTTGTATGGATTTTTTTAAAAACAAGTTGTTCCAAAAATTAAATGAACACTTCCATTAAATTTAATGTAGAAGGATGTTGCTTTCCATAATGATAAACTGTGTGGCAAGACAGGCACCACTGAGACTCAACCCCAGGATCTCCTGTTTACTAGGCAGGCACTCTAACCAACTAAGCCACAGCATTCTCACATCCTAGTGTTAATTCTGCATCAGCAGTGTCAGCTTGTCAGCACGCCTGTCTCCATTTGGTGGTTTGAGCTGACGTTGCCATGACGTTGCCATTAAATGCGACCGAGAATACTCCAACCGGCGCGCCGCTATGCCTGCCGTCGGAGAACTAAGCCACAGCACTGGCATCAAATATCCCTTTTACAGCCACTTGGACACATCTCAATTGCTCTGAGACACCTGCATTCAGTGTGCGCTGAGCCTGCTCGCTGAGCAAGTGACGAGAAATGGCTTATGTCCAAGGAGTTCAATATGCTTTTTATGTTCAATGGGGTGTCCACTACAGCTAACACTGAAGCGCAGCACAGGCTCTGTGGTTTGACATCTCACAAGGTAAATGTTGAAATTGTAGGTGGAAGAGTAAAATTACCCTTGAGTATGGGGAAAGAGGCAACTCATGTCCGGAGGGGGCTGAAGTGTGTATGGAGGTGGCCTAGTGGTTAAGGCAATCTCCTCTTAATACATGATACTCTGCACAAGTAGGTTTGAACCCCATTCTCCTCGAGGAAGGGCTTTGACACATTTTGACCTTTTTAAACTTGGTGTGCTTTCGTTTTGTTTCTTCGCTCCTGTACTACAGCAGTAATATTTCTATAGGTGTATGATCATGGTAGGCTGACAGCAGGAACACGTGGCCCACAAGCAGTGACAATATCAGAGGTGTCTGCAGTGTGTTGGTTTGTAAGCAACGATAAAATAACTTGACATGGAAGCAGGTGTGCCTGCATTAATACAGCTCCATCGAGAGGAAAAAGTAACACAAGAACCGACATAAATTCAACAGCACGTTTCTGCAGCTGAAAACGGAACATACTCCACGTGATGATTGAGCTCACAACCTCGGTATAACTCCACTATAAAAGCACCACAACCTGACCAATTGCGCTACTGGAGCAGCACAGCACAGTAGCACATTTTCCTCAGTGCACTCAAACAGTGCTTCTTCCCTAGCCTACCAGCTTCAAGACTTTTTTAAATTGATCAAAGATTCATTGGAAAAGGTCTGTTGATGGGTCAGGTGGGAATCACACCCAGATTCACTGCTTGCAAGGCAGCTATGTTCATCATTATACCCAGGACTGGCGCCAGGGGAATGATCTGTAGGGGGGGGGAGAGGTCTGAAATCCTGAGGGGGGTAGTGATATTTCGGTTTAAATGGAGCCATTGCAACCATCCAAGTGAATTCTCGCAAGCATGCCACTGATTAGTATTTCATGTTAGAAGATAACGACAAGCAATCTGGTATTTAGTGATGAAGAACAGTTCCACGTTCATCAGAACTCACGTGATTATTTTTGCCTGGAGCATCAACCATATGTGTTCATTTTTGCAACAACATCAACGGTAACGAGGTTCTGAATCAGTAAGAAATCATTGTAAAACCAACAGAAAGTAGAAACTTCTATAACTACAGTCCTAGTTATATAACGATTGTAAGTATAAGGATAAACTACTGCAAGGCATTGGTCCACCTGAGCAAATAAGGTCATAATAATGTTGACAGCCCAAAACATAGACACTATGTAACGTGCTGTTCCTGGACAGATAGCCCTCCTGCACATTAAACAGTCTGATGTAGTAACTGTGAATTCGGGGTTAGTGTAGTTATCTGACCATTGACAATTTATCCAAAACTGATGTGGGTGGGACTGTTCAGTTGAGGGGGCGATTTTGGCATGCCAGTAACATTTTGACAAAACGTCCAAGAGTTACGAAAACACTTACTTTGTGTATAAAGTACATTGTGTACACACTGTAAGTTCAGAACGCGAGAAATACTGCTCAATATGGGATCCTGTCCAGGAATATCAGGGCTGTAAGGGGGTCAGATCTATAGATGTAGTAAACACATTAGTGGAGACAGTGTGTCTGCCCTCTGTGTGAGAGCCAGACAGGAAAAATAATCTGTGGTCTGGGAAGAAGAGACCCTCGTTGGAAGAGCGGTGCTTCTCACAGGAGAGAATGAAAAAAAATATTTTTCTCCTTGGGGGAATTAAAAGCACTTATGGGGAGTGGTGTGATGGTAGTGCATCTGATACCACATCAAAAGGTTGTGTGTTCAAATCATGTTGAGATCGGATGATGTATGTTCAGGTTCAGCTGGTGCCGAACCCAGGAATTAGACCATGCCGTTTGGTTTTATCTGTACACCACATAGATAATCTAAATGAAATAACAGAGCAGTACAGGACACGCATTCAGGAAATTACACAGCAAGTCATTTTGAACATGACAAGAGAAAAGGCACACTGCACATCCGTGAAACATCACGTCCGACTTTAGAGACAGTTACATCACAGAATGGAAGTTTCAGGCCCCTTTTTCATTACAGGTTCAAACTAACCTGAAAGTTACAGAGTTTTAGGTCACTTTTGTATTAAAATGTGTCTGAAGCCTATAAATATAATTTGCCCTTTTTTAAATTGTGGATGAAATCCAATCCCATGTACCAAGACCTTACAGTATATTCATGTTAATTAAAATGACTAATGCTATTGGACATTAGCTGGTGCTTTTTGTAACGATTTGCTATTTCATGCTGGAAAGAAGGAAACCCGACCAACGTTTGCTTTCAGGTGCAGTTCATTCACATAATGGACATCTATTTCTGAGTAGCCTGATTTAAAAACACACGAACCCGGTAGAAGTCGAACCTCCAATCTCATGATGCAAAATCAGACGCGTTATCCATGAAACCACTGGCCAATCATGTAACTGAATTGCACCATGATGAGTTCAGCACTGCAACTAGTAATTACTAGTAATAGTAATAATCCCATCCTAAATTTCTAAGTGAGAAACGTGTTTTCTACATTTTTATCAGTTTTAAAATATCATCTCTTTAATACAGACAAAGGGTTTGTGTGTCACTTTGAAATTCTGATTGATTTAGAATTCAAAGAAAAAGATGTTTTCTTCAACAACGCAGTGCAATTATGACATCTTTCACTCTACTTCTCTCTTGTAGTAAAGCAGACCTTGCAGTGTGAGCATTTACTCTAGTAAATTAGGTCATGTATCATGTTAAATCACTTCTTCAAAACAAAACATTCCTGGTGCACGTTTTCTCCATGAAAAAAATACATTTTTCCCTTACATGATTTCTCTTTTTTTTTCCATCAGAGTACAGAAAGAAGAAAAAAGGGAAAAGCAGTGTCGCAAAAAAACTCCATCGCCCTTGGGAGATGTCAAGCTCATCGGATATGAAAAGTGCCCAATAAAAGCAATTTCTTTTCATTTATCTTAGCGTCAGGGCTGCTATTGTGTGTAGAGGAGGCAACTTGCTCAGCCAGCAGACTCACCGCTTACTGAATACAGGTATGTTTTGAGTGTCATGCTGATCGTCTTATAAATGCAAAAGAAACTTTTAAAGCTGATAAAGTTTTCCATTGTAATTTGCATGTAGCTACAACGTCCCTGGAAGAGAGATTTTATCAGTTGCACGTATTCAGTATTTTTTACTTTCTGTTTAGTACTGGAAATATATTTTTTAAAATTTTTCTAAAGAAGATCTCAAGAAGTATTGCCAGGACCTACCTTTAGCATTCAATAGCGATATTAATGGATCAGAAATGTAAGGTAAATTGGTGATCTGAGCCAAAATAGTCCTTACACGCCTCCTGGAACAGTGTTCGTATTCATAGCAAGTTATATTCTTTTTCAACCCCAAACGTTGCTATTGCATTAAGCTTTGTGTGACCATTAGAGGTTTCGGTAGCTTCTGGAGAGCGCACTTTTCCAAACTGAAACCTATAAGAACATTATTCAAGACGCACCATGTCCCAGAATCATTCATCGGGACTAGGATTAATATCAATGGAAAGTACTTCAAAATAAAAGATTTAACTGAAATATTAAAAGAGTAGGAAAGCATTTAAAGTAGAAAAAAATCAGTTCAGATGATATTTATTTTTTTGAGAAATGGGCACATACATCAGCTCAGTGAGCAGTGCGAGGTGCTCTTCTGGAGATGATGTTAAATTAGTTAAAATCATGTGATAGTTAAAAAAGCTTAATACTTAGTTAAACAGCCAGCACAAATGGTTGCGTTTGTGATTATGTCACTTCTCTACTACAGCAGCGTCGGTAAAAGACCCTCTGAAAGCAGTAAGGCTCTGCACAACTGAATTCGTTGCTATTTGGATAAATCCACAAACTCGTGTTTTTCATGTGCTTTAAAAGACAGCCATACTCACCGACAAAATAAAGACACTGCTGCTGATTTTTTCCGAAGCACAGTTGACCTTTCTGAGCCAATTGATGAAGCTCACCCAATGAATACTATAGCAGAAGGTGGAGGAAAGTGCAACTTTGTAACTATCACAACCACAGGAACAACTGCAAGAAGTAGAATCAATTTCCCATCGAATGGTGGTGTTGTCTGAGGTACGCGATGTGAACGTGTGCAGAGAATCCCACAATCTCTTCAAAACTTGGACAAAGTATTTCTGATGGAGCGCTGTGCGCAAAGATTGAATAAGCTTTGCTCCTGCCGATGATTCTGCGTGAAAAAGCACAGCATTCAAGTTTCACAGACAAATGCACCATGCCTACTGTAGCGGCGAGGCTTATTAATAAGAAAGAATTAAGTGTTCTGAGCCTTCCCAAATGAGGCCCCATTTCTCTGTTCATCTCTGTGGTGCAGCCACAGAGAAACTATTCATGCAGGCTGATTTAAGGTTCCTGATAAGGACAGCTCCCAAAGGGGGATGCACTTAGCTAAGCCTGGCTATCATGATCAATGGTCATCCATTGGTGCCTATCTGTCTAGGGAGTGCCAGTTGGACATCTGGACTGCATTCCTAAGTGTCAGGAGTAAGTGACTCATATCTCACCTTGATCAACCAATCAGGGGCTGGTAGGGCCGAGTAACCCACGTGGGACTCTGATGCCCATGGAACTTTCAGCCAATCAACGAGCTGAAGTTCCTCCAGGTAAAAACAGGCAACACAGAGAGCCTGAGAGATTCAGAAGGGAAGATTCAGTGAGATTCAGTGGACAATTCAAAGGAGAATTCCAGGGCAGGACGGCCCAGGAGCAGAAGGCTCCCAAGGGCAGAACATTCTCGCAGCGTGCCTCCTGACCATCCTGAGACTCAGCTCGGACAACCACGGAACGGCCAGTGTGTCCGAGTGCCAGAACTTTCCTTTGTTCTAAGAGTCTAGAGTGGAGGTTGCCAGTGAGTAACCAGCAGCAGGCCTCGTGAACAGGTCGGAACTGTGGAGAGCTGAATCACTATTCAGAACTAGCTCTTCATCAGGAACGAACCGGTCCTCTTCCTGACTTTCTGGGACCCACAGTCATCTTTTCTCCTGTGCACAAACTTTGCTAGTTAAAGCCAACAGTGAGCATCAGCAGTGCACCGTCACATGCCACACAGCACAGCCTGGCACCGAGCCAGAGAGCGCGGATTGGACAGCAACAGCCTGCAACTGTTTGTTTGTGCCCGCAGGAGATTTGAATCCCCAGAAATTGGATGAGTATTCAACTTCACTGCATTACAGCTCGAGAATTCAATTGTTATCCAAACCAGTTGATATCAATTTAATTCCTAAGAGTTATGTACTTGTTTTGAGTATCTAATGTAGAAGTTGTAACCAAGTTCACTTTACGAAACGGTCTTTATGAATGATATACTGAACGTATGTCCTCTTGATATGTGTAACACTTTGTAACTGATTGAATATATATCTTTTGTATTCTGATAACCCTCTCGATAAGATCTGTTAGGTTTACATGCATATTCTATGTATTAATAAATGTATCCTCGTGTATTAGCACCTGTGTGTGTGCGTTGTTTGAGTTATGTCGCATGGTTGGACTCTAAAGCCATCAAAAGAATCAACTTTGTGATTTACTGCTACAATAAATAATTGTCTCAGTAAATGCCCAAACCCTACAGAACTGGTGCCTTCAGAGAGCCACTACAGTTACATATTTGGCGTCCCTGAACGGCCGGTTTTTCTTACACTACAGAACCAATTTTAAAAACAATTGCGGCACACTACGATTCACACTGACTCAAAAGTGATCACGGCAGATGTTGTTCCCTGCATAATGCTGAAGGGACCAAAGAGCATTGCTGTTGGGAACACAAAATGAGGCTTTTTTATGCCTTGATGTTAAGCTGACAAAGACTATCTTGAAACACCTAGTTCAGTCTCTCGACAGACTGCCAAGCAAAGCTTTTACCCATTGACGTCGCAATAGAAGGAAGGTCTTAACCCACCAACACTTAGCAGTGGCAAGATTCAAACCTAACCCAGCGAAGAAAATGGAGCACAAACCCAGCACTTAGACCACCCAGCCACACTCCTCACACCTTACTCTCTTGAGAACGTCGGGTGGGTTCAGCTCTTGTTGTGCGACGCGTGGAAATGACTGCATCTTCGTTTTCCGAGATGTTTCCTATCACATCTTTGTCAGCTCTGAATAAAGTGCTTCTTTGGAGCAGGCTTCAGACCTTTTATTTTATTTATAAAGGAGGGCCATTCAGAAACATGTAATTCCTGTTTTAGAAATGCTTTGGGCGGTGTGTTTTATATAATGCACAAACAGTATTCTGATTGTATACTGTAGACCTGTGTAGCAATCATACTGGACTTGACTGGGATTCTGAAATGTTTCTTGAAAAGGTATTCAGGGCTGCTTGAATCTATAATAAAAAAGTGACCCGAAACTTCCAACCTTCCAATCACTGATGTCGCTCTCCCTAAACCTGTACGGGATGTTTTGCTGATGTGCAGTGTGCCTTTACTCCTGTATTAAAAACGACCTCTGTTGTTGGGCGGAGTTGAAGGAGAACTTACTGCACAGAAAAAGTACGTAACGATAAAATATTTCTGCGCGTGAAACACATCAATCTTTCAGCATTTCTAAAATGTTTAATTGAATTGACAAAGAAATCCTCTCCTTAAACTTCGAAAAGGATTATCTGTTGAGCCAGCAGGCGTAACACTGCAGTTGCCCGTTTCTCACAGGTGTTTGAAGTTGTGGATAACATTTAGCAGGTTTGGCACCATGGCTTAGCTGGTTAAGACGCCTCACTAAAAACCAGGAGACCCTGGGTGTGAATCCCAGCGGTATCTATTCGTAGACAACAGGCCACTCATTGTCAATATTTATGGAGCTTAATTTAAAGACAACGGGAGAAGCATGAGTTACAGCTTTCTGTAGCTGTTTTATAGAGCGATGTATCGGTTGGCTCTGTGGCGCAATGGAGAGCGCATTGGACTTCTAGGCTTTGATAGAATGAAGTCATTCAAAGGTTGTGGGTTCGAGTCCCACCAGAGTCATGTATCATTTTGATTCAACCTTTCAAAATCCTCTAGGGATTAGTGTTGATCAAGTCAAATAAAGGACTTCTTAAGAGTCCACAGCTGAAAATGAACCAGCAGCCACAAGAAAGAAATTAGCACTGGACTGTGATCACATTACTCCTGTCCTGGACTCCTTGCACTGGCTTCCTGTCAACTTCAAAATCCTCATGCTCACCTATAAGGCTCTCCATGGCTTGACACCACAGTACCTGTCTGGGTTATCGCCCTACTCCCCACCTCACAACCTTCGCTCTTCTAATTCTGGTCTCCTATCTGTCCCCCAGTCCATGTACACTCTATGGGTGACAGGGCCTTCTCCTGTTTTGTACCAAAGCTCTGGATCTTTATTCCCAAGGATATCAGAGAGTCACCTTCTCTAAACTCCTTCAAATCCAGACTCAAAACCCTCTTCTTTAGAAGAGCCTTTAATGAACTATTCTTTACCCCTCTGTTCCTACTGTATTTAATACCACCATCTATTGTCTCCTCTAACTGTGTATTCTCATCCTGCTTATCTTGTGTATTTTTTAACTTTATTGGTTTCATTCTGTAAAGCACTTTGAAAAGCCACCTTTAAAGGCACTATATAATGTATAGATTATTATTATTAATAATAATAATGAACAGTGCATTTAACACTGAGCACATGCGGTCCTTCTTTGCAAAGGATTGCAAAGGCTGGGAATTAGCCTTTCACTCGTGTTGTTGAAGACCGTATCCTGTCTTTGTTGCAGGAAATGTCTGGATGCCATCACCGGATCAAGGAGAGGATCAGGGTTTTGGGAAGTCTTTTTGATGCCTGACACTGTGTGTTTCCTGGTTGTAACGGGTGTCATTCTGGACCTAAACAACAGAGAACACCGTTGAAATAGCTGAACTGCCTAGCGGACACTTTGTCGCCTTCTTCTGACCTGTATTTAATGCGATTCTCTGAAAACTTGGCACGTTATATCTGTGCTACCTTTATGGAGGGCACACTCATAAGAATCATAGATTTGATCACAAGCATCTAAAAATGAGCCTGAGAAAACGACATCACGCTATGAGGCTGAATGGCACAAATTCTCCTGTTACTTCTGCAGCAAATGTGTGTTTTTTGCTTCTTAACACTGAGATAGTTGGAGATATTTGGCAGCAGTGGGATTCCAACTCACACCCCCAAAGAGACTAGAGCTTTAATCTAGCTCTAAATTAAAAACTAGGTGACTTGTAATGGCTGGTAGGAGAGGAAAGGTATAAATGCTTCTTTTTTGGACAAAGTCTTTATCTTTTTTTTCACCAGTTGTTTTGATCAAATTATTGTAACGCAGTGCCATATTAAGGTATAATATGTACATGAACGTCATGTCTGAGTCGATGATGGCAGCTGAGTATCGCTGGAGGACAGTTCATCATGAGTGGGTAAGCCTGCATAATGAGGGAGAAGAGATCGGCCTCTCTGATGCAGTGTCCAGTGACACTAACCTTCTGTCCTACTGTTCTCTGCTAATGTAGATGGTGAATGTTTATTTAGGTGAATGTAAGGTTTCATTCTTGTAAAATATTTCCGAGCACTTTTTTTGTTGCTGAAAATTAATCCTGTGCATTTGAATGAATTCCGATATTGTCACCTAATTCCATACATTGTTTCATCAAACTAGAACATTTAGAGGAGGTCAATTGCATTTATGAATTGCATAGTGATAGTATTTCTTTCCATTTAAATACTTCAGTCAAAAATGTAGAGAAGGTGCTCCTGTTTTCACCATTATAAGAACTGTGATGCACCAGTAATATTTACTCTCATAAAAGTATTGTAATTGTATTGTTCTGTTCTGTAACAATCTTGAGTGACACAAACCTTCTGTTTTACTGCACTACACTTCTCCAGAGGCCAGTTCAGCACACAAGGATCCTCAGTCAAACAAACACTGCAATCGCTTGATAAACGCTATTTCTCATCCTTTCTCTTAGTGTCGGTGCTACTATTGTATGCAAAGGAGGCGACTTGACAATGAAGAGAGTCTTCATGAAGGTGTGTGTCGGCAAGCTCTCCACTGGCAATTGACTGGGCTTGTGAAGAAATCAATCTCATTCAACAACCACACAAATTGCACAGCTTAAGGCACATGAAGCGAAATCTGTGAGCTGATTGACACAAAACAATGTCACTTCACATTATCTGCAAAGTTGTTTTGCTTGTCTGACCACCTCTTCCTACTTTACACTGAGCACATATATTTCAGTTCCTTTCTCCCATGTGGAGATGTATCCACTGCCAAAACTGCTGTCTGATTATTTAAATTATCTGTAAAACTGTTACATGACTTCATCTAATTGTAAATTTATAAGACGGTCTGTGAGACATTTGTGAGAGTAGCTGAATCCCAGGGCTGGTATGGAATCACACACAGGCGGGTCTTCTGTGTGATCTGAGTCCCACTGCTCAGAGCTACAGACTGGTCAAATGGTCACTATTGTAGACACGACCATCGGACCATAGGCTACAAATAATCAATATACCGATCATAGTGTCACTACTGGTGTTTATTACATAAATACTGTATATAAATAATAAGATAATTCCACACTCATAAAACATTTATAAACATTTTGGGAGGCTGACATACAGTAAAGAAAGTAATACTGAAGGGCTGGAAGTCCTGGAAAGCGTTAATAGATCCTTCTTGCTTTCGACCTGGAACAGAGCCCACAACTGCCAGATCAGTGACCCCTGAGCCCAGTTCACAGAGAGGAGAACCAGGAGCTCTTCTATGTCTCTAAGAGGGCTGGGAGGAAAGATAAAAGGGGGAAATGTGACATGAATCCAGGCTGTTCTGTCTGATATTGTTCATGTAGCAGCACTGATTGTCTGAATATCTTCTGGTTCTGGATTGTGAGGATAGAGAGCAGTACGGAGTTGAGATCCTGTCTGAGTGTGAGTCTGAGCTGTGAATCTGACTGAGAAGAGAATAATGATTTTTTATTCTGCCTGAGAATTTTCCTGAGAATGTTTTTCTTTTCCAAGTGGTGTTACATCCCCTTCAGATACTCTACACAGACTGCCAGAGAGAAGAGGATAGAGAGATGGACAGATAAGAGCACACACAGCAAGAGACACCGACGTCTTGATTTACTTTGAAGCAAGTGTTAATTTCTTTTCTGGAACAAGTTGTTTCTGAACTTCAAGAAATTCATACAACTTCTGAAAGATAAAATACAAATCTTGCTTCTCAGGACAGAAGAAATGCTTCCAAAAAATGCCAGTGATTTTTTCTCCTTTTAACGAAAAGTGGAGAAAAACAACAGCAGTGCAACTCCGTCGGCTTGATTTAGCTTAATACAAGTATTCACTTCCTTTTCTGTAGATTACAGCCTGCGAAAGATGAAATGAACTTCTTGGTTACTCTTGGTCAGTGCAGAAGAAATACTGCCAGCTGGCAGGAAAATGACAGTATTTTATTTTCTTTAACTACAAACATGTGAGTTGTGAAAAGCAAGGGGAATGTGTCCCTGTGCAGCTGTTAAACAAAGGGCTGGTGGGTCAAACGTACTCAGTGACGTGCTTCAGATTGTGATGATGTAAACAAAATCTCCGCTAAAAATTGAAGGGGTTTCTTCGCAAACCCTCTTGAATGTGGCAGGAAATCTTCGTGTTTTACTCATGTGCAACTACAACAAGTAAACAAATAAGTACCTAAGTCAATGTCCAAGAAAACCATCTTCACGTGTGGAATTTTTCTTTAACTGGCTGTTGGGAGAATTCATTTATACACCCGTTGTATCCTTAGCAAAAATATTTTAAAATTAGAACACAGATTTGTTGGAGAACTTGACAATCCTTGACAATCATTATTAAATGAGCATTATACAAATGTGCGTTGATATTTTTAATATGTACCTTAATTGTAATATATATATATACATAATTGCTTTGATATGGATGTTCATTTGAAGGAATTGAGGAAACTATGAAGGATCGCAGAACAACCAAAGATACATTTGGGCATCTGCTATTGGTAAAGATGAAAGAGTACCTTAAGTGTGAAGCTTTCATACACACGAGAGAAAAAAAACAGTTTTAATGCACTTCATTAAACTAATTGTATGATTATCAATCGTGCATAAAGTGTACATAGCAGAGGATGGTTTCGATCCATCAACCTCTGGGTTATGGGCCCAGCACGCTTCCGCTGCGCCACTCTGCTAATAGCTGTTATAATGTGATTCAACACAACTGCTCTATCTTTGCTTTCTAAAAGTGCGCCCGAGATGAAAAGTCTAAACGGTAAACGCAGACGTCACTTTGAGCACTTGGTCTTTTATAGCACAAATCATCACCCGCTGCTCTACATGGGCGTGTCTTCAATATCGTTGAGAACCAAACCTTCTGCTTTCCGAGGCAACTGATTCTTTCGTCGTTAATTCCCAAATCTTCAATGAGAATCAGTGAAACGAAAATCAAACACATGTACGCACTCGCGTCCTAACCTGAAAGAAAAATCTACACCCACTTTATAATACTGAAAATGATTCAGGAAGTACAGCAAAGTTCTAAAACCAGCAAATGCATCTGCATACAGTACATAAAATGTCAATTTTTCAAAAGTAAAATCTTCAGCTTTGAAAGATTACCATGCATATATTTTCGTTTTTCTCTTTTTTTACATAACACGCTTTCGAGAAACAAACTGTCTTTTAATTAAGGTTTCATTAGAAAATGTGTATCTTGGTTTGCCAAGTTAAAATCGGCACATCCCAGTGGGCAAAAGATGTAGAATATACGACTATTAAACGCATACCAGACGTGTAACTGTGCTCCGTAACTGGTCTAGAATGAAATTGATTATATGTTTATTATACATAAATGGTTGTAGTTCTATTATACGGATAAATTTAGAAGACTACTATACATATATAGTTAAAGGTCTATTATACATCAAAGAAAGATTTTTATAGGTGTAGAAACTAGTAAATAAAGCCAATGATTTATTTTAGAAATTTATTCTTAAAATATACAACTATTCACACCTGAAAAATATGTAGTTCAAATTATACATTATATACAATATTGTAATCAACAAATGTCTAACCATCATAAAAAACACAACTAGTAAACTTCAGTTACAAATTCTAGTAACATGGCAATATATATATATAGTAATGACAAACACAAACTAATTACATGAACACCCTAATATTTAACTCAAAACCGCATTTCGAAACTTCTTTATTTCCACGAAAATATTATTAATGTAGCACAAACGCTACTTCCTAATAAAGACAGAAAGAAACTATTTGTTTTGTGTCTCATGGTGATCCTCCTCTCGATACTAATGAAATGTTTAATATGATCCCTCGAGAAAAACAAGGAGTCAATTTCCGCCTGGAATGATTGATGCCCCATCAAACATTTTGTAATATCCCTGAAAGTTTATACAGTAGAATCCTGGTTCGTGGCTTAAATTCAAGGTAAACAAAACTAAGGAAACGAGTTGGAAACTTGATGTCGAAGTGGGATTTAAATCACCCGGAACATTTCACTCCATTGGGCAGTATGTGCCAGAGAGCCTACCGCCATCCCTTCGATAGTTCAGTTGGTCGAGCGGAGGAGTGTAGGGGAATTAGTAGGGCGTCCTTAAGTCGCTGGTTCGATTCTAGCTCGAAGGAAGGTGCTTTTTGTGTACTTTAATCAAAGAGTTAAAAAAGCGAATCTGTTTCATTCAGACATTTATCAAAAGTTCAATGAACGACGAAGTAGAAGTTCCTGTTCCGAATTCAGCCCACGTCTGATTGTCTTGTTTTGGCCAAGATCCGATCTTTGAATTAAGGGACTACTCTGTCTGCTTTGTAATTCAAAAATACATACAAATGTCAAGTTTTTTGTAGATATAAAGGTGTTCTCTGTTTTCAAAGGATAGGTACTTAATTGGCATAATGATTTGGTATTGATTTTGTATCGTTGTATTATGAAGTTTGTGCTTTCTGTGTTTTTATCGGATTGTGAACTTATTTTTTAAACAAATGCTTACAAAGGCAAACACGGCACACATCTGTTTATACCAGTGGTGAATTGTACATTTGTACAAGCTACTGTGCACTTCTGGGAGTATAACAGGTTCGATATAAAGTGGCAAAAATATAAAAGGGGAATATACCCCAGACTGCGTATAAAGCTCTCGTTGTGACTGTTGTTTTATTTTTAGATAAAAATGGCATACTGTGCACGAAATGTTGCAGAAACACAATCTGATATTTTAATAATTATTATTTTAATAATTTGATCAAATTGAGGCCCAGGATCCAAATCTTCAGTTCTGATTTTTTTAAGTGATATCTTTCCTTCCTGTCGTGGAAGTCACACGATGTGAGCAATTGTTTTTTTTACGTTGCGATCCAAAGATCCTCAGGCGCACTGTAACCAAACCAGGATGGATTCTGCTCGGAGCCGGACTGAGCTCATTCTCACTCCCTGTGCTAAAAACAGAATTAGCTCTTCCCCGAACATCGTCTACAGCTGCTGGATGGTGCTCTGCGTCTTACTGCTCCGGCAATTACTTTGACGAAAGACAGATCACTTGTGCGCTTTTAACCTTCTCGCAGCTACAGCTATAGCCCTGAAAAAAGCATTAGCTTTATCAGTTTTTACATTAATCGATTTTGAATCAAAGTTTGATATTTTTTTATTTTTTATTGCATTTTACATTACAATAATAATAATTATTATCATTATTATTGCGCACACTTATATAGCGCTGTTCTGGATACTCCACTCAATGCGCTTTACAGGTAATGGGGACTCCCCTCCACCACCACCATTCTCCTGAATGATCACAGAGAGTCAGGACCTCGGTTTTACGTCTCAGCCGAAGGACGGCACCTGTTTACAGTTTAGTGTCCCCTTCATTGTACTGGGGTATTAGGACCCGCATGGACCGCAGGGTGTGCGTCAAGCGACAGAAACCAGACGTGTGTCGGGCTCGGCTGCGAGCAGGACAATGACATCACAGGGACAAAGTAGAGGAAATCAAAAGGGTTCTATAAAAGACCTGTGTAAGCTGTTGGTTTGCAGTCTGGACTCTAAATCCTCCGATCCGATTTTAAATCTCTCTAATACCTGAGCTGCGGCTTCTTCCGAGTATTTATTCGTATACTTATTATGTGTAAGTGTATAGATGAAACCTTTCATATATTGTTCAGTTTAAATCAAAATGCTTTACTAATACAAGAGAGAAGTATAGTATGAAGGATGTGACAAATCTATGATTTCTTGGAACAAAACGGTTTTTATTTGCATTCGAAATGAAGCGGAATTTTAGCGGGACACACAAACCCTTTGTCTTTTTTAGAGTTTTTAGAGTGAACAGACATAAATGTAGAAAACGTGTTTTTTAGCACTACAATAGCAGGGTCAGTGGCATAATGAATAACGCGTCAGGCCTCGCGTCAGAAAATTATAAGTTGGACTGCCGTCTGGCTTGTTGCGTTTATACCACTTACGTTGTTTTATATAAATGAACTCCACCTGAAAGCTATAGAAAACACTTTGGGTAAGTTGTCTGCAGCCTCATGCGAATTTCGACAACTTACCCAAAACACTGTACTGTCTGGAGATCAGCTCCAGCTCTGAACTCAATTGCAATGAAAAACCATGCGTAACAAAACTGGAGAACAGCTGAACTTGTGTTCAGTTCGGTGATGAGGGATCAGAACTGTCCTTGTTGTAATTAGCACGAACTGCACAGGCTCTGAATCAGACCATGTCA
Source organism: Lepisosteus oculatus (assembly GCF_040954835.1). Taxonomy (NCBI): domain Eukaryota; kingdom Metazoa; phylum Chordata; class Actinopteri; order Semionotiformes; family Lepisosteidae; genus Lepisosteus; species Lepisosteus oculatus. The sequence continues at coordinate 7,530,023 of NC_090709.1, forward strand.
ATTAGTCTGATCAATGTAGGACACGTTAATGTAGAATTATTAAAAGGTTTATTAGTTAGTTAGTTCAGGTTCACCCACCTGAACTAATGTAGAATTATTACTTGGTCTGTCTCTTGTTTGTATATAAATGAATGTCTCTGACAACTTAATGTTAGTTTTACGATGTAGGTCAGGCGTTGACATATGCACGAGTATACTAAATGTCTCACTCCTGATTCAACTCATGTTCTATAGGAGATTGGCGATTCCTCCTGTTTCTCATACAACCATATCAGAACAGAAGCCTGTTTCACCCAGCTCTGATTCAAGATCGACTTGCATCTTTATCCCTTTTTTGTTCGTGATCATTATTTTCTTTAGTTATGATCAATATTGAACTTTTTCTAAATGAAATGACAATAATCAAACATGCAGGCAGATTTTTGAAAAGTATTCAGAATTGACAGGGTGCCCCTTTGGAACAATCGTCAGAAATTGTGAGAAAATGAAAGTTATGTAAGCTCTCACACAAAGCATTGAAGATTGGAATCTGAGTGTAAAAAAGTTACCCGTCTCCCAATGATAGGCAGGGATACACACCATGACTCGAATAGACTCAGCGAACTTTAACACCTATGATATTACGAGTGCTTTGCACGTGTCGAATTTCAAGAAGGAACTACTACAACAGTTGTGGACATAATTCAATACCACCGGCAAAGTCCAATGCCGGCAACATCTGAGAAAATAATGTTCACTCATGGAATTTGGTCTTTGAATGGCTGGCGGGAAAATTCATTTATACTCCTGTTGCACCCTCAGCTGAAACATGTTAAAATAACAACGCAGATTTGTTGCAGAACCTGACAAGAATTATTGGGTTAGCACTGTATGTATTCTTGTATATTTACTTTAATTTTAATATAAATGTAAACATGCATGCTGTATAAGCTATTGTAATTTTAAAATATGTTAGCTGAGGATGCGAAGGGGGCTATTATACCTTGTGAAACACGCAAGGAACTGTAAAAAAGGCTGTTATTTGAATAAAATTGGCGATCACAAGAAAACCACAATTTATGTGGTATTATCATCAATATCCTTCAAAATCTACGTTCAAATGAAGGATTTGAAGAAACTATGAAAAAAGCAACAGTAATAGCAGAGGATTTTGATTTTTGCTCTTCAAGTCAGCAGATCACCGTAGAGTTGCACCCCTACAAACAGCACAAAGGATGAATCCCACCACCTTCATTATTGCTGTGTTTGTGCCAGTGAAAGTAGCGTTTGTGTTATTGAAAGCATCTCGGAAGATGAAGGTGCAGTCACTTCCACATGTCATGATATCATTAGATCTGACGACAAGAGCTGAAGCCCCCCCTAGTCCAAGCCAGCAATGTGAGGAAGATGGGTATGAAGGAAGGTAGCGTGGCTGAGTGGTCTAAGGTACTGGATTTTAGGCTCCAGTCTCTCTGGGGGCGTGGGTTTGAATCCCACTGCTGCCAAATATTAATGTTTTAAGACCTGCAATACAATCAGTAAAAGCGCTTTTTGTTAGGCTGCGGGAGGTGTTTAGAGATAGACTTTCTAAAAGACAGGCTTAACATCAAGGCAGAAAAAATATTTTGTTTTCTCAACAGAAATTCTCTTTGGCACGTTCAGCTTTATGTAGGGAACAACGTCTGCCGAGATCACTTTTGAGGCAGTGCACATGATAGTGTACCGGCAAGTACATTTAATATTGGCTGTGGTGGTGAGCTGCTTTTGTCTGTGAAACTTTTAATTCTTCACTCCGAATCGTTGGCAGGGGTAAAGCTTATTAAATCTTTGAACATAGAGCTCCATCAGAAATACTTTGTTCGTGATCAAAAGAGATCAGAGGATTAACTTCATGGATTCACATAGCATACCTTACAGGAAAGATTTAAAAGGGGAATTGATTGTGCTTCCTGATGTTGTTCCTGTGGTTTCTTTGGATACAAAGGTGAATGTTCTTTGACGTTCTGCTAGAGTATCCACTGGGTGGGCTTTATCAATCAGCTCGGAGAGGTCATCAGTGCTCTGTCTCTGGAAAATAATCAGCACTGTCGTTTTTCCCTGTGCTGTCTTTTAAAACATATAAGATCACGAGTTTACAGATTTCTCCAAATAACAACTATACATTTTAACCCAGCGGTTAGCATTCCTTCAATCCAATAGTTTTACTCCAGGTAAAAAGCAGCGAAATATATAGAGAGATTATATTCAAATATTTCAACGTTCTTATTGGATTACCTGTATGGAGATATTGCTCAGAATTCCTAATATGATTTTGAGTTCAGTTTTGCTTTACTACTTTCAGAGTCTTTTATTGACCTTGCTGAAGCAGAGAAGTGACATAATCACAAATGCGACTTACCTGTGCTGCTGTTTTTGGTTAATAATGATTATTGCAAGGAAAAAAAAACAGCTCCTTGCATTAAGAGCAAGAGCAACCAACACGCTCGCTTGTTGAGTTGGGGTTTTTTTCCGTGGTGCTCTTCCTCAGATGTAAAGTTATTTGGCGAGCAAGGACCTCTGAGAAGGAGCCTGAATCCATCAAGAACTCAGAAATTCTAATATCGCACTACTGTCTTGTGTACAGAGATCTGCTTCTTCCTTTTTGAGTGTTTTGGTGTTTAAGAGCACGCTTCCTACCTCGAATGTTAGTTTCAGGAGATGTGCTACCGGATAAATGATTATCTTGAAAAGGTTTGGGGATGCACTGGCCGGGATTAAAACCCGGCTCAATTATTTGGAAGTCACCTGTACTACCAACACACTTCTAAGAAGCACCCGCACATTTTCGCAATCCTCTCTCTCACCTACAAAGTTATGAAGACACAGACGACCAATGAAAACTAATTTGATTCACTCAAGGCTTCACTCTTCTGTTGTAATGTTGTTTTAATTAGTGTTAGCTGTGATGAGGTATTGTTTCTGTCTCTTAAAGTTTAAGAGTCTGCTCCTTTCTTCCTGGTATAGAAAAAAACATGTTCCATCTTTGTTTACAAACACCACTGTAAATTATTTGTCCATCTCTAAAGCCTGTGTGTATTGACAAGGCAATTCAAAAGCACATATTAAATAAGAACACGATCCTTCTTGTTACCATTCCCGTGGTTGGAGCGTTGTTTCGCCCTTTAACATTCTTCTACAATATTTACAGACAGGGCTTTATCACTGGAGTTGTGTGCATCGGTCCATGAACATCAACTGTACTGCTGTTTTTCTATGCGTAATTCAATCGCAAGCACTTAAAAGATGCAAAAAGATTTCAAAGAAAACATAATTGAAAGACAGTCGAGTAAGGAGGTAGAAAAACGCTCTCCCCCGTTGAAGAATCAACCACCGTCGCCCATGTGACTGGATATAAAAATAAATTATTCATTTCAATTATTCATGAAGGGTGGATTGTGGTCAGTGAACATATGCACATCTTTAAGTCAGTTCCACCATCTATGCCATAGGGGATGTAGTTCAGTGGTAGAGTGTATGCTTTTCATGTATGAAGTTCCGAGTTCAATCCCTGGCATCACCAGATGTCTTACATTATTGTGCTCACATCGCAATCTTCTGTTGAGTGAGAACTCTTTGCTCGTGTTCATAGAGAGACAGGTTTACACAATTAAACTCAGTCACACACGAAGTGCTACAGTGTTGCTCTGCTGTTTTAAATGTACCTCCAAAGCATTTTGTTCTGTTAACTACCAAATGATTTGAACTAATTTTACATCATATTCAGGAAATCCAGAGAAGGTCATCAGACTTTTAGTGGCTGTTGAAGAAAACACCTGTTGAATCTCACCAGGGATTTCTTGAGAGATCATTCAGCAAGCGAGTTAACAGGGGTTAACGTAGAGAGTGGCGGAGGTGGGATGTCAGGGCTTGACGTCACTGCTTTATGCAAAGAATGGAGGGGTGGTCGTCAGGGCTATATGACTGTGCTTCACGCAGAGAGTGGTGGGGGTGTGATGTCAGGGCCATAGGACAGTGCTTTACACAGAGAGTGGCGGAGGTGGGATGTCAGGGCCTGACAACACAGCTTAACGCAGAGAGTGGATGGGTGGGTGTCAGGGCCATACAACACTTCTTTACGTAGAGAGTGGAGGGATTGGTGTCAGGGCCATATGACACTGCTTTACACAGAGAGTGGCGGGGGTGGGATGTCAGGGCCTGACAACACAGCTTAACGCAGAGAGTGGATGGGTGGGTGTCAGGGCCATATGAAACTTCTTTACGTAGAGAATGGCGGGGGTGGGATGTCAGGGCTTGACGACACTGCTTTATTCAAAGAGTGGAGGGGTGGGTGTCAGGGCTATATGACAGTGCTTTCCGCAGAGAGTGGTGGGGGTGGGATGTCAGGGCCATATGACACTGCTTTACACAGAGAATGGAGGAGGTGGGATGTCAGGGCCTGAAAACACAGCTTAACGCAGAGAGTGGAGGGGTGGTGTCAGGGCCATACGACACTTCTTTACACAGAGAGTGGTGGGGGTGGGATGTCAGGGCCATATGACACTGCTTTATACAGAGAGTGGCGGGGGTGGGATGTCAGGGCCTGAAGATACTGCTTTACGCAGAGAGTGGCGGAGGTGGGATGTCAGGGCCTGACAACACAGCTTAACGCAGAGAGTGGAGGGGTGGGCGTCAGGGCCATACGACACTTCTTTATGCAGAGAGTGGTGGGGGTGGGATGTCATGGTTATACGACAGTGCTTTCCATTGAGAGTGGTGGGGGTGGGATGTTATGGCCATAAGACACTGCTTTATGCAGAGAGTTGAGGGATTGATGTCAGGGCCATACGACAGTGCTCCACTCAGGCCTCTGCTTGAATTTGTACTCCTCCTCTCTCCCTACCTCTACCTCTATGATATTTGCACTTTCTGGAGAGGCGATTTTCTCCACTTCAGTAGCCCGATTGCGTGGAGAGGGCTGTAGAATGTGGCACCGCCTTTCCTGCTCCGTCCATGACAGGCGTGCTGGTCTCTGGAGAGAGAGCACGGTCCATCAGCGCACTCCAATAAAGGCACTGGAAGCAGCTGAAACGCATTGGCGAAGCTCAGCACTGGGCCGCTGGGCACATCTTACCACCGTTTCCGTAGTGTAGTGGTTATCATGTTCGTATCATGCGAAAGGCCCTCGGTTCGAAACCGGGCGGAAACAGACTGGCTTCTTTTGTCGCATACAAATGGGTTGTACAACTTTTAACTAGCAAATGGAAGAGGGCTGAAGTAAGAGACAAGATGTAAATAGGGTTAACTTAAGTCAGTTCTGCCTGAAAATTAGACTTCTAAGCAACAGGGGTTTATGGCAGGAAAGGGGGTTAACTGATAAGGATTCCAGATGCGAGGGGGCATAATCTTAAACTGACCATTTGGCCAGGGTCTCTTAACTGGCCAAATACCACGACCCCCCCCCCCCCCCCTTACCATAACACCGAATGACGTCTGAAGCAGCAAGGAAGGACTATATAACCTAAAAGTTTGTACCGGCACATCGAACAATACTTCGGTTTTGTTGTTTCTTGTGGGAAACAAGACTTCGGCTTTATTGTTCCTTGTGTCCGTCATGGCAGTGAACAGGTCCTGGTTACAGGATCTCTAAAAAAGGAAATAAAGACTGAAATCAGATCCGACCCGCCATGCTGCCACGGTGACGGTGCACTGCCCAGTGAAAGTGGCAGCCTGTCCCTGGACTGTGGGAAACTGGAGCACCTGGAGGAAACCCCCACAGACCAGGGAGAGAACATGCAAACTCCACACAGACAGCACCCACACCCCAGGTCCAGCACTGTGAAGCATGCCCGACGATGCGGAAGGGCTTTTACAAATGAGTGTGTAACTCACACTGGTGCCCAGGATGGCCTGCTACCGGAACGCAACCTAATTTTCTTAATGCAGTTTGTTCGAAGCGGTTTGCAGGAGCTGGAGGTGAGGACTGAGCTGGGGTCCAGTGTGCGAGAGTGACTACTGATGTCGTGTGTGTGTGTGTGTGTGTGTGTGTGTGTGTGTGTCTGGATCATTGTGAGCGCCGTCAGGTTTGTGTATTTGTTTAAACAAGAGGACGTGTCTGTGCGGGTCTGACTCTGTGTGAGGGTGCAGCTCTAACTGTGCGCGCGCGGGCGTGTCTATCACTCTACAATGCATGAGGGGATAAATCTGCCTCTGAGAAACTGACTTTTCAGAAGAAAAATCTATGAAAAGGCACGGCCTGGCCCTCTTCTCTTGCTCCCGACGTATAACACACTGGGGGATGAAGCTGGTGTCTTCAGCTGTAACCCTAGCTATTTATGCAAACAGCTCTTTTATGAAAAGCAGCTCTAGGCCTAGACAAGAGGAACAGATAAAACAAATCTTAGATTTATGGCTTATTCAAAGCAGACTGAGCGCTGCTATACTGTATGTAGGAGCCAGAGATGAAGAATGAGCTATTTAAGGAAATCAGGAGTGTGAGAGAGGGAGTGTGTGTTTTTCCTCCCAATAGAGAAGGCTTGTGGTTCTTTCTGCTTTTCTGCACAGGCTGCCAACGTGAGTACGTGTTGGGTTCTTGGTTTGAATGCTCGAGTTGTCAGGCTGGCGTTTTTTGTTCCTATTGGAGCCCATAATTGTGAACAAGGCGCTTGAGGACGTCTCTGTGCAGGTGTGCGTTTGTAATGACGTGTGTGCGCATCTCTGTAGCGGATGTTTCAGTAAAAAAACGCATTTAAAACATTCAACCTTTTCATGTTCCTAATATTCTTTCATTCTTCACAATAATAACTAAGGTTGCTGCTGGAAGAGGTGTTAGTGGGGCCAGCAGGGGGAACTCTCACCCTGTGGTCCATGTGGGTCCTAATGCCCCAGTATAGTGACGGGGACACTGGAAAAACTGTAAACAGGTGCCGTCCTTCAGATGAGACGTAAAACCGAGGTCCTGACTCTCTGTGGTCATTAAAAATCCCGGGGTGTTTCTCGAAAAGAGAAGGGGTTTTACCCCAGTGTCCTGGCCAAATTTCCCATTGACCCTTACCAATCATGGCCTCCTAATAACCCCCATTTATGAATTGGCTTCATTACTCTGCTCTCCTCCCCACTCATAGCTGGTGTGTGGGGAGCGTTCTGGTGCACTATGGCTGCTGTCCCATCATCCAGGTGGATGCTGCACATTGGTGGTGGTGGAGGGGAGTCCCCATGTCCTGCAAAGCGCTTTGAGTGGAGTGTCCAGAAAAGCACTATATAAGTGTAAGCAATTATTATTCATTATAATGTAATAAGTCCATTATTTCTCACCCCTCCATTGCAAGGCATACACAACACAAACACCAGGAACAATTATCTCAGAAGTGAATTGCAAATGTATTGAGTTGTGATGCAACTGTAACTTGAACCTAACATGACTGTGGCGTGCATTTTTGAAATTGCATTTTCACAGCTGAAATACAAAATGAAGCTGATCGCAGTCCAAACTCAAGGTATTGTTGTAAAACTAAATATTCAACATGTTTCTACCTGTCCCTTTTCAGCTCACTCAGAAGTCCACAGCCTGCAGCCTGGTGCCTCTCTGTCTCCCCCCTCCACACTGCTGGTCCAGTGGAGGTGCTGTTTGATCCTGCACGATCTGTCCAGAATCGTATAGTCTTACTGAGCAGCGCAGGGCTCCCTGGCCCCAGGTACGAACAGTGAGTGTCAGTGCAGAACAGCTCTCTGACACTCCGCTCCCTCACTCCAGCTGATCAGGGCAACTACACAGTGAGGGACCTTAATGGAAGCAGTATCAGCACTGTGATCGTCACTGTGGGTGGTGAGCAGGTCTACAGTAGGATCACTAGAGGGCTCTATATTCTTGACAGAGTGTGTTCTTATATCATCCTCTGTCCTGATTGTCTTTCAGCTCACAGAGACAATGTCACCCTGCAGCCTGAAGCCTCTCTGTCTGTCCCTCTGTTCACTGGAGAGCCAGTGGAGGTGCTGTTTGATCCTGCAGGAGGTGGAAACTGGACCTCAGTGTGTTCTGTCCAGAACAGCACAGCCAGCTGTGTCCCCCAGTACAGTTTTTTTTTATTTTTGATGATTAGCCATATGTTGATTACAATATTGTACATAATGTATAATTTGAACTCGATATTTTTCAGGAGTGAATGATTGTATATTTTCAGAATAAATTTCGAAACCAAATTATTGTCCCTTGATCTCTGTCTCTCTCTCGTCCTGCTGTCTGTCTGTCCCTGCCTCTCTGTCTCTCTCTCTTTCAGCCCCGTCTGTCAGTCTGTCTGTCCTTCTCTCTCCTTCCTCTCTCTCTCTCCTTCCGCTCTCTCTCTCGGTTTGTTTGTCCCTCAATCTCAATCTTTCTCTTTGCCTGCTGTCTTTCTGTGCCTTCATCTTTGTGTATCTCTCTCCTTCCTTTCTGTCTGTCTCTCTGTCTGTCCTGCGTTGTCCCAGCTGGGCCTGTCTCCCCGGCTCTCTGCCTTCAGCTCTGTTCGCCGATGTCCCACCAGCCCGTCTCTCTCTCAGCCTGTCTCTTGACTTGCAGGAGGAAGAGGAGGTGGAGACAGCTCCTCCGGCAGGAGAGAGGAAGAAGGTCAGTGCTGGTCCCACCCTGCCTCCTGTCCTGTCTGTGGTGGAGTTTCGCCATCTTGTCTGTCTTGTCAGCCCTGTCTGTCAGTGTCTCTCTCCTCCTCCTCTCCATGCTGTGGTGTCCAGTCAGTGTGTCTCTCTCCTCCTCCTCTCTGTCCTGTGGTGTCCAGGCAGTGTGTCTCTCTCCTCCTCCTCTTCTCTGTCCTATGGTGTACAGTGGGTCAGTATTAGTGGGCTACACCCAGGCTCACTCACTGCGAGTGTGATCTCAGCAGAGTCTCTGTACTCTTGGGACACTTGACTCACCCGTCTCTCTCTTTCTCTCCCTGTGCTGTCCCTCTCCTGCCCCCTCTCTCCCTCCTCGGACTCCAGCTGGAGGAGGTCCAATCACCACCTCCTGTGAGACAGAAGAAAAAGAAGGTGGGTAATGCTCTGATCCTCTCTTTACTCCTGTCCAGTGTCCAGTCAGTGTGTGTGTATGAACCCCTCTCTCTCTCAGTGCAGTGTTCATGTACTGGAGTGTCCAGTCAGTGTGTGTGTATGAACCCCTCTCTCTCTCAGTGCAGTGTTCATGTCCTGGAGTGTCCAGTCCGACTCTTAACGTGACTCTCCTGTCTCTGCTTCAGAAGTGCTGGTGCGTCGGAGCTGCATGTCGGTGGAGACAGATGATAAGGACGAGCCGATGGAGGCGGCGGAGACCGTGTGTCAGGAGAGGAAGAGCGAGGGAGAGGAGGAGCAGGCTGCCGGGAAGGACAAGAAGAAGAAGAGGAGGTGCAGGTGAGCAGACAGGGGGACGCCGCCCGGTCGTGTCTGTGATTCAAGGAGGAGTCTCCTCTTGCTGTTTGATGTCATGGTGATGTCCGTGTCTGTGTCCCTCACACCTGCAATAACAATATTCTTTCCAGGTTCCTTTCCTGGTTCTGTGCCAGCTAAGATCGGAGTCGCCTTCCCCACCAAGGACTGGACTGGACTGGACTGGACTGGAGCTGAGGGACACCAGACTGGACTGGACTGGAGCCAAGGGACCCCAGACTGTGCTGGACCGAAGCTGAGGGAACCCAGACTGTACTGGACCGGAGCTGAGAGACACCAGACTGGACTGGACTGGAGCTGAGGGACCCCAGTCTGTGCTGGACCGAAGCTGAGGGACCCCAGTCTGTGCTGGGCCAAAGCTGAGGGACCCCAGTCTGTGCTGGACCGAAGCTGAGGGACTCCAGACTGTGCTGGACCAAAGCTGAGGGGCCCCAGACTGGACTGGACTGGAGCTGAGGGGCCCCAGGCTGTGCTGGACCGAAGCTGAGGGACCCCAGACTGGACTGGACCAAAGCTAAGGGACCCCAGACTGTGCTGGACTAAAGCTGAGGGACCCCAGTCTGGACCGAAGCTGAGAGACCCCAGTCTGTGCTGGACCGAAGCTGAGGGACCCCAGTCTGGACTGCACTGGAGCTGAGGGACCCCAGTCTGGACCGAAGCTGAGGGACCCCAGTCTGTGCTGGGCCGAAGCTGAGGGACACCAGTCTGGACTGAAGCTGAGGGACCCCAGTCTGTGCTGGACCGAAGCTGAGGGACCCCAGACTGTGCTGGACCGAAGCTGAGGGACCCCAGACTGGGCTGCACTGGAGCTGAGGGACACCAGACTGGACTGGACTGCACTGGAGCTGAGGGGCCCCATACTGGACTGGACCAGAGCTGAGGGGCCCCAGACTGGACTGGACCGGAGCTGAGGGACCCCAGACTGGACTGGACCGGAGCTGAGGGACCCCAGATCCCAGTCTGGAATGAAGCTGAGGGACCCCAGTCTGGACTGAAGCTGAGGGACCCCAGACCCAAGTCTGGACTGAAGCTGAGGGACCCCAGACTGGACTGTGGAAAACTTTCACATTATCTCCACCTGAGTCCTCAGATCGTCTGCATGACCTTGTATCATTAAGTATTATTTTAAGGTCCTGTGATGATCGTAAGATGGGGGGGGTGTCCCTTGACATTAATCTGTATTGTAATTTTTGTTCTTTTGTTAAGCATCATTAAAATGTTTTTTAAAAAAAGCTTTTGGTTTTTTCCCTCCCCACCCCGAAACGAACGAACAGAGTCTGTCTTTCTTTTTCATCCCGGAGAGTTTGTGGTTGATGGATTGAGGCCGAGAGCCCTCGTTGTCGGCGTGCCACCAGTTAGCGGGGCTAAAGCAGGGGGGGCATCGTGTCCAATACTCCTTGAAACGAGACAGATTTCAAGCCACCTCCATCTGAAGAGGAGGAAGTTGACCACGAACTCCAGGGTGTCCTAGGAAGCTCTTTACCCATCGTTTGCCCAGCAGCCATCTCACCCTGCAGCTCCCAGCTGGCAGCCCCCTCCCCACTGGAGCCCAGCAGGTAGAAGCCTGGTCAGTACCTGGAGGGGAGACTCCTGGGAAAAACTGAGGTTGCTGCTGGGAGAGGTGTGAGTGGGGCCAGCAGGGGGCGCTTTCACCCTGCGGTCTGTGTGGGTCCTGATGCCCCAGTATAGTGACAGGGGAAACTGGACTGTAAACAGGCGCCGTCCTTCGGATAAGACGTCAAACCGAGGTCCTGACTCTCTGTGCTCATTAACAATCCCGGGGTGTTTCTGGAGAGGAGTAGGGGTGTTACCCCAGTGTCCTGGCCTGATTCCCCCCCTGGTCTTGACCCATCATGGCCTCCTTATCACCCCCCCTCTCTGAACTGGCTCCATCCCTCTGCTCTCCTCCCCACTGAGAGCTGCTGTGTGCTGAGCGGACTGGAGCATCATCCACGTGGGGGCTGCACACTGGGGGGGCTGGAGGGGATCCCCCTGACCTGGGAAGAGCTCTGAGTGGAGAGTCCAGACTTATTAATTATTATTATTATTCGTGCTGCACTGGGCTTCAGTCCTGGCAGTGAGAGGGGGACTCTGTGATCAGTACAGATACTTATGACTGTCTAATAATACACGATAGAAATGGAAAACAGGGTAGCGCTGTAGTCTCTTCGAAACGTTTTGAACTGCCAGAAGAAGTTTTCACAACCCGGACTCGTGAAGGTACAGCTCTTCTCCCTTCGTCTTGAGCAAGGTGAGAGAAAAACACCAGAGAGAAACGGTCTCCGAAAGAGAAGCGTACACCGGGAAAAACACGACGGGGTCATTACAAATGGGAATAGGAGTTCTTTTTTTCTTTTCCGGACGTCAGTTGTATCGTGTCCTGGTGATTTCTCCCGTTTCGAACGGAGTTCAATGTCACGTTTCTACTTTATTAGAGAGAGGCACTGAACTTTGGGGAACGTGACATCCACCCAGTATTACTAGTAGGTTGATAAATATAAATGTTCTTTTTCCCCCCGTATGATACCTCGCGAAATATAACGATGGCCAACTCCTTAAGTCGAAATTTAAACCCTTCTCACGCTACAAGACAGTCCGTCAACATCGCCGCGGCCCGAAGCGCGACCTTTGGTATGACGTTGGCCGAAGGGGGTGGGGTAAGTACGTCACAGCCGGGGGAAGCCCCTATCACGTGAGAGGGGTGCGGCGGGCGACGAGCCCCCGGGGGCGAAGAGAAGTTGATTTGCGTGGGGTGTGGAAACACGACACGACCGGGCAAACGAGCCGTTTTTTTTGTTTTGTTTTTTCAGAACATCAGAACAACCGCAGAGATGACCATCGATCCACTCCGGACGTTTCCTTTTTTGTCCTTTTTGGCCTCCAGAATAAAAAAAAAAACTGGGATCCATCGTGGCGTTGCCAAATTAAAACGTCAACCACTTTTCGGGCTTTCGTGCTGTCCATGATGAAACCGTCATGGTTGTGTAAGCATATGTTACGTCACAGACCGGCGGCGCTCGGACGTGAGGAGTGTCGTTACGTTTTTGAAATGGCACGTCAGACAAGATCTCTGACAAGATCTCTGAAAAACCCAAACCTGTAAGATTCAATTTCAATTCAGTTTTTTTATATAGCGCCTTTCACAACAAGAATGCCCCAAGGCCGCGAACAAAGGAGTTGTTCCCCACCCCCACCCCCTTCTGTGTACAGAAGAGCCTCCTGTCCTGACTCCAGTAGGAAATGTCACCTGGAGGCAACACACCGGCTTCTTTTAACAGATCACCTCGGGAATCGGGAACAACGGAGCTGTGTGCGGCCGTCTGTACGGAGGGGTTCGGCGCGGAAGGGCTCCGGGCTCGGGTCTGGACCCGGAGAGGGGGGAGACTGTCTGTGTGGAGTCTGCATGTTCTCCCTGTGTCCTTCGGGTCCAAAGACAGGCTTTTGGGCTAATTGGCTTCTGGGAAAACTGGCCCTGGTGTGTGTGTGTCCTATGATGGAGTGCTGTCCTGTCCAGGGTGTGTGAGTGAGTGTGTGTTTGTCATGTGATGGACTGGTTCCTGTCCAGGGTGTGTGAGTGTGTGTGTCTGAGTGTCCTGTGAGGGACTGGTGTCCTATCCAGGTTGTGTGTGTGTGTGTCCTATGAGGGACTGGTGTACTGTTCAGGGTGTGTGAGTGAGTGAGTGTGTGTGTGTGTGTGTGTGTGTGTGAGTGTGTGTGTGTGTGTGTCCTGTGAGTGACTGGTGTCCTGTCCAGGGTGTGTGAGTGTGTGTGTGTCCTGTGATGGACTGGTGTCCTATGTCCTATCTAGGGTGTGTGTATGTCCTGTGATGGACTGGTGTCCTGTCCAGGGTGTGTGAGTGAGTGTGTGTGTGTCCTGTGATGGACTGGTGTCCTGTCCAGGGTGTGTGAGTGTGTGTGTCTGTGTGTCCTGTGATGGACAGATGGTACCAAGCCTGGACACCCATGAGACACTGGCTTCCTCAGAAGACTCTCACGGAGGGCACACTGTCCCTAACCCGGGTCCAGAAGAAACTACAGTGATCTATAATTCCTGCGCCTCGGAAGGGTTTATGACGTCTATGTCAGGCGCCCGCGCCCGTGGACCGGCGGTTTGGCGTCGCGCTCCGCAGCTCGAGCTTCGGTGCGAGGCAGGGCGGGAGGGAGCCGATGTGGCCTCGGCGCCATCTTTGCTGGTGAGTCAATTGTGACCGTTGCGGTACAATAAACCATCAATAAACCTTTTCCCACCCCGTCCAGTATTTCTGTCGCGGCCCACGTCCCTTACAATCGACAAACTATAAAAAAAACAGTAGCCCTTCGCAACATTACACGCCATTTTTTTTATTTTAAACGTCCGCTAGATACGCAGGTGGCTCGATACCTGTCTTATCCTCGCCGGCGTCTTTATACAGGCAAGTGAATTTTATTTGGGGTCCCTCAGAATTGTGACAGAAATGTCAGTGAACCACAATAAAAAACGAAACTTTTTTTTTTAAAGGCGGTGAATGGATTTTTTGAGTAACCGTGTAGCGACTAACGTAAGGAAAAAAAGTTGTCTTTCCCTACGAAGACGTTTTGGTACAGGACTTTCTTTAAATATCAGTTGTGCATAGCGTTTTACAAAAAGTTGATGATGATCTTGGAGATAATTGCAAAGGAAAATTGAGA